>NC_036245.1:1010289-1027317 GCF_002742605.1 Olea europaea var. sylvestris | reverse complement strand
GTGTCTCTCTCTCTCTCTCTCTCTCTCTCTCTCTCTCTCTCTCTCTCTCTCTCTCTCTCTCTATATATATATATATATATATATATATATAATACAAGACTACAAAAACGTTGGATATAATACAAAAACATTGTTTGTTGAAGGAAACGACGTATTTGTACATCACTACTGTTCACAGACAACTCTTGGCAATCATCTCATAAGATGTAAAAATCACTAGTCGTAAAGATAACTCTTATCATTGAGGGAAAACGAAATGGATAATGATTTATACTTTCTTTTTGCAGTCAGGACTTGATGAGAACTTATAGATTTTAAAAGGTGTAGAGTGGAAAATAAATGAGTGTCTATATTTTTAATTCTATTCTAATTTTTTTTTTCTTTTTATCTATGCCGTCATATTTTGATTACGAGATATGTCAGTCATATTTTGATTACGAGATATGTCAGTCATATTTTGATTACGAGATATGTCAGTCATATTTTGATTACGAGATATGTCAGTCATATTTTGATTACGAGATATGTCAGTCATATTTTGATTACGAGATATGTCAGTCATATTTTGATTACGAGATATGTCAGTCATATTTTGATTACGAGATATGTCAGTCATATTTTGATTACGAGATATGTCATTTGAGACGATATTACTGAATGGGTTATGTCTCTACTTGTAATTGACTATTGATTTTCTGATCCTATTCAACTTCAAACTCTTCACATTATATGTACCAAAGCTTAGATCATCCCAAAGACACATTGAATCATTATTTTACATATTGATTTCTTGATTCAACCCAATATCTTTGATTTTTAAATTCATCCCAAATATTGTTATTGGTTGAGCCTTATATTTAGTCAAGAGAATATATTTTGTTATCAAATATAAAACCATATATCTTTTGCCTCAACCATAGACCAAAACACAAAAGATCATTGATCAAACACAAAGAAAACTCTACCTTCACTAAGCCTTTAGAGTTCGAAGTTCAAGAAGAGGTGTTAGAAGTTTCAACACTCCAAAACGAGTTTGTTTTTGGTAATCCACACAAAGAGAAAAGTAGCCCATAATAGCTGAGAACTTGGGAAGTGTGGATAGCACAACCAATGAGTTCCTTAGCGATTTAGAAGTTAGGTGGTCACAGTCGGTTAAGGTTTAGCAGTATCTAAACTAATTGTAAGTTAACTTTTCTAATGGATTTTACTGCTAGTTTGCTCAGACTTTTTTAATACTAAGAAGGGGTTTTTATCCCTGATCATAGCTAGTGTTATATATTGCTTTTGATCTATATGTTTATATGACTATTTAAATATATGGTTAATTGGATTAATTACCTAAATAATTGCCTAGAAGCAAAAAATTGTGACTTGTTACCTTTTATTATACTAATTCTGCATATTTAGGTCTAAATAATTCCTAGAAGAATGCATCTTGAAGATATTAGTCTAGTTGATGCAACTATACGACGTAGACAAATGAAGGTCTACTTTTCCAATATGAAGTCAATTCCAAAAGAATTAGTCTCATGGGTCTCATGTATGTTATACTATGCACTAAATACTCGGTCTTACAAACTTAGTCTAACCCTAGACAAGATCATTGGGTGTGGTAAAATACTCTATATTTTTGGAGCACAAGTCATTATGCCTTTATTTACTCGGAGATAATGTATGGTACCCCCTACGTACATTTTACCGATTTGAACTTTGATAGGTCGAATAAACTCAAAAATCTTCATCTAGCCTGTGTTTACACTACGAGGCCAAATTCTTGATTGGAGGATGCTAAGCAATTTTGTATTATTCACTCTAAGAGGAGGTGGTTTGGCTCGAAATGTTCTTTGTGGATCTTGAAGTATTTATTTTAGCTTTGCAACGTATTACACTTTATTGTGAACATAATGGGACAGTTCTATAGTCTAAGGATCCACAAGATCAAAGGAATCATATTAAGAGGAAGTATTATATTCATACAGGAGACTGTCCACGATGAAAATGATATAGTATGTAAGTTCATTTCCACTAAGAAACTTGTTCCTTTCATTAAACCTTTGTGGTTTAGTAGTTTTGAGATAGATAAAACTTGATTTTTTTCAATCAACAATATAATCTCCATTAGATGCATTAGATTTTCATTAAATTCTAAAGATGAAATGTATATAGCGACTCAAATAGAACTCAAACTTCAATGGCTCATTTAAAAGAAAAAATATTTGATGATACAAATTAGTTGTGTAATTACCAATATTTTCAACCTCATATTTTTTCTTGTGTAATTACCAATATTTTCAACCTCATATTTTTGCTTACTCCAAACCTAGGTTAAAAAAGATGTTAAAATTTTGCGAAGTACCTCAAATTAAATGACCTAATACACTTTAGTGTAAACTACTAACGTTTACCAATGTACGAACGTACTATGGGAATTTGGTTTAAAAATTGAAAATTTTGGTTAAGTATAAAATATGAAAGTGACTTTAAGTCAACTTTGACGAAATATTCAAACTTGATCCGATAATCAAATTATCATTATAAATAAACTGTTCTACTCATCGAGGAGATCGTTGTAGTATAATTAAAATCTCGAAATCAATTCCGGATGAATGAAAAATTACAGTATAAAGTTGAAAAGAAAAGAGGAAAATTTGACCAAGAAGTTTGCCTAACTCCATTTCTCTCCCAAGCATTCGAGCGACAGGCGGCCAGAAAGTTTCTGTAGAAAATGTCAGTGACGCTCGAGTGAGAGGCTAGTGACAGCAAAGGAATGCTTCCCTTTCTAAAGTTTCCTAAGTTTGAAGCACTTTACTTCATTCACATTTTCTTCTCTTCTATAAAGAGGTCCCTTTGAACATCCATTATGCAACTCATATCATTTACATTGAACATTCTATCAAAACCCAATGGCTTGAAGTGCTTTTCCCACAAGTTGTATCCGTTGTATTTTGGGAGATAACTGTCGTAATCCATTAGCACCATTGTAGGACAATTTTGTCTTAAAAAAGTGTTAATCACCTGCCTTGGATTTCTCTCCATTCAATTTCTTTTCATCTACTTTCTTCCTTTTATTTTAGTTTACATAGAGTTTAATTACGCCCATGTGCATTAGACTTAAAGTATTTCTTTATCATTTAAACAACAACCATCTCTCTTTACAATATCACTAATAATCTTAAGACAAAATTTTAGTCATAGTTGTTGTTGAACAAATCACCTCTCTTCGTCTTTGGAATAAGTCTTCATGTGATATTCATTTCTTTAATTTTGAAAGTTGAACTTGTATTTATAATAGAAATGAACACCGTTGAGACTACTTCAAGTCAAACAACGAATGATACGAACCATATGGTTCTGCCTTTATCTATTCCAATATCAAACTCTAAAATCCAACAAGGAGAAAAATCTGAAAAGTTCGAATTTGTGGATTTTAAAAGATGGCCACAAAAGATGTTATTTTATTTTACTACTTTGAATTTGACAAAGTTCTTGAAAGAAATCGGTCCTCTATACAAGAAGGAGAAAATAATTGTGAGCTGATTATTGAATTGGATACATGAAAGCAATAGAATTTCCTTTGCAAAAATCGAATCCTAAATAAATTGGACAATACACTTTATGGAGTGTACAGTTTGAAGGACTCGCCAAGGATCTATGCGATTCATTGGAGAAGAAACACAAAATCGAGGATGTCGGAACAAAGAAGTTTGTTGTCGACAAGTTTTTGGACTACAAAATGGTAGACTTCAAAATCGTGAATAGTCAAATGCAAGAACTTCAAGTTCTACTTCGTGACATACATGCATAAAAGATGGAATTGAGTGAATCATTTCAAGTTGTAGCCATCATTGAGAAACTTCCTCATATGTAGAGGGATTTTAAGAACTATCTCAAGCACAAGCGCAATATGATGAATTTGGAGGTATTGATAGTCCATTCGATGATCCGAGAAATATAATAAAAACATCGAAAGAAAACTTATTGTTCCACTTGGAGCAAATTTTGTTGAAACTGGTTCAAAGATCATCAACAAGAAGCTTAAGATCTCTGATGTTGCACCAAGAAGAGACAATTCCAAGAATGTCAAGAAGTTTAAAGAAAAATTTTACAATTGGGGAAAAGCCAGATATCGTTCAAATGAGTGTTGAAAGCCGAAGAAGACTACACAAGCAAATTAACTGAAGTTGTTCAAGAGATGAGTCTATATGCGATTGTTTTTGAATTCAACATGGTTGGTATTTCAAGGGATTGGTGGGTCATACTAGTGCTACCCGCCGTATTTGTGCAGATAAAACCATGTTCTCAAACTATCATGAATTGGAAAGAGTCTACAAGTTCAAAGGTTGAAGGACTTGAAAAAATCACATTGAAAATGACATCCGGGAAAAAACTAGTCCTTAATGATGTCTTCATGTACCAGACATTTGCAAGAACCTGGTTTCAAGGTCTCTACTTAGCAAGAATGACTTTAGACTTATATTTGTGTCGGATAAGTTCGTACTTACCAAAAATGATATGTATATTGGTAAAGGTTATCTTTGTGAGGGAATGTTTAAAGTGAACATCCTAAAAATTGGTCAGAACGCCTTTTCACTCAGTTCAAAGGAACACCGCACCTTTAGAATTAATTCATAGCGATATATATGATTTGAAATTCGTTCAAACTAAAGGTGGTAACAAATACTTTATAACTTTCATTGATGATTGTATAAAGTATTGTCATGTCTTTCTATTACGAAGTAAAGATAAAGCTTTAGATGTGTTCAAACATTATAAGATAGAAGTTGGGAATCAATTTTGTAAATGAATAAAGAATAGTCGAAGTGATAAAGGTAGTGAATACGAAGCACAGTTTGAAGAATATTGTTTCGAATATGAAATTATTCATCACACAATGACACCTCACTCACCTCAAACAAATGATGTTGCTGAATGCAAAAATTGAACTCTTAAAGAGATGATGAACAATATGTTAATAAGTTTGTATATACCCCAGAACTTGTGGGGGAAGCTATTCTATTGACAAATAGCATTCTTAACAAGATACATCTTAAGAAATTGGAAGAAACTCTATATGAACTATCGAAAGGCTATCTTCTTTTCTACCAACACTTGAAAATGTGGGGATATTTGGTTAAGGTTGAAGTACCTAAATCTAAACAAGTGAACAATCGGTTCTAAGACAATTGATTGCATATTTATTGGAAGTGCCAATAATAGTATTCCATATCATTTCCTTGTATATAAATATGAAATTCAAGAGTAAATGAAGGAACCATAATTGAATAAAAAAATGCATCATTATTTAAGAATATTTTTCATGTAAAAATAAGGAGAATGCAAGTTCAAATAAAAAACTTTTGATACTACAAATGGTACTTCAAATGAAGAAGAATCAAGGCATAGTAAAAGGGTTAAAATATTTACTTTATTTGGCCTAGATTTTCTGAACTATTTTAGTAGAAAATGATCCAAAGGATTTCGATAAAGCAATGTCGACACCGGAAGCACCGTATTGAAAATGAGCTATCAATAGTGAGATGGATTCTATAATACAAAACCATACTTGAAGGTTAGTTGATTTACCTAGTGGAAACAAACATTTACTGTGTAAATTGATTTTCAAAAAGAAACTAAAAATTCGAATAGATCCATTAACAACTATAAGGCTGGGATATAGACAAAATGAAGGACTTGACTTTTTTGATACCTACTCACCCATAACTAGATTCATTTTGATAAAGTTGTTAATTGCTATTACTGCATTATATAACCTTGATATTCATCAAATGGATGTAAAGTCGGCATTTCTAACTGGTGAGTTAGAATAAAAGATATACATGGAACCGTTGGAAATTTACCTAACATGTACAGTGAAAATTAAACAAAATTTTCAATTCTCATCAAAGATCTTCTTTGTGCTTAAAGAAAAATTGTGATAAAGAATTATATCTTTGTTGAATTTTGAAAACTCCTTTATTTTTTTTTTGAATTCAAATAATCACGATCTGCAATCCACAGTTGTTCAATTGTTCAGCCTCTAATAAAAATCTACACAGGGAATAAAATTGAGAGAACTTTGAGTTTTCTTTTCTTGTGCTAGAAGGAATATGAATTGTATTCTCTGCAATTTTTCAAACCTTAATAGCCTATTAATATAAGTCCAAATGCGCTTGGCCTATCTCTTGACTTAATCCGCTCCAATTATCAATCAATCTAATTAATTAAATTTAATTCATGAATTAATTAATCCGGCCCTATTAATAAGCAACCCAATTATTTAATTATATAACACTTGTGGATTAATTAATTGGTAAATCTCATTCTTTTAATTCTCCTTTTGTGTATGACCTATTAAGTTGCCAATCAAGATATCTAACGACGTGAATTATCATTTTGATCCAGTCAAAATCAATAAATTAAAATACCCATTTTGAATTTATTACCAATTCACATTCATTATCTCAAATTGATATTTTAGGGCAATATATGTAACGTAAAATGTCACATGGTATGACAATCAAACTTGTTAGTACACTGAACAAATTGATATTTCATCAATATAATCCGATCAATTACGAGGTATGGATATATGTTAATCTCAATTATTGATCGTATATTTCATTCTACTATTAAGTTAATGTACGTCGAAAACTCCTTTTCAATTGAAGAGTACACATTGGTCAAGGATTTCGTTATCAACATAACTAATTAAAATGTAGATTATAATCTCTTACTATCTAAGAGTGGCAAATCATCAATAAATGATTCACAATCTTCATACGATACTTGACACACCCGAATGATGCAGTATTTATGGCCCTTGGCAAAGCAACATCCAACATCACCAAAAATATTATTGTCTTCATATAAGGAATTATGATGATCTCAAGTCAAATGACTAATTTTACTACCAAACGTTAGATATTAACCACTAATACTCAAATAGTTATTCATATGAAATCTACTAAGAGGGTCTTCAATGTTTTGTTCTATAACAAAATATCCACGTGTTCATTTAAGTGTCACCGTATTTTAAGTTGTGAGATCGGATACTTACTTTGAAAGTAAAAAATTGCCACGACATGATGGTCTATCCGTAATAATGATATCCATATCTCGTTATTACCTACGATCATGAATGATTTAAAATTCAGTCATATACAATTTATTTTTGACAATCACAACTACTTGTGATTGACAAATCACTTAGACTTAAATTTACGGTCTCTATTATTCAATACCATTTATTTGAATAGTGATTCAAATAAATAATAGATCTTGTCAAAATAAACGTATTAAACACATTTAAAAGTGTTTACAACGTAAATCGATTATACTTAGGGAATAACACTTATAGAAACAACTGAAAGGGTTCGTCTCTCCTAATCACAAGTAAAGAGTTTGTACATTAGTTAAATCTTTTTATAAATTGAAAAAAGCTCCTAAACAATAGCACAAAAAATTTGACAAAACGATGTTGTCTAATAGAATTAAGATAAACGAGTGTAACAAATGTGTATACATAAAATATACACCGAAAGCTTATAGATGACATATTGATAATGACCAATAGCTATGAAATAATGCTAAACACCACTAGAATATTAATGAAACATTTTGATGTGAAAGACTCGGGTGTGGCTGATGTGATATTAGGGATTAAAATCTTTAGAACATTTATACTTTTCCAATCTCTATATATTGAAAGTATACTGAACAAGTATAATGCACTTGAGGAAAGTCCTGTGAAAACCCCTATTGACATGAGTTTACACTTAGTAAAAAATATAAGGTAAATATGTGTCACAATTAAAGTATTCACAGGTTATAAGCAATATAATGTATATTAAAAACTGCACTCGACCGGACCAGACATAGCATTTGTTGTAAATAAACTTAGTAGATTCCCAAGTAATCCAAGTCATGATCATTAGAAGGTTTTAACAAGGGTTTTTAGGTACTTGAAGTATGTCTTAACCAATAGATTACACTTCAAAAAATATTTCGCGATATTAGAAAAATATTGTGATGTGAATTGGACATCTGGCATGAATGATTCTAAGTCTACTAGTGGTTATGTATTTATCATTGGTGGAGCTATTATATCATGAAAGTTGATAAAACAAACGTGTATAACTTGATCAACTATGAAATAAGAGTTTATTGCTTTGGACAAAGTTGAAAAAGAAGTAGAATGGTTTCATAACTTCTTGGAAGGCATTTCATGTTGGCCTAAGCCGATACATGCAATAAATATACATTGTGATAGCCGATACATGCAATAAATATACATTGTGATAGTCAATCGACGATTGGAATGGCACAAAATAACATGTGTAATGGTAAATCTAGACATATACGTCGTAAACACAATATTGAGTAACTGATCTCAAACAGTATTATCTACATAGATTATGTGAAATCAAAGGAGAACATGACAGATCCACTTATGAAGAGTCTATCTAGGGATCAAGTACGTTACCTATTGAAAGGAATAGGATTAAGCCTACTACATAAGAATCTTTGTAATGATAACCTTACATTATTGACCGGAGATTTCAAGATCTTAGCTCAATGGGATAACTAGGTTATGAAGATTAAATGAAGCACTCGGGTTAATACTTGCTAACTCATTCGTATAATAGTTAAAGTACTTTCTACAGAATGTGAAAGGTTAAGTTATGCTTTGAATGATTTATATATCTTGATTAAGTCAAGTAGAATATGGCAGAATACTCAATAGGAGGTCACCTATGTAAGTATAAGGTAGGGTCGCCTCAACAAAAATTGTTCAAGGCTGAAATTTTCTAGAACACTTATGAAACCTAAGAGCAGTTCAAGGTCAAAATGAACAAAGTCAAGAGAACAATGAATGATTTGGGAAAGACATCCGTGTGAGTATTATTATCTTAATTTACACCAACGGCTGAATGGTTCAAAATATCACGTTCACCTCTTAGCCAAATAAATTCGATACTATATAACTAAGGAAGGTTCAAAGCGATATTTTTCTACTTTCTCTCTATTTTTCTGCTACATTTCTTGATAGTATATAGCATGAACATATTTGAATTTTCATTCATGTAGGAATTGTTGGAATTTGGTTTAAAGATTGAAAAAAATTGGATAAGTATAAAACATGAAAAGTGACTTTGTGTCAACTCCGACAAAGTATTCGGAGTTGATCTGATAGTCAAATTATAAATATAAATAAACTAACTTGTTCTACTCGTTGAGTAAATCGTCGTGGTATATTTGAAATCTCAAAATCAATTTCGGATGAATGAGAAATTGCAATCCAAAGTTGGAAAGAAAAAGAAAAAATTGGCCGGGAAATTTACCTAACTCCATCACTTGCCTAAGCACTCAAATGATGAGATTGTTCTCGAGTGACAGGTGGGCCAAAAACTTCTATAAAAAATATGTCACTGGAGCTCGAGCGAGAGGCAGCGATAGCAGGGAATGCTTTCCTTCATGATAGTTGCTGAGTTTGGGATGTGTCACTTCACTCACAACATCTTATTTTCTACAAATATGACCCTTTGAATGTCTATTATACATCTCATATCATTTGTATTGAGCATTATATCAAAAACTTTCCAAAAATGATTTTCTTATAGAGGGAAGAATTTCGTTCGAGTTCGCTGTTAATTGTGGTTTAAAGTGCTTTTACGACAAGTTGTACCGCTGTATCTTAGGAGACAAGTGCCGTAATCCATTAGCATCGTTGTGGGACAATATTGTCTTAAAGAAAAAGTGTTAATCACTTGTCTCGGATTTCTCTTCATTCAATTTCTTTTCATCTACTTTCTTTCTTTTATCTTAGTTTACATAGTGTTTAATTAGGCTTATGCAAATTAAATTTAAAATATTTCTGTCATTTAGACAACAACCATCTCTTTATACAATATCACCAACACCTACTACCTATAATGTGAATCACGATCAAGTTGCATTGACAGGGACAAACTTGTGAGAAAATGTAGCATAACAGGGTGAGTTGTCCCAAAATATGATCGAAAAGATTGGACAATATTGAATAATATTAAAGAAGAAAAATGTTAATTATACTTACATAATTGTTAGACATGGACATACAAAGTGCACTGCTAAAATAAAATTGCAAAAATTTATGATGGAAATTCGCCCCCGTCGTCCGCTGTGGGTGTAGCGGATAGATAGCGAAAGGGAGTGTGGTACCACAATTATTAATTTCAGATGAATAATGGCAGCAAAAGAATCAGCCTACACCCACATGGACTGTTATTCAAATACTGCCAAAACACTCTTCTTCTACCTCTTCCTCTTCCTCCAAACCCTAACCCTCAAATCCGGTTTTCTATGAACCCTTTGATTTCAGTTCCCGGTCCAGCAGTTCCTGCCTGCTGTGAGCCACTTTTGTAAATTGCACTCTGATTAACCACTTTGGATTCTATCCCCAGCTGCCTTTTTCCTTTTTCACTTCTCTTTCTACTCACACAGATATTTCGTTTTCTTTTAGAAAATTTTTTTAGCCTTTAAATTCTTTATATAGCTGCACAACTTGTAATACTCCTCTTAACATAGCCCATCCTGAAACAATCAAGAAAGAGAGAGAGAGAGAGAGAGAGAGAATAAAATTTGTATCTCGTTCAATTCTCTCTATTTATTTGGTTTATTTTTGTTAGTTTTCCCTATTTTCTTCTTCCTCGATTTCTAATTCGATATAGACATGTCGAGCTACGTCGATGTGCCCGAGCAACTCTGCTACATCCCTTGCAATTTCTGCAATATTGTTCTTGCGGTATTCGATTTTAAGAACACTTTTCCCTTGGTGGGATCTTCTTTTAATGACCAATTTTTGTATATTAATTATGTTAGCATGCATCTATCTATATCAGTATGTGCATTTTTGTGGGTGTGTCCTTGCTTTCGCTACATGTGTGTGCATCCAACCAAGAAAGAAACATTTTTACATGCTGAATAAAGCTGGTTTTGGTTTCAGAGATCAGATTATTATTTGGTGTTATGTCCATTCATTTTTCTCTCTGGCCTTCTTGTCTTTGATACAGTCATATCTACATCTTCAAGACTTTTCTTTTCTCTCCTCTTCTTTTACAGTCAAAGAAAAAGTCATATCTTCATGACCCGAGAGAGAAACAAAGAGAAGGATTATTGTGTGGATTTTCTAAAAATATCAGGGTTATTCAAAACAAGAATTTGCCTATGCGCTGATAATAGAGACAATTCTTTAATCTGTGGATTTTTCTTCTGTTTAATAGCTTTTAGTTGCTGAAAAGATATCACTAAACCTGCTGACTGCAGCATGCTTTCAAAATAAAGCTTTTCAACTAATGTTTTCAATAAAATGAAGTTCCAACTTGGGGCTGTTTCTTGAGTTATATCAGTAGCTAGAAGAAGACCAAAGTTTTCTCGCAAAAAACTCTTGGACATACTTGATAAGTTGGACAGGACAAGATTAAGAAAGAAAACATTGTCCTGTTCATTACCCCTCTAGGGTTTTCTTAACCTCTGAGTTCATAATCTTGTTTATTATAAGTCCACAACTAGAAAATTCTGCAGGCCAGATGTTATCTACATGTATCTGTTATTGTTCATAAACATAGATCTCAAATTTTAAAGCATTATGAATTTGGCTTTTTGGTTATAGACTTTAACTGTTTTTTAATTTCTTAATCCTGAAGGTTCGATTTTCTGTGGTTGAATTTTCAGGTGAGTGTTCCATGCGGTAACTTGTTTGATATTGTGACCGTTCGATGTGGGCACTGTACAAATTTGTGGTCCGTGAACATGGCAGCTGCATTCCAGCCGCTGTCCTGGCAAGATGTTCAGGTTCTTTTAACGAAATTTCAGCTCAATTTGTGGGCGATGATCAGATCAATTTTATGATAGGCATCTGAAATCTGGGTTCTCTTGGATTTTGCATCTTTTGAGGGAATCAAAGTTCTTGCCTACATAATACATAGATCCAGTTTTTCAGAACCCTAAAAAACCCAGAAATCAAAACCTACAAGTTTTTGCCTTTTTGTAGATTTTTAGGGTTTTTTTATTATTAATATTATTTTTTCTTAACTTTTTAGTTGGTATATTTGATGATTTGATTGATGGGTAAGTTGAGGTTGGTTCTTTAGGTTTTTATGCCACCAGAGATTGTCCTCGACTGTGGAAACAAAGCAACTTTGGGTTCTCTTAGATCCCCGCTAGATCTCAATAAACTGTCAATCAAGCTGCCTGCCATTTTCTTAACTGATTTAGTCACTTCAATCTTGTTATTTTATCCCTTTTCTTTTCTAAAATCATATCAGTGCACTTTTTTTGGTCAAATCTTCTCTCTCTCTCTCTCTCTCTCTATTTGACAGTAAAGTAAACATTCCTCTACCGCTTCTTTGGGCTTTTCTTTTTTATAGGAAAGAAATTATTTACGTATTTGTAATTTATTTCTTCACTTAACAAAGTTAATGAAGATGGGGTTTCTGTAATATTTCAATTTCAGGCTCCTAATTACATTTCCTCTGAGCACAAAAAGATCGAATTTGGTTCTTCTTCCAAATGCAACAACAAGATGGCAATGCGACCTCCCATTTCGGACAACACTGAACAGAGGATCGTGAACAGACGTACGTTTCATTAATTTATATCTTCCTTCTTAGCAGGTCAAGTGTGGAAGATAGTACTAAATAATTTTGTTCATTATATCGTAAATTCTTGACAAATACTACTAACAATTAAGAAACATAACTTAAATTAAAACATATATAATTCACTCTATGTTTAGTTGCAAGTTATTTTAATATTTTGTTCATTTATTTCCATGTTTTACAGCTCCTGAGAAGAGGCAACGCGTACCATCTGCATACAACCAATTCATAAAGTAATGAAAATTATTTTCACTTACTTAATTATCCCCTCAAGTTTCACTTTTGTGCTATTGTAACTTCTAGCACCTTAAATTTATCCCTTAACTCTGAATAGAATGTTTATGTTCAGAGAGGAGATTCAGAGAATCAAAGCCAATAATCCAGAAATAAGTCACAGGGAAGCATTCAGTACTGCTGCAAAAAATGTAAGTGGAAATATATTTTCCCAAATGTACCTTTTTTTTTTTTTTAGTCTAAATTTTTGGGTAATGACTTGAGAACTTTCTTTGTTATAGTGGGCACACTTCCCTCATATTCACTTTGGGCTGATGTTGGAGACTAATAACCAAGCTAAACGAGGTAAATTGATTGATTTTAGTATAAAGTAGGATTATTTAGTGGAACACTAAAAGAAATTTCACTTTTAACGACAAAATTTCTGTCGTAAAAGTGAATTTTTTGTTTATTTTGTCAAAATTTTCCTTTTATTAAGTCAATAATTTGAGAAGAAGATCCACCAAACATTAGGACATGTCTACTATGTGAAATCGCATAGGTTGGACGAAATTAAGGAAAAGATGCATGTGACCAAAATCGTCATCTATCATCTTTAATGTTTAGTCAATTTCGAGTCCAATGTACCCATTTATCATGTAATTAGTGTTTCAAGCTTTCCTTGGGAGATTATAAGTGGTTTATTTATGTGTTCTTTTTGTGTAGCATCTAGCAACCTATGGTCAATATTGTGTTCTAACTAATACAAACTCTGAAATTTTCAGACAAACTGATATTAGTCATTTAAATTGTTGGGTCTTTTCTGACACAAATCATCATAATAAATTCATGCTAAAAAAAAAAATAAAAAAAAAAAAAATAATAATAATAATAATAATAAAAGGCTTTTTAAGAATATTATTAAATTATTTACTTTGTCTAACCTATATTTCTTTTTCATTTGTAGATTTGTAGGATTCTGAGAAACATGAAATGCCAAGGCTGGGCTACTAAACAAATGAAAATTGTTTCTTTAAGACACACTTTATGTGACTCTTATATTTCAAGATATTCTTCATTTGCTATTTATTGTAATTTTGTTTGTAAAATGTTACTTAAATGTCAGTTGCTCAATTGCTATTTTATGCTGTTATTTCATCAACATTTTCTATTTATTGTGTGCAATGAAATTTCTACATTTTGCTGGTAAATATTCCAAACATGCTAGGCCCCGTTTGGTAGGGATTTTTTGCCCCAAAAAATTGATTTTTTGACCGTTATTTTACTATTCAAGCCGTAATTTTTGACTTCTTCTCTCACATGTGGACCCCACTTTTCTTCTAACGGTCAAAAAATCAATTCTCAAAATTCCTACCAAATGGGCCCTTAAAGTTGAAACTTGAACAGTTCATTAAAGCTTTTGAGAAAAAAATATGTACCAACTGCACCAACGTTATATTTAAATGTGAGAGTATTCATAAATTAACTACGGATAATTACTTGCAAACAGTGTATATATGAAACCTTTATTCAAATAAAGTTTCAAGAAACCTAAATTTCTGCTATTGTAGTCTAATTATTTGATTTTTTCCAAATAGTTTCTGTTATTCTCAAATATTGACAAATAGAGACATACAAAATAGGAATTCAAAATAACAATATATAAATAGATATTCGAATTATATGATATTTGTGAGCCGAATTTTCCTATATAGTAATATTCATATATTTGATGTGTGTAATGGTAGATCTACCATTTTGTTATCAAGTTATTGTGATAAGGGAAAATGGAATTTTTTAGGGTGGAATGGAAATTTTGATCGAGTAAGGTTAAGATCTTAAAGAAAAGAAAAGGAAAAGAGGAAAAAAATTATTTGAGAAATATAGATACAAATAAGAGTGATGGTTTGAAAGGGTACTTAAATTTCTTTCATGTACTTGGAATGGGGGATTCTCAAGATTAGAAGACATCACAGGAGAGAACAATCGAGGGAAGGTCGGAACATAGAAGGCTCGCTTATTTTCTTTCTAGGGTTGTTTGAACCTCTATGGGTGTAAATGTACTTCTAGGCAATGGCTTGACCTTGACCTAGTCTCCTTGTTGGTATTAATTGGGTTGAAACATTATGGGTATGATTGGCAACTGCTTATAAATACTTGCTAAAAAAATTATCTACATATTTTATGAGATTCACAAGAATTGTAAAAGCGTGATCAAATTGACCAATCGATGGAGGCCGGAGTTAAACTTTGAGAGACGTCATAATGAAACGTTATTATTATACAACAAAAAAAGTATCATCTCTTGACAATAGCGCCTACAAAGTCAACTAATCAAGAATTTGGCAAGAGTATGGCATTCGTTTCATTGGATTAAGATGAATAAATTGTAAAAAATAAAAATTTATAAAAAGAATAAATTTGGTTCCAAAGACGATTCCGATTTCTTCTTCTTGGGAATCGGACCAATTCCCATTTAAAAATTTCGATTCCAATTAAAATGTCCGAATAATGAATGCATAGTGGGTTGGGAGGAGCATCAAGTGGCATGCAGCACTCAGCTGGCAATCCTCCTGCCTTTGCCTAGAAAAGAACAACTGTACAATTCTTACCTTGATTTCTGTTTGTGTGATAAGATTGAGATAGTTATGAATTGAACGGCTGAACAGAATCTGAAATGTCATATAGAGCATTCATTTTACCTTTTTACTTTCATAAATTTCTTTTAATTTTAAAAACATAAAATCTTTGTCTTAAAAACATTGGACACACACAGGGTGTATGGCCCACTTTTCACCACACTTGGCAGTCTTTTACTGGTAAAAATGTTTGTAATCCGGTTGGGATAAATTATTGCATGTGAAACTTGTAAACACAAAACATTAGGAACATATTTTATTATTATTATTATTATTATTATTATTATTATTATTTTACAAATTCTTTCATTGATTACGAGGGTGAAGAATATGAAAACTTCTGCAAGTTCTATTATTTGAGATTTTAAAATGCGTAATGTGTGACAATGCGTTTTGATTGAGTATAAACATCACAAGAATATTTCGCATATGTGTTTTTAATTTTTAATATTATTCTAAATATTTTAAATAAATAAATAAAATAAGATATTCTTTAAACTTCATACATAATTTTCAAAATAAAAGCAAAATATATTGCTTATAATCATAACATATTCTTCAAATTTTCAAAATAAAAGAAAAATATATTGCTTATAATCATAAAAATTAAATACTATAATTACTTGAACTTTATTCATATTTTTCAAATTTTTAATAATAACATAATGCTCAAAATCATAAATGCTACAATTATTTAGCGATAAATTCTTACAATTAGATTGGATAAGAAACATCGACTTAAAAATACCCTTAATATTGTCTAACTCTTTAGCATATTCCAATTCAAACTCCTCTTCACCAAAGTCATCTTACATGTTATTCGATATAAAATCATATTCATCAAGCTCCCTTATTTCAACTTGATAATTTTCGTTACCTCTTGTAAATAGTAGGATATCATTATTAACATCCTTATCAACATCCTTATTATCACAACTATAAACAATTCAAGATTGTTCATTACTTGCATCACTTGCTAGTAAAATTAAAGAAAGATCGAAGGAGAAGTTTCAAGCTTGACGTAGATAATTAGCAACTCTACAAAAAATTCATTTTGATTTTTGATTTTTTAAAAGTCAAACCGTATAGATTATTGTATATAATTCATGTACTTGGATAATTTAGGTTAATTTGATGTCTTTTGGGCTCAATTTATAGTTTTAAGTTATAAAAATAGATTTTGCTTTGTCAAGCTAATTTTTAACACAAATGCATAAGCATTTTGATGTTTAAGCTTTCGTATGTGGTCAACGAAATGGGTTGATCGTATTATCACGCGCATAACCTATATGCGAGATGTTTCGAAAATACATTGAGCATATGTGGGTATATGAGAAGTATATGTACGCATTTTAGAGCATTGCAATTACTCCAACCACTTCTCCACCACCAAAATATCTAATTTAAGACCACCCACCAGAGGCTGGCGAAGCGAAGCATCACCTACTCCTGTTACTCCAACCCCTTCTCCAGTACCTACAACCCTAAATCCTTCAGCTATCTCTCCCAAACAACATCAACCATCCCAAGACCATCTC
>NC_036245.1:1008707-1010150 GCF_002742605.1 Olea europaea var. sylvestris | reverse complement strand
AGATGCGACCTATGTGAAATCTCGAGCACAACCATGGCTAGCTAACTCTGCTCTTTGGTTTTTGTATGACAATAATCCTTTTTTTTTTTTTGGGGATGGAATAGATGGAAGGGAAGGCAGTTTAGTGATGGCGGATTATTGTGTTTTTGTAGAGGTTTGTGATGGTTGTGAGATGGGGCAGCGACGATGGCAATTTTCAGGGTGTTTCTACGATGATGGTCATGGTCATGGATATCGTGTTTATGACAGACGATGCAGGTGGTGATAGTTTGATTGAAGGGTGGACCCTGACGACTTGGGTTAGGGGTCAAAAATAAAATTTATAGGGTATTTTCTAAAAAAAAAAAAACTAAGGAAAAAAAAAAAGCTAAGCAAATTTATTTTTTTTCCCCCAAAATTTAGAGGGTCAATTGCCCCTATAACCCCCCCCCCCCCAGCCGCCCGCCCCTGGATATAGGTTCTGCTCGACTAGAACGATATCAATTCAAACAGTTGGTTTGTATAAAGAAATTGGCTTAAAACCCAAGGGGTGATGGATAAAACTCCCGGTGGTGATACTATGAAGCCCACGATGGTGGTATCACGCTGAATATTGCAAATGGTAGTGGCGTCAATGGCCGTGGTGACGGTTGACTACATATTTTGTATAACATAGCTGACGACTGTGATGTTAAAAACAAGGCCATAAAGTGTGTGTAACATAATTTTATTTTTCACAATATGTAAATCTTTCAAAATTTATCGTAAAAAATAAATTATAATAGAAACATTGTTTTAAGAATAAAAAAATGAATAATTTTTTTATGGGCACTTGTGAATTTTTCCCATTAGAATATGTTCTTGTTTGCTTTATTTAATTAGGCAAGGATTCATACTAAACTCTTCACATAGTCATCTTGTTTAAGAACTCGGCCCACTGAAAACTTTTCTTTTTCCTTAATTGATTTATAAAAAAAAAAAAAATGGTTAAGAAGTAGTTGGGCAAATGGCTCATCTGATCAGGCATGGGTCTGAGACAATAGATCATGCTAACCCATGATCTACCTACATCAAAGGCAATTTATGGATTAGTATAATATAGAGTAAGATCCCACTTATAGAACTTATTGATTCAGTCATAAAATGTCAGTAAGAATACACCAATAAGTATAGTTAAAGATGTCTAAAAGAAAATATGAGAAGACGAAAATCAATCAGTTCAGCAACAGGAGAAAAAGAAACTAGTTAAACCCTACATGATCAGCAGCAGATAGTGTCTTTCCCAAATGAATTAAAAGACAATCTGGCCTTCTTATCGGATCCAAACTGGAACTTAAGATCAGAAGCATCAGGGGTCGAGGTACCACTTGTAGATGGAAACGAGAAAACAAGACGCGGAGTAGACTTATTTGTGCCAAAACTGTAAGAAGGAACAGCAGGCACATCCTTCGGCTGAGATGGAGC
>NC_036245.1:1007207-1008607 GCF_002742605.1 Olea europaea var. sylvestris | reverse complement strand
GGCTTCTACTACTACAGTCAAATGTCCGCCACCCATGAAAGCCACATCTAGGACCTTTCAAGGGGACAATCTTCTTGATTATGCCCTACCTCTTGTGATGTTGCAAATATGCCCCGTTGCTATGCTATCCCGAGTGCTCGCCTATCTTCTCATACCATCACATTTTGTAATGTCTTTGTGTGTGTTAAAATCAGCCTACTTTATGTCTATTTTTTGTGATTATAAAGTCTATCAATGTATGGTTATTCCCCCACTAAGTGAGGCTGTAGTTGGTAGGAGTTGTTGGCTAATGGTATGGCTGAAAATCTCTTGTATTACACTTTAAATAGCTGCTGGTAATGGAGCTTGTGACTGACGAATTTTTACACAGCAGAAATTTGTTTTTCTCTTCCTCTTTGTTCTATAAAATCCTACAGTGGTATCAGAGCATTAACTGATCTTTGAAGGGGGCTGCAAGAGGTCGAGCTACAAAAACTTGAGAGAAAACAAGTAAGCAGTCCTTCATAAAAACAACCAAGTGATTTGTGAGAAAGTGAGATGGCTTCAACCGATTTTTCAGCACCTCTGCCTTCAACATTCACAGGAGAAAATTATGACTTCTGGGCTGCTAAAATGAAGGCATATCTGAAGGCCTATGATCTGTGGAAAATCACAGAAACTGGTATGGAACCACCTCCACTCAGGGCAAATCCCACTATAGCTCAATTAAAGCAACATAGTGAGGAGGTTGCAAAAAAAAATTCAAGGCTTTGTCCTACATCCAGTCAACTATTTTTGATGCAATATTTACTAGGATAATCACTTGTGAGCATGCCAAGGAGGCTTGGGACAGATTGCAAGAGGAATTTACAGGCATTGCAAGGACTAGACAGATGCAAATTCTAAACTTGAGAAGGGAGTATAAGGGATTGAAAATGAAAGAGGCAGAATCTGTCAAGGATTTTTTAGATCAACTAATGAAGGCTGTGAACAAAATAAGGTTACTAGGAAATAATCTACCTGATAGAAGGGTTGTGGAGAAAGTTCTAATCAGTTTGCCAGAAAAATTTGAGGTAAAAATTTCATCACTTGAAGACTCCAGGGATCTTTCAATCATAACCTTGTCTGAATTGATAAATGCTCTTCAGGCTACTGAGCAAAGAAGATTAATAAGGCAAGAAGAGCAGGTAGAAGGAGCCTTGTTTCTTAAAGGAAAATATAAAGCACAAACAAGCAATGGAGTGAAGAAATACTAGTAGGAAAAGAAGAGGGATGAAGGCAGCAAGGCTGCTGATAAAAATGACACTTATCCACCTTGTATACATTGTAAAAAAATCAGTCATTCACCTAAATGGTGTTGGTATAGACCTGGTGTCCAATGTAGGAATTGCAAGCAACTTGGACATGTGCAAAAAGTGTGT
>NC_036245.1:992220-1005221 GCF_002742605.1 Olea europaea var. sylvestris | reverse complement strand
GGAATCAACCATCAACTGACAATTCCTTACACGCCTCAACAAAATGGTGTAAGTGAAAGAAAGAATAGGACTCTAATGGAGATTGCTAGATGCTTGATGATTGAGAAGAATATTCCTAAAGAATTCTAGGCAGAAGCTGTAAGTACAACATCATATCTTCTCAATAGACTTCTAACAAAGGCGTTGAATAAGAAAACACCTTATGAAGCTTGGTATGGAATCAAGCCTGATGTTGCTCACTTGAAGGTGTTTGGAAGCATTTGTTATACTCACATTCCAGATCCTAAAAGAGATAAGCCGAGTCAAAAGGAAGAGATTGGTGTCTTGGTGGGGTACTATGGAAATGCTAAAGGTTATAAAGTATACAATCCACAAACAAACAAGGTGTATTCCAGTAGAGACATCAAGGTTGATGAGAAATCCTCATGGGATTGGGAGTCCAGAGTTCTGGTTCAGCTACAAGTTCAAAGAACACCTCCTGAAGTGGAAGAGACTGGTACAAATGAAGATGAAATAGAACCTAATGAAGTGGAGGATGATAGTAGATCTGGTTTAGAAAATCCAGTGCTAAGAACCAGACCCTTAGCTGATGTGTATGCAAGATGCAATTCAGCAATTCTGGAGCCAACAAATTTTGTTGATGCAGTAAATTCACAAGAGTGGTTGACTGCAATGAAAGAAGAACTGATGATAATCGAAAAGAATAAAACCTGGGAGTTGGTTGACAGGCCAAGGGATAAACATGTTATTGGTGTTAAATGGGTGTTTAAAACCAAGGTGAATCATGATGGCACTATCAACAAGTTCAAAGCCAGGTTGGTTGTAAAGGGGTATGCACAGCAATATGGTACAGATTATATAGATACTTTTGCTCCAGTGGCCAGGTGTGAAACTATTAGATTGTTGTTTGCAATAGCTACTCAAAGTGGTTGGAAAATTCATCAACTTGATGTGAAGTCAGCTTTCTTAAACGGTTACTTAAATGAAGAAATTTATATTCACCAACCTGATGGCTTTCTAGTGTCTGGAAATGAGGAAAAGGTGTATCTATTAAAGAAGGCATTATATGGCTTGAAGCAGGCTCCAAGAGCCTGTTATAGCAGAATAGATGAGCATTTGCGTTGCCTTGGTTTTGCCAAAAGTGTTAATGAGCAAACACTTTATATGAAGCAAGTGTAGGAAGAAACAATCATCATTTCTTTGTATGTTGATGACCTGCTAGTAACTGGTAGTAATCTGGCTTTAATCGACAAAGTGAAAGATGAAATGATGAAGGCACTTAAGATGATAAATCTAGGAGAAATGAAGTACTTTCTAGGAATGGAAGTAAATAAATCAAAATAAGGCATTTTCGTTTGCTAACAGAGATATGCCAATGAGATCTTGAAGAAGTTCTGCATGGAGAATTGCAAACCAGTTAGCACTCCACTGGTTCAAAATCTGAAATTGATGAAAGAAGATGGAAGCATAAGAATTGATGAAAAGGTGTACAGAAGTTTGGTAGGATGTTTAATGTATCTAACCATAACAAGATCAGATATCATGTATGCTACAAATCTCCTCTCCAGATTCAGACAAGAGCTAACAAATTTACATCTTCAGGCAACAAAAAGAGTACCGAAGTACATCAAAGGGACTGCAGAATTGGGAATCTAGTTTAGGAAGACAAAAAATCTAATTTTAAGAGGTTATACCGATAGTGATTGGATCGGATCTTTTGATGATATGAAGAGCACCTCTGGGTATGTATTTTATCTGGGATCAAGCATTGTGTGCTGGAATTCAATAAAGCAAAAAACTATTGCTCAATCAATAGCAGAAGCACAGTAAATAGCAGCAACAGAAGCAACAAATCAAGCACTATGGCTGAGGAAAATGCAGGAAGATCTTAAGCATAAACAAGGTGATTCAACTATCATTTATTGTGAAACCAATCAGCAGTAGCAATGGTCAAAAATCCTGTGTTTCATGAGAGAACAAAGCATATTAAGATAAGATATCATTCAATTAGGGAAGCACAAGAAAATGATGAAGTAAAGCTGATGCACTGCAATGGAGAAGTTCAATATGCAGACATATTTACTAAATCCTTATCCAAAGGGAGGTTTGAAACATTAAGGAGATGCCTTGGTGTTTCCAGCAAAAATGTCAAGGAGGAGTATTGACTTTGGTTTGTCATTTTTGCAGTCAAATTTTGTAATGTCTTTGTGTGTATTAAAATCACCCTATGTTATATCTATTTTTGTGATTATAAAGTCTATCAATGTATGATTATTCTGCCACTAAGTCAGGCTGTAGTTGGTAGGAGTGTTGGCTAATGGTATGGCTGAAAATCTCTTGTATTACACTTTAAATAGCTGCTGGTAATGGAGCTTGTGACTAATGAATTTTTACACAGCAGAAATATGTTTTTCTCTTCCTTTTTGTTCTATAAGATCCTACAAAGACAGCCTCGTGTGATTGCTGAGATAGTTGTAATTTCCTATAACGTACACTCATTTTTATTAACAACAATTATATTATTATTGCATGTCAATTTTGTGTAAGGCGTGGTTTATATACCTTCAATTTCTATGAAGATTTGACTTATGATACCGTTTGTGTAGGGAGGAGTCCTACTTGGTCCTTCAGCCTTAGGGCGCAACCATAAGTATCATCATGCTCTTTTTCCACCCAGAAGCCTTATAGTTTTGGATACCCTTGCCAACCTTGGTCTCCTCTTCTTTTTGTTTCTTGTTGGCCTTGAGCTGGATCCAAGATCTCTAAAACGTACTGGGAAAAAGGCATTAAGCATTGCCCTTTCTAGAATTAGTGTTCCATTTATTTTAGGAATCGGGATCTCATTTGTGCTTCGAGAAACTATTTCCAAAGGTGTAAGTCACGGTCCATTTCTGGTTTTTATGGGAGTGGCACTTTCTATCACTACCTTTTCTCTCTTGGCACGAATTTTGGCAGAACTTAAGCTTTTAACCACTGATGTTGGTCAAATAGTCATGTCAGCTGCAACAGTCAATGATGTGGCTGCTTGGATTCTACTTGTTCTGGCTATTGCCCTATCACACACCGACAATTATCCCCTCGTTTCATTGTAGGTCTTCTTGTGCTGGTTCGGTTTCGTAGTTATATGCGTATTTATTACCCCACCTATCTTCAAATGGATGGCACGACGCTGCCCTGAGGGTGAGCCAGTAGATGAGATATACATATGTCCTACATTGGTTGCTGTTTTGGCTGCTGGATTTGTGACTGATTCTATCAAAATTCATGCTCTCTTTGGGGCTTTTGTTCTTGGAGTTCTTGTCCCGAAGAAGGGACCCTTTGCAGGAGTTCTTGTGGAAAAGATTGAAGATCTTGTGTCTGGCCTGTTTCTTCCTCTGTATTTTGTCTCAAGTGGACTGAAGACCAATGTAGCCACCATTCAAAAAGCTCAGTCACGGGGTATTCTTGTTCTGGTCATTTACTGCTTGTTTCGAAAAGATTGGTGGTACTATTGTTATCTCGTTGCTTTACAAGATGCCTTTTAAAGAGGCAGTTAGTCTAGGTTTCCTCATGAACACTAAAGGTTTAGCGGAGCTCATTGTCCTTAACATTGGGAAAGACCGAGGTGTAAGTTCATGTTTGAGTATTTGAATAATTCAAGATTGCACTGGAACTCTCAAATCCATATTTGATCTTTTTTATTTTTTCTTTTAATTTTTCGGTTCTGAATGATCAAACATTTGCTATCATGGTTTTAATGGCTTTATTCCCGACATTTATAACAACGCCTCTTGTTATATCCATATACAAACCGGCTGAAATGGCTACATCACAATACAAGAATAGAACGATTAAGAGGAAGGACTCAAATAGTCAACTTCGAATATTGACCTGTTTCTTGAGTACAAGAAATATTCCCACATTGATTAATCTCATGGAGGCTTCACGTGGCATTGGAAAGAGAGAAGGACTTTGCGTCTATGCTATGCACCTGATGGAGCTTTCCGAAAGGTCATCTGCAATACTAATGGTTCATAAAGCAAGGAAAAATGGGATGCCATTTTGGAATAAGTGGTAAGATTCTGATCCTAACCAAATTGTTGTTGCTTTTGAGGCATTCCAGCATCTTAGCCAAATGTCTATCCAACCAACAATTGCAATCTCAGCAATGTCCAGCATGCACTAGGACATTTGTTTGAGTGCTGAGAGGAAGAGAGTAGCAATGATAATTCTCCCATTCCATAAGCATCAGAGATTTTACGGACATTTGGAAACAACACGAGCCGACTTAGCACATGTATATAGGACATGCGCCATGTTCAGTTGGCATTTTAATTGATCGGGGGCTTGGTGGTACTTCACATGTATCTACAAGTAATGTTGAGTATACTATTGTAGTTTTGTTCTTTGGAGGCCATGATGATTGCGAAGCTCTTTCGTATGGTGCACGGATGGTCGAGCACCCTGGCATCAATTTGAATGTTGCTCATGTCGGCGTGAATTGAGGAAAGATTGGAGGAATTATAGGAAATGGGATAAAAAGATTTTTTTTTTCTCTTTACACAGTAACTTGATTGTAGGAATAAGATCTGTATACACTAGAATAGGAACTCTTCTCCTACATATAAATATGTAACACCCGATTGTAAACAAATATATAAAACAACTGAGTTTTTCATCCTCTAACATGGTATCAAGCAACATCCTAGGCATTATCATACCATAAAACCATAAACCCATTTTTTTCTTACCTCTCCAGTTATGTCAGACTCTGATGCAGAACAACAAACTGGTGCATCTCAGTCTGATTCTTTCTTCACTGAACTCACAGCAAAAATGACTGAAGCCTTTACTAAGATCTAAACACCTGCCTTAACCACCGAACCTTCCGCTGCTCCGATTGGCATCAAGTTGGATGGTACCAACTTTGCCCTGTGGTCCCAAGTTGTCGAGATGTATATCTCTGACAAAGATAAATTGGGAAATATCAATGGGTCTATTCCACAACCACCCTCAACGGATCCATCCTTTCGCAAATGGTGCACAGACAACGTTATTGTCAAAGCTTGGCTGATTAACTCTATGGATTCCTCATTAATAGGGAATTTTATACGGTTTCCTACGACCAAATTGGTGTGGGACTCCATTGCTACCACTTACTTTGATGGAAGTGACACATCTTAGGTTTATGATCTGAAATGTCGTATGACAAAACTTAAACAAGCTGGAGGATCTCTTGAGAAATACTACAATGATCTCCAAGGGTTATAGCGTGAGATAGATTTCCGATGTCCTAATCCTATGGAGGGTGCAGGTGATATTAAGAAGTATAATGCTATTCTTCAAGAAGATCGGGTCTATACTTTCTTGGATGACCTTGACGACCGACTAGATAAAATTCGAAGTGATGTGTTGCAGCTTTGCCCATTCCCCACCATGGAGCAAGCCTATGCTCAAGTTCGTCGTGAATCAATTCGCCATGCTGTTATGATTTCTGGTAGTGAAGATGTTGTTCCTGATGCTGTTCTTGCCTCCAAAGGACTCAGATTGGGTCCTTCTGACCAACCTACTACCTTGCATAATGGGAAACAGAAATCTCGTGTATCATTAGAGGGCTCAAAATGCACCTATTGTGGCAATCAAAGGCATACTCGTGAAAACTGCTTTAAATTGAACGGGTATCCAGATTGGAGGAAGGAATTCCATGCTAAGAAACATCGTGATGTGGAAAATAAAGATGAACGTCCCAGTAAGGCAGCTGTGGTCACTGCAGAACCTCATTTATCCCTGACATCACAGGTTCCACCGGTCCCGAACTGTGGTTATATCTATTACAGTTCATCTAATGATGCTGATCACGGTGCGTGGCTGCTGGACTCCGACGCCACTGACCATATGACGTTCTCCTGTAAGGATTTCACACACACTTCATTATCGAGACGAACAAATATTGCCAATGCTAACGGTGATCTCTCTCTTGTTACTGGTGCTGGAACTGTGACTTTATCTGCTACTTTACAGCTGCATAATACATTACTTGTTCCATCATTATCTCATAAGCTCCTTTCTGTGAGTCAAGTAACATCTGATCTTAACTGTATGGTGCTAATGTACCCTAACTTTTGCCTTCTTCAGGACATTCTCACCAAGGAGATCATTGGGCGTGGTACTAAAAGAGGGGGACTTTATTATATGGATTATTTTAGTGTGGGTCGAGCAAATCATACGCAACATTTTCATAGAATCAAAGTAAAGGAAATTTGGCTTTGGTACTGACGATTAGGACATCCATCCTTCACATACATGAAACATTTGTTCCCAAATTTATTTACTCAGTTGACACATTTTAATTTTCAATATGAAACTTGCATATTGGCAAAAAGTCATAGGGTGTCCTATCCCTTGAGCTTGAATAAAAAGAGTACTCCTTTTGAATTGATCCATTCCGATGTGTGGGGACCATCCCCAGTTACTACTGTATCCGGGTTCAAATAGTTCGCGCTATTTGTTGATGATTGTACCCGCATGACTTTTTCGACAAAGCAACACAGATCATACTCTATTTCTCAAAAGTCGACAGGGCAAGATAATAGCTTTAATTGTCTATGTTGACGATATGATCATCACAAGAGATGATATTGAAGAAATATCACGACTTCAAAGGCGGTTGGCTAGTGAATTTGAAATGAAAAATCTAGGTGGACTCAAGTATTTTTTGGGAATAGAGGTTGCCAAATCAAACCAAGGCATCTTTCTATGCCAAAGAAAATATATTCTAGATTTATTATCTGAGGTTGGACTATTGGAGTGCAAACCAGTGGATACCCAAATTGTACAGAATCACAAGCTCAGAATATATCCGGATCAGAAACCAACTGATAAAGGAAGATACCAATGATTAGTTGGAAAATTAATTTATCTCTCTCATACCCATCCAGATATTGCATATGCCGTGAGTGTAATGAGTCAATTTATGCATTGTCCAAGTGAAGAACACATGGATGTTGTAACTTGGATACTAAAGTACTTGAAGTCCTCTCCAGGGAAAGGACTCATGTTTTCTAATAATGGCCATCTGGGAGTTGATGGTTATACAAATGCAGATTGGGCCGGGAACATCATGGACCGTAAGTCGACTTTAGGGTATTTCACATTTGTTGGTGGAAATCTTGTTACATGGAGAAGTAAGAAACAAAAAGTGGTGGCACTCTCTAGTGCAGAAGCAGAATTTTGTGGGATGGCCAAGGGTTTGTGTGAGCTTTTTTGGATGAAAAGATTGCTAGCTGAGATTGGTTTTGCTCCCAAAATCGAAATGAACCTCTTTTGTGACAATAAAGCTGCCATAGATATTTCGTACAATCCAGTTCAGCATGATCAAACGAAGCATGTAGAGGTAAATCGGCATTTCATCAAACATAACTTAGAGACTAAGACAATTCGATTTCCATTTGTCAAGTTTGAGGACCAACTAGCAGATATACTTACCAAAGCTATGTCAAACAAAGATTTCTACAACACACTGTTCAAGTTACGCATAATGGATCCATATGTATCAACTTGAGGGAGAGTGTCGGCGTGCATTGAGGAAAGATTGGAGGAACTATAGGAAATGGGATAGAAAGATTTTTTTTTGTCTTTTTACACAGTAACTTGATTGTAGGAATAAAATCTGTATATACTAGAATAGGAACTCTTCTCCTACATATAAATATGTAACACCCGGCTGTAAACAAATATATAAAACAACTGAGTTTTTCATCCTCTGATAGTTCAATTCAATACAGGCCCTAAGGTAGCTGGGGAGAGTGTCAAGCTAGATATTAAAGATCAAAATCGTCCCGAAGCTAGAGCAGAGGATGAAGAATTTCTTAGAGTGTTTAAGGAGAAAGTATCAAAGGACAATTCAATCAAATTTGAAGAGAGGATGATAAAAGATGCTCAGGAAACTATTGACGTGATTCGCTCATATAGTCGTTGCAATCTGTTTCTCGTAGGGAAATTGCTAGAGGGTCGATTGGTGGCAGCTCTTAACAGGAGAAGGGAGTGTCCAGAGTTGGGACTAGTTGAAAATTTATTAATTTTCCCTGATTTTTCGACCACAACATCAGTTCTGGTGGTACAGCATTACCGGAGCTAGCTTCCTCTAGAATCGCTGAATTCCCTTAAGGAGGATGACATGACGGAGGGCGAATACGATTCACAGTAATTATCTTTTCTATACCGATTTTCAATCGTATGTATAGATTAGTCTTCAAAGAACGAAGCTCATACATACATAAATGCACTATCTCTTGATCTTGCCTTTTCATTTCTGTTTCGTAGTTTAGTAAAATGCATAATAATATTTCAAAGATCATTTTCTGTCTGTCAAGGGTTTGAATTTGTTTCTTGAACTCTTCATTATCTCTCTCTCTCTTAAGAATGTTACGTCATATTTAACCGAAAAACTCGACAACAGCAGTTAGATAGATTTTAACTAAATCTCCTAATTTTCATTGATCTTTATCTATAACTCCAGAAATAGACAGAAGATTTCTCAAGCTGTTCATCAGGTAATTCTCCCCTCTGTTAGTCTGTTTACGCTCTATGCACTACAATGTTTGCATCTCTATTTTTATATACGTGTGTATTGCGGGTTAAAGTTATTGATGATTACATTATGAATTTGGTTTATGAGGGATTGCGATAGCTTTCATAGGTTGCCCCATTTTTTTATGTCTTCAACCTTTTGCTGAAAAGAATTTGATCTTTAGGATCTGTGACTAGTCAGTCGGTGATGAATTTCTTAGTCAACATGTACTGCAACTTAAGCGGAATTTTGTTTTAACTAAATTGTGCTCACTTTGGGCATTAGTGATTATCAAGCAAAACAACTGAGAAGTTGTCAATATCATTCCTTATTTAGTCACTACAATTTTATTTTTTTTTTTTTGGGTTTCCAGATGGTATAAAAATATTCGAGTTACTGATTTAGTGTGTGTCATGTTTTTTTTTTAACTCAATCTCACATTTCATTAATAATAAACATTACCAACTCTGCTTATAGATATGAATGAATGGAGCTTCTGGGTTCTATTGCTAGGATGCTCGATCCACTTTGGCAACCATTTCACACTTGATAATTTTTGTTTATGTTTAATCTTTTGTAATATAGTTTGAAATGAAGAATCTATATAGATTCCCACAGAGTTTAAAGAAAAGTTATATAGAATAAATAAAACTTTTAAGAATTGAGTGTTTCGTGATGTAGCATAACATGGACATAGAAGCAATCACATGGAAGGAGAAGAGAGAGAAGTAGAAACCAGATAAAAGAAAGAGAAAGAAGTAGGAGAAGAAGAGAAAGAGGAGGAGGGGCGATGGAAATGGGGAGAATGCCTGCAACACTCCAATTTTCATTTCATTTCCATCAAATCTGTACTCCATGCATAGAAGGCTGCATACTTTTATACAATACAAAGCATAAAAGGGCTTGGGCCAGCTCAATACATGACACAAGCCCAAAAATAAAATAAAAGGTTTGGATAAGCCCAAAATATAATACAAGCCCAAATAAAATACTAACTAAATAGTCCAAGCTAGATGTCCTCATCAACTCTCCCTAGGTGGGAGAAAAACTCGACGATGTCGAGGAAATAACTCATAAAAGGCTGCAATCTGTCGCCCAACTATAAGCTGGGTGGTTGGACAAACCTCTTCCGACGTCCATATACATGTGTGATAGGTGGTCTGGACAATAGAAGATCATGCTGACTCCTATAAAGCTCCAACAAGTCAAGATCAAGTTGTTGGAGTGTCTCTCTAGGGATTCATGTGCAATCAGAGTCAAGTTGTCTTACCCAACGAACAAGAAAGCGCTGAATTTCTCCATCAGCGGTCAACATAATCTGTTCATCTAAAATAGCATCAATCTTATCTTTCGGTATTGTGACAAGGGGTGTTGAAGTAGGGGTAGCAAAAGGTTCAGGTTGAAAGTCAATGGATGGGGGTAGAAAAGGTTCATCAGAGGGCTTAAAATGGCCTTTATAAGCAACTAAATCCTTAACATTGAAAGTAGAGTGGTAGCCAAAATGTGATGGAAGATCAATGACATACGCATTTGGACCAACACGCTTTAAGATTTTAAAAGGACCAGCGCTATGGGCTTGCAATTTGGAAGCAGATTCAGTTGGACGCCGTTCCAGTCTAATTCAGATCATCACATAATCCCCAATTTTAAACTGATCATGTCGTTTATGCAAATCAGCTCGAAGTTTATATGATGCATTACTTGCCTCTAGTTGTTTATTGATCTCAATGTGCAAGTCATGAAGATGTTGTACAAATGCCTCAGCTGACACAGACACATTAGCATGTGGGGGCATAGATGCTTCCTAGGTTTATAACTATGAACAACTTCAAAAGGACTCATGTCTAAAGACCGATTCACATGACTGTTATATGCAATTTGGTCTATCGGGAGGATTAAATCCCAGTTCCTCAGATTTTTCTGAACTAGACATCTTAATAGGTTACCAAGACTACGATTAACAACTTCAGTTTGACCATTGGTCTGAGATGATGCGTAGTGAAAAATTTCAACTTAGTGCCAACCATGTGCCATAAGGTTCTCCAGAAGTGGATAGTGAACCGAACATCCCTATCAGACACAATGGTCTTAGGAAGGTCATACAATTTAACAATCTCATTAAAGTACAGCCTAGCAATCTTAGATGCATCTGAAGTCTTGTTGTAAGGGATAAAGGGGCCATTTTCGAGAAATGATCCACTATAACAAAAATAGAATCATGTTTCTTTGGAGTACATCCTAATACAAAATCCATACTGAAGTCTTGCCAAGGACAACTAAGGATGGGAAAAGGTGTGTAAAAACCAGTGTTCTGTCTCTTCTGTTTAGCAAACTGACAGCTGTTACAAGCACTAACAATCTTAGCTACATTTGTCTTCAAACGAGGCCAATAAAATTGACGTTCAACCTCTTCAATTGTCTTATCATGTCCAAAATGCCCAGCCAAGCCTTCCGCATGACTTTCCCAAATTATAAAGCCTCGTACTAAAGTCTGAGGGATGCACAATTTATTGGACCTAAAAAGATAATCATCCTCTAGGCGAAAACCATTAGTAGCATTCAATTGTCCACTTTGCAACGTAAGAAAAATGTCCTTGAAATCGGTACATGACTCATAATCTTCTTTGAGTCGTTCAAAACCTATGACCTTGACACTCATATTGGTTAAAAGTGAAATGCAGCGGCTTAAAGCATCCGCCGCTTGATTTTCACTGCCCTTTTTATGCTTCAAAACAAAAAAAGTAGGCCTGCAAATACTCGATCCAACGAACATGCCTAGCATTCAACCTCTTTTGGGAATTAAAGTAACGAAGTGCCTCATGGTCCAAATAAAGAACAAAATCCTGGGGCAACAAGTAATGACGCCAATAGCGTAAAGCTTGTACAACTGCATACAACTCCTTGTCATAAGTCGAGTACCGTCATTTGGCATCATTTAATTTCTCACTGAAATAAGCAATAGGGTGGCCCTCTTGGCTCAAAGCTCCACCTATCCCTACCCCAGAGGCATCACATTCTACCTCAAAAACTTTGAAAAAATCGAGAAGTTGCATGACTGGAGCTTCTGTCATTCGCCTCTTAACTAACTTAAATGCTTTGGCCGCTTTGTGCGACCTATAAAATTCTCCTCTTTTCATGCACTCCATAATATGGGCCATGATCGTGCTAAACCCTTTAATGAAACGACGATAAAAGGTAGCTAAACCATGAAAACTCCGAACGTCATGTATATTCTTAGGCTCAGGCCAACCAACAATAGCCTGAATCTCTGCAGGGTCAGCAGACACTCCTATCGGGGAGACAATAAAACCTAGAAATACAACTTTATTTGCGAAGAAATAACATTTCTTCAAATTAGCATACAGATTTGTAGCACGAAGGGTAGAACAAACCTGTGTGAGATGATCTCTATGTTGTTCCCTAGTTTTACTGTACACGAAAATGTCATCAAAGTAGACAACGAGGAATTTACCCATGAATGGTCGCAAAGTTTGTGTCATTACTCTCATAAAAGTACTCGGGGCATTGGTTAGCCCAAAAGGCATGACCGATCACTCATAAAGACCGTCATTCATTTTAAAGACAGTCTTCCATTTGTTACCCGGGCGAATCCTAATTTGGTGGTACCCACTCTTTAAATCAATCTTAGAAAATATCGTGGCACCGACCATCATGTCTAACATATCATCAACCTTAGGGATTGGAAAATGGTACTTCATTGTGATCTTATTGACGACACGACTATCAACACACATTCTCCAATAACCAGGAGTCAAAAGGGCGGGAACCGTACAAAGACTTAGACTCTCATAAATAAATCCTTTGTGAAGGAGCTCCTCTACTTACCTCTGAAGCTCAGCATGCTCAGTAGGATTCATTCTATAATGAGGTAAATTTGGAAGAGACGATCCAAGGACAAGATCTATAGCATGTTGAATGTCCCGTAAAAGGGGCAATAGATCAGGGATGTTGATATGATCCAGGAGTCAAGCCCAACGAAAGCAAGTGCGAGATGAGACACGTTGATAGTCGATGGCGGACTAATGACGCGATCAAGGGCAAAGTAAGTGAATCAATCGATGGGATTGCTCGTTCACGAAACCATTGATGGAACCATGTTCGAGACTCAAAATGGAGCAACTTTCATGTTCGGGTCGAAGGTCGAATCAACTTGGATCAATTTGTTATCAAGCGACGAAAGCGGAAGCTGAAGACAACACCATGCGGCCGAACACATGCAGACCGAAAACCAAAAGTGAAATTTCAGTTAAATCATGCGACTGCATGGATTTACACCATGCGGCCGCATAGGCCAAAAATTTGGCGAATTTTCCATATTTTGTTAGATTTTGATTCTTTTCCATATTTTGGAGATTATACTCGACTTTTGCACGATTTTTACCTAGTTTTTAGGTTTAGTATAAATAGGAGTTTCCATTCAATTGTTAAAAAC
>NC_036245.1:988312-988546 GCF_002742605.1 Olea europaea var. sylvestris | reverse complement strand
GAGGCCTATTGCATACTTTAGCGAGAAATTGAGTGGAGCTGCTTTAAATTATCCTACATATGACAAATAACTTTATGCACTTGTTCGAACTTTGGAGACTTGGCAACATTATCTATGGCCGAAAGAGTTCGTAATACACACCGATCATGAGTCACTAAAGCACTTGCGGGGACAAGGTAAATTGAACAAGAGGCATGCTCGGTGGATGGAATTCATTGAGACCTTTCCATTCGT
>NC_036245.1:974400-988163 GCF_002742605.1 Olea europaea var. sylvestris | reverse complement strand
TTTTTGGATATTTATTTGTCATGCATTAAGGGGGCGGTTGATAGGTTCTTTAGACATTAGGGGTATTTATTTCGGGAAAATAGGTTATGTGTTCCTAATTGTTCTATTCGAGAGTTGTTAATAAGGGAGGCACACAGCGGTGGATTGATGTGACACTTTGGGGTTCAAAAGACTTTAGATATATTGAAGGAGCATTTTTATTGGTCTAAGATGAAAAGTGATGTTGAGCGAATTTGTAGTCGATGCATAGATTGTAAAAAGGCTAAATCTAAGGTTTTACCACAAGGTTTGTACACACCTTTACCTACACCTAGTGAGCCTTGGGTTGATATCTTGATGGACTTTGTTTTGGGTTTACCTAGGACTAAGAGAGGTCGGGATTCTATTTTTCTGGTTGTAGATAGGTTCACCAAAATGGCACATTTTATACCATGTCACAGAACTGACGATGCCACGAACATTGCTGACTTATCTTTAAAGAGGTTGTGCGTTTACATGGGGTTCCTAGAAGCATAGTGTCAGATGGGGATGTCAAATTTTTGAGTCACTTTTGGAGAGTTTTGTGGGGTAAGTTAGGCACTAAGTTACTATTTTCCACAACTTGTCATCCACAAACAAATGGGCAGACCGAGGTAGTGAATATGACTATGACCCAATTGTTACGTACAGTAATCAATAAAATTTGAAGAGTTGGGAGGAGTGTCTACCATTTGTTGAATTTGCATACAATCGAGCTGTTCACTCTACTACATCATATTCTCCATTTGAAATTGTATATGGTTTTAATCCACTAACTCCTTTGGATTTAATTCCTTTACCTGTGAATGAACGTGGTAGTTTAGATGGCAAAAAGAAGGCGGAATTGATTAAGTCGCTCCATGAAAAGGTAAAAGCGCAAATTGAAAATAAAAGTAAGTTGGCTACGTCGCAGGTGAACAAAGGTAGGAAGCGCGTAACATTCGAGCCAGGAAATTGGGTTCGGGTGCACCTTAGGAAAGAGCGGTTTCCGGAGCACAGGAAGTCCAAGTTGCAACCGAGGGGCGATGGTCCATTTCAAGTGATTGAAAAGATAAACGACAATGCTTACAAGTTGGACCTTCCAGGTGAGTACAATATTTCGGCTACTTTTAATGTATCTAATCTCTCTCTGTCTGATGCAAGTTCAGATTCGAGGATGAATCCTTTTGAAGAGGGAGGGGATGATATGATCCAGGAGTCAAGCCTGACGAAAGCAAGTGCGAGACAAGACCCGTTGATAGTCAATGGCGAACCAATGACGCGATCAAGGGCAAAGCAAGTGAAACTAGCAATGGAATTGCTCGTTCAAGAAAATATTGATGGAACCATGTTCGAGACTCAAAATGGAGCAACTTTCATGTTCGGGTCGAAGGCCGAATCAACTTGGATCAATTTGTTATCAAGCGACGAAAGCGGAGGCTGAAGACAACACCATGCGGCCGCACACATGCATACCGAAAACCAAAAGTGCAAGTTCAGTTGAACCATGCGACCGCATGGATTTACACCATGCGGCCGCACAGGCCAAAAATTTGGCGAATTTTCTAATTTTGGTAATTTTCCATATTTTGTTAGATTTTGATTCTTTTCCATATTTTGGAGATTATGCTCGACTTTGGCACGATTTTTACCGAGTTTTTAGGTTTAGTATAAATAGGAGTTTCCATTCAATTGTTAAAAACCTTTGACATTATTGATATTGAATTAAAAGTGAGACGTATTATCTTCTCTTCATCGTTCTTCATTAAACAATTTCGAACTTATCAAGTGTTAACTTGTGGCGTTCAAACAACCGGATTTAATTCTTGAATTTCGTAATCAAGGGGTCTTTCAAGCATCGTTCTTATTGGATTTTTTTGTTCGACTTTCTTTTAGGTTAATCCTAAACTCTTGGATTAATTTGGCTTTTTTGGGTTCGTCAATCTCGTTGTGAGTTTCGTAGTCAACGTTGCTATGAGGTTCGCATCAGATGTCTTCAGGAAAGACATCTCGAAACTCTTGAAAAACTGATTGGACCTCATCAGGGGTCTATATTGGAGATTCCGATGGAACTTCCATGACAACAACTGCAAACACAACAGAATCCTCTTTGAGTGTACACTCAAATTCTATAGGGCTAATCATATGTAACCCTTTTCGCTCCACAATTTTCTTCGTCTGTTGTGAGTCAACAAGTTTTGGCGGTAAAGGATTAAGGTAAATCTTCTTCCCATTGAACGCAAAGGAACATGAATTTGATCGACCATAGATAGTGACATCTAAATCGAACAACCAGGGTCTACCAAGAATGACATGTCCGACGTTCATGGGAATGATGTCGCACCATACATAATCTTTGTATTCAAGAAAAACTGGATAGGAACCAAACAACGCTCATTTATGGCAATAGAAGAAGTGTCAACCCAAGAGATGCTATAAGGTTGGGGGTGTGGGACTGGCTGTAATCCAAGACGGGACACCGTGGCCACAAAAACTACATTAATGCAGCTACCACTATCCACAATAATTGTATAACCCTTGTTATTGATCTTGATATAAGTGTGAAAAATGACATGACGACGCCAGTAATCAGTATCTTTAGGGTAAGTGAGGGTACAACATACAACACTTAACCACGAGGTGTCGGGGACAGAGGTCATAAAATCTAGATCTATAGGGAAGATTCGGATGCAACCTAACATGGTATCATCAATATCATCCAAATCCTCAAACTCTTCAAACTTAGGTTCATAGACTTGATCTTCTAATGACTCACCTTCTACATCTTTTCGTTCCTCAATGACTAAACCTCAACTAGGACATCTAGATGCGATATGACCAAAGCCTTTACAATTGAAGCACTGCAAGCGAGAAGAAGTATAATCTTGGACTAAAGAATAAGCATGATCAAGGGTAGTGACACCTCGAAGTATAAGCTCACGCCTAAGATCATCTTTTAGGCCTTGTCTAAACCTACTCAAAGTCATTGCCTCATCCTCAACGACATGACATCGCATTTGAAATTCATCAAATTGAGTAACATAGTCAGTCACTAGTCGATTTTCCTGTGTAAGGGTATTCCATTGGTCCAACAAGTTGCGCCTGTAAGATTGGGGCAAATACTTCTCTTGAAGGCAACGCTTTATTTCCTCCCAACTTCCAACTGGAGGTGCACAACACCTCTCAAGCAGATTCTCAACACTTTTCCAGAAGAGTTGGGCGGTGCCAATTAATTTCAGACTGGCAAACTGGACACGTCGATCCTTTCGGACTCCATACCATGCCAAGAAATGATCGATGTCTCTAATCCACTGAGTAAAAACTCTAGGATCTAAGCAACCATCGAAAGTAGGAGCGTCTAACTTGATATTTCTAAAGTAACGCTCGTCATGGTGTGGAGGAGAATGATTATCGCGACGTCCGTGACCTCGTTCTCGATCAAGGCCCTGATCTCTATTCCTTTGATCACGTCGAGGATGTTGTCAACCACCTTGTCGACGATAATAGGGTATATTATGGGACACTTCAGAGTTATCAGCATCCGTCGAACTAGGAGTTTGTTCAAAATTGTCCAACCTAGCAGCTAGGTCTCTACTCTCTTCACGAGTAATAGCCATCTCGGTTTGGACAGCCGCTATTCGAGTCTGTAAATGTTGCTGACTAGTGACAAGTTGAGCTAATTGTCTAGTGAGTGCATCAAACTATGAGGGATTTATGGTGAATGTACTAGAACTAGGTGTGACTAGCGACCACTATGCAACTGCATGCAATGTAATACTAGCTATATGACTTGCGATGGAGAGATCAATGAACAATAAGTGCAAATAACGAAAAATAGCAACTTGAGCATTTAAATTAAAGGTTTGGGATTAAGTAAGTTCAAATATCACAAGCTAATACTGCTGATATATGTAAAATAACAAAACGAGGGTCAAATTACCAGTCAAAATCGAATCACATAAAATAAGTGAGATAAAAGTGGGGGTTTAACAAAGGTTTAATCATGTAATTTCAAGCAAAGTAATATAACAGCAGAACAGAAAATTAATTGATGCGATTTTAAATTAACAGTAATATAGACCAAATATAGATAAAAAAAATAAATCCCCTTTTTGTTTGTTAAGGTAACTGGATCGATCAACAGAACAAGAAGATGTACCTGCAAAACAATGTTAGAAAATACAAAAAAAAAATTCACTTTTCTTTTCTTTTTCTTTTTTTTTCTTTTCTTTTTTCTTTTTTTCCTCTCTTTCTTTTTTTTAAAAAAAAATTACAAAATCAAACTAAATTACATATAAACAAACAGGGCAATAACTGACCCAAATCATGAACTGAGCCCAATTAAAATTAAAGACCCGACCACACGAGCCCAAGCCCAGAATATTAACTAAGCCGCAACCCAATTAAAGCCAACTGCCCACTGTTATCTTAGCCTAATTGTTCTCGCCATCTACGCGATCTGTAGAGAGCTGAGTCTAAGTGGAAGGGATTACAAGTGGTGCTGAGGCTAATTCGGTGGTGTACAAACAACTTGGTGAAAATTAATGGCATGGGTCTTCGATTAGGAGCCGTCGAAGAAGATGAAGATGAGACAATTAAAATTTTGGGTTGCGATTTGTATGTGGCTGTGGTCGAGTTGGGAATTGCCGAAGACCTAGATAGCTGCCATTGGTTACTGACTGGTGATGGAGGTTTGGATGGGGTTGTGTAGTGGTGCGAGGTGTGTTTTACTTGTCTTGGTTAGATTTTTTTTTTTGTACGGCGACATGATTGTAGGCAGTGGCTTAAGGTAATAGACTAATAGTGGTGGTAGATGGTGGTCATCTGTAGAGGATGGATATACTAGAAATATTTGGTGGGGTTATTGCTCGGTTGGAGTTGCTTTGGTATATATATGTAATAGATGAGCAGGGGCGGATCTGGTATGGGGGCAGTGAGGTCAGCTGCTCCCACACCAGTTTTAGAAATTAGCACTTTAGCCTATTTTTTTCAATTTTTTTCAAAAAAGTCCTTGTAATTTATCATTTTTGCCCCCACAACTAATTTTTTTGTAATTTGCCCCCATGAAACTTGTGTTCTAGCTCCACCCCTGTGGATGAGGGTGAAGTTGCAGGGGCTGGGTGTGTGTGGATGTATGGTTTAGTTTTACAACAAGGAATGAAGTTTGAAGAAGGTTATATATGCAGGTCTTGGTAGTGATAGAGGATAGTAACATATGCAAAGAAGGCAAAGGTGTTAACTGGGTTTTGCAGAAACGAATTTGGAGTTATCACTTTAAATAGGATGACACTGGGTATGGCATGTGAGCTGTGGATTGTGGGCAAACGAATGAAAACCTAAAATGTTTCCCCCAAGTTTAGCTTTGATACCAAGTTGATGTAGCATAACATAGACATAAAAGCAATCACATGGAAGGAGAAGAGAGGGAAGTAGAAACCAGATAAAAGAAAGAGAAAGAAGTAGGAAAGGAAGACAAGAGGAGGAGGGGCAGTGGAAAAGGGGAGAATGCCTACAACACTCCAATTGTCATTTCATTTCCATCAAATCTATCCCCCATGCATAGAAGACTGCATACTTTTATACAATACAAAATATAGAAGGGCTTGGGCCAGCCCAATACATGATACAAGCCCAAAAACAAAATAAAAGGCTTGGACAAGCCCAAAACAGAATACAAACCCAAATAAAATACTAACTAAATAGTCCAAGCTAGATATCCTCGTCATTTCTGCTCTTCAAGCACAAAATATCCAGAAACAAACGTGAGAAAAGTGTGGATCTGGAGATGGATGAGCAGCTATTCTGTAATGGAAACAAATGATGGACATACATGTCAGGTAAAGGTGATAGCAATTGAGGAGAAATTAGGTGGCTATGATGGTTAGATTTGTTATGCCTAAAATTAAAGAAATTTTTCATTTACTAGAATGTTTGTATTCCTATAATAAGTTGGAGGATAGATTGATCAACCAAAATTTTCATTTTTATTTCCCACATGTCGTAAATATTGGAGAGTATTTATTTTAAGAGATTAGATTTTTTCATTTAGTCCCCATGGTTGAATAAGCGAGAATAACATTTTTTCCTGACATATATTTACTATTGTTTTGGAAAATAGAATGTAATTACTTGTATGGCTTACTATGTGATCTCTTTGTAAATGGGGTCCGTTTAAGTGGTATTGAAATTTACACACCTAAAGATATCAGCCTGAATGATTCATGTTGCACATGATTGGAGTGATAAATTGATCTTCTTAATTCAGATTCCTGTTACAATGGCATTAAATAGTGAAGCATGGCATACTTGCCCTTCTCCAATGAATGCCACATCTAATTGTGTATTCCGAGGGGATAACCCGCTGGACTTTGCTCTCTCCCTTGCAATCTTGCAGATATGTTTAGTCATTGTAGTCATCAGAGTAGTTTTTGAGATTATTGTAAGCTCCTTGCTTTTTGTTACTGTTGTATATTAATGCATAAGTAATTTAGAAAAACTCATCTTGTGAAGGATTTGAGAAGAACAAGTATAAGGGAAATGAATCTAACATAGACTAGTTATTAACCGGTGTTTGTTGTTTCACTCGAAAGGCTTGGATCAGAATGTTGTGATATCGAATGTCCTCAGTGTTAGCTTGCACTGATTGGTAATTTTTTTTGTTTCATTTATGAACAGTACATAAATAAGTGTATTATCTAATAGGCTTACAAATTTGAATGTTCACATGAAAGGCACAGTGTCTTATCATAAATGCCTTTGACTTTCATATGTTGATGATATACTAATGGACCTCACAATAAGAAGTCATGTAGTCTTGAGGTAAAAGTCATATTTGATGTACAAGGTTGCACATGCTCGTTTTTCCTTCATGTAATTTAGTCTATTTCACTTTATCCATAAAATTCATACTTGTCCTTTTTCCTTCCCATTTACATTAGTGTGTCATGAAAATCATTTTGAGCTCTAGTGTTGCTGGCAACTAACAGTATATCTTATTGTTCAGGGAGGAATAACTTGGACCATCTGTTCTTGGTACAAACAAAAGCTATTTGGCTGCAATATTCCCACCAATAAGCTTTACCGTGTTAGATACTCTAGCAATTATTGGTCTCCTGTTCTTTGTTTTTCTAGCTGGCTTAGAACTGGATACTAAATCCCTCTCTAGAATGGGTAAAAAAGCTCTCAGCATAGCCATTGTAGGGATCAGCCTCTCATTTGCATTAGGAATTGGTTCATCATTTGTCCTCCGAGCAACCATACCAAAAGGTGTAAATGTAACCTCATTTCTCATTTTTATAGGTGTAGCCCTTTCCATAACTGCATTCCCTGTTTTGGCTCGAATCTGGGTTAAACTGAAGCTTTTAACAACCGATGTTGGAAGAATGGCCATGTCTGCATCGGCAGCAAATGATGTACCTGTATGGATCTTGCTTGCTCTTGTCATCGCCTTATCTGGCGATAATCTTTTGTGTGTTGTCCTTATGGGTTTTCCTTTGTGGGTGTGGTTTTGTCATTTGTTTATACTTCATCATCTCAATAATATTTAAATGGATAGCTAGGCGCTGTCATGAAGAGAGCCTATGGATGAGATGCATATGCGTCTTGCATTAGCTTTTGTGCTTGCAGCAGGTTTTTGTTACTGATACTATTGGGATTCATGCTATGTTTAGAGCTTTTGTGGTTGGTGTACTTGTCCCAGAAGGACCATATGCTGGTGCACTAGTTGAAAAGGTTGAGGATCTTTTATTAGGCCTTTTCCTCCCCCATACTTTGTTTCAAGTGAATTGAAAACTAATGTGGCAACAATCCAAGGGATTCAGTCATGAGGTCTTCTGGCATTGGTTATATTCACTGCCAGCTTTGGGAAGATTGTTGGAACTGTTGTCGTTTCCCTTGTGAGCAAAATGCCCATTAGTGAAGTTCTTGCTCTTGGCTTTCTTATGGATTGTAAAGGCTTGGTAGAGCTCATAGTTCTTAACAATGGCAAAGATAGAAAGGTAATATTTTTCCTTGGCAGCAATGGTAACTTACTTTGAGTCATGATTATTGAAGATCTCATGGATTGTCCAACATAATTACAATGCAGGTTTTGAATGACCAGACATTTGCTATCATGGTTTTGGTGGCTCTGTTCACTACTTTCATCACCACTCTGGTAGTGATGGCTGTGTATAAACAGGCAAAAAAAAGTAAACAAAACTGGCTATAAACATAGAACAATAGAAAGGAAAATTCCGAACACTCAACTTCAGATATTGGCCTGTTTTCATAAGTCTAGAAACTTCCCATCTATCATTAACCTTATGGAGTCCTAGCGTGGAACTGAGAAACATGAAGGCCTATTTGTTTATGCAATGCACCTCATGGAGCTCTCTAGAGATCATCAGCAATATTGATGATACAGAAAGCCAGAAAAAATGGTCTTCCCTTTTGGAATAAAGTTCAGATGCCAACTAGGTCATTGTTGCTTTTGAGGCTTTTCAGTAGTTAAGCAAAGTTTCTGTTCGACCAATGACTTCCATCTCATCCCTGTCTGACATGCACATGCTCGGATACATTTGCACCACTGCTGAGAGGAAGAGTGCAGCAATAATCATTTTACCATTTCACAAGCATCAGAGGTTGGATGGCTCACTGGAGACTACTAAAGCAGATTTCGGCTGGGATAACCATAGACTTCTGCAGCATGCTTCGTGTTCGATGGGGATATTGGTTGATCTTGGACTTGGAGGAACCTCCCACATATCTACTAGTAATGACTGCGATGCGTTCACGTCTCAACACCCTGGAATCATGTTGAAAGTCATTCTCTTTTGTGGTTCCATATGGTTCTGGTTCTAAGAGAACCGAATCGAATCATGAACCAATGATTTTTTTGATAATGGAACCAAATGTTTTTTTTAAAAATATGAAACCAACTTGAACCGAATCGTTCGGTTCTGGTTTGGTTTGGTTCTAATTTTATTTCTTGAATTTTTAGTTTTGTATTATATAAATTAGTAATGTATACCTAAATAAGAAAATAAATATCAAACATTTAGGAAGTTCAAATTTCAATCATCGAGATCAAAAAAGTCATAATTAACAAACAAAATATATTCATAATTTGAATACACAAATCAATTTTTATTTTCATACCAAAAAAAAAATTTTAATAAGTAATAGCAATAATTCACTAAATAAATTGCGGTAGTTTTGAAGATACACCCCTACAATAAAAAATGAATTATTAAAATTTTTACAGTCCACTTCTATAGGTTCATTAACCGTTTAATATTTTATGAATGTTTATTAGGTTTATCTCTGTTTGTGAAGAACACAAATAACTCATCAAACAATCAAGCTAAAAAATAGAGTTTAGAGACATTTTTAAGTAACTGATCATTTCATTTTTTAATCTTAAATGACACTCTACTGACTTGATGAAATGTGTTACCTGTATGCTACGATGTTGTGTAAATCGAAAAGGAGTGAATTCAACTAAATACAAAATTAGGGTGTAGACAACTAATGAGTTGTTTATCTCAAATGACCCAAAATTGATTAATAAATTGTATTCAATTAATGGACTATCTCCAATGAATATAAAATTAGGATCTCCACTAATTATTATATATAAAATTAAATATTAATTTTGGTTCTGGTTCTGATTTTTTAACTAAAACTGAACCAGAACCAAAACCAAATGGTTCTCGATTCAAAAAACCAAAATCATTAATTTTTTTGATAGAACTGAACCGAACCGCTTGGTTTGGACTGGTCTGGACATTTTATCCACCCTCAAGTTTAGGTGAAATTCTTAAGAATAAATGTAGATCTCAACAAATGAGAAGTTTCTTGCCAATTTCAAGGAGAAAAACATTAGAAGATAGCTCTATCACATATGAAGAGAGAAGTGTGAGAAATGTTGCAGAGACAATTGGTATGATTCGTAGTTATGCTTGTGCAATTTAGTTTTGGTAAATCCCATGCCTTAGTGGGAGCTTGTTAATATCGCCATAGTTCTCTACAACAGCATCGGTCCTCGTGGTCCAACAATATCAGGAAAAGGTATCTACAGATTCGACTATAGAGACACTAGATGAGACACCAAATAGACTTAAGATCCATTGACAGAATCCTTTTTCAAATTTTAGAAATAGTTTATTGTTGAAAATGGAACTTAAATCATTGTTTCCAGAGTCTAAGTTTAATTATGTTCTTGCAAGCATCTAATAATAACATGGGATATCTTGATTTTTCCTTCTCAAAATATTCTGTTACTCACTATCTTTTATCTACCTAATTCATCTACATATCAAATTGGAGATTTCATAACTCAATATGTATCTATATAGTTATTGTTGTTATTATATTACTTAACTGCCCATTCTTCCCATTCATCATTTGGTTTCACTGAAAAGATGGTTCTTACTCTCTTCAACTTCTGTTATGCTGTGTAGTATAAGATGAGATGAACTGTGCGAATTCCACACTCCTAAGTAAGCAGATAGTTTCAATGCTAGATTATCAAGTGCACAACGTTTCAATTGTTGCCTTTTTTTCCCCTATTTATGCCCATGTAATTGTGATTTTTTCAGTGCTTCATAAATAAATACAATTCTGTGAAATATTTGTTTAAGATGTTGTTAAGCCAAACATACCCACTAGACAGTTGCCCATCTTGTCTGAAGAAACTTATTTATCTTATGCGGGGTACTCTTTAACAAGAAACCTGCAATTCGAAACATGAGATAATGAACAAGTTACTACAAATGAGATATTATCTTCAAGGTAAAACAATAGTAGTAAAAGCAATAAAATAAATTTACACGTAAGTTCAAAATTTTCCTTTATTTTTTAACAACACATTCTTCAAAAGGATCGATATTCCAAAATGTATTAACAAAAAAATGGGCACAAACAAACCCTTAGCTCTAACTACAATGCCATTCGTCAATTGTGCGGTTAATTAGCAAGTTAACCGTATTGGATTGGGTTTGGTTGGATTGTTAAAACAAGTAATGGACACCAATGAGCAAATGGTAGCAATGTTGATGACAACGTACTTTGCACGTTATTAAGCAATTAACGACAGTGGATAGCAAATATTATAAAAGGACACAATAACAACATGCATTAAAGAATGTTGTCAAATTTCAATTTAATCAATCAACAGTAATATACATTTACTGATTGTTGCAATAAATCCCTTTTACAACATGTAATTAATGAATATTATTATTTACAGGACCATTCTTGGCGTACATTATGGACACCATAATCCCGAGGTGGTGCCTCCCCATTGAAGGAGGCACGGTGTCACGACTCGCTCGATCTTGGCACAAGAAGATCGAGAAATTTAAAATGTTGACGAGTTGGAACTAACCGAAATATTCTAGACTCCCACAAGTGCATGAAGATTGCTAGAATATGGTGGGACATTCTAGAAACTACAAGCCCCTCACTTTGTGGATTATTCTAGATCATCCTAGTTTAGTCCATTCATATTTTAGTGTAGATATTTGTATAGATAATTCTAGAGGTGTAATTTAGACCGTTGGATAGAAAAGATCCTAACCATCCATTTGAGGAGGCTACCACTATAAATAGTTTGGTAGGATTCATTTGAAGATCAAGAGAGTGAAGTTGTAAAAAGTATCCTTATTCAATACAAAGCATTCTTTGTAAGTCCTTGTGTTCCTTCATTGTCCCTTTCTTAAAGTGTTCTACTTAGTGCCTTTCTAAGACATCAACGCCAATCGGGAGGCTGACTTAGTGTAATAACCGCGGGGGCGGAAGTTGAAGACACTAAGGCCGCACGGTTGTTGAAGGAAATTAGCAAGTCCGTGACAGTTGGTATCAGAGCCTAGGTTTGCTCACTTACTATCGTTGGCATGGATGGAAAAGATGTTGTGGGATCCGACATTTCGGAAGTAGAACATGATGAGCGGGGTCGAGAGGTCGAACCCCAAACCACGAGTAAGAAAACTCGACAAACTCGAAGTAAGAGCCGACCACCAGCCCCTACCGGTGGATCTCTTGAGAAAGTATTTCTCAATATGGGGGAACGCATTGAAGTAGTGGAGAATTCGCTCTCAACCCTTGAAGCTCACACCTTGGAACAACTTGATGATCTCAAGGAAGACCAAGGCGCTTTAAGGGAAGAATATACGAGGTTGGAGGTTAAGGTCATGGATGCTGTCAAAGCGATCCAAGACCAAGTGAACAAGCTTTGCGCAGATATGCAAAGTGGCCTAGACGCTTGTAAGAAGGCGTCAACCAGTGCGGGTACTAGCACGATGCTAGCGGCTCCAAGGATCGACTATCCAAAGCCTAGGGAGTTTGATGGAAAGCGAGATGCAAAAGAGCTAGATGATTTCCTATGGCAATTGGAAATATATTTTGAGGGAGTGAACATTTTGGATGAAGCTACTAAGGTACGTACTTCGACTATGTATCTTACGGACACTGCGGCTCTATGGTGGCGACGTAAGCATGCCGACATAGAAAAGGGTGCTTGTAGGATAGATAGTTGGGATGATTTCAAGAGGGAATTGAAACGCCAATTTTATCCCGAAAATGTAGTATATGAGGCCCGTAAAAAGCTTAGGGAGTTGAAACATAAGGGCACTATTCGCGATTATGTCAAAGAGTTTACTCCCCTTATGCTTCAAATCCCGAGCATGTCAGATGAAGATCTATTGTTTCACTTTACCGACAGATTGCAAAATTGGGCAAAGCAAGAACTTCAACGTCGGGGAGTGAAGACAGTAGACGAGGCTATTGTGGTGGCCGAATCTTTAACCGAGTTCCAAAGGAGCACGGATTCATCAAAATCTTCTAAAAGCTTTAAGAGTAACTCGGCTAAAGGCGGGGGAGAGAAGAAAGATTACCATAAGTCATCATTCTTCAAAGGTGGTAACGCTTACAAACCTTCCCCCTCGCGAAAAAATTATGAGGAAAAGAAGAAGGCCTCGACGGGTTCTCAAACTGGATGCTTCGTGTGCAAGGGGCCACATTTAATGCTTGATTGCCCTAAACTTGGCACATTGGCGGCTATGGCGGAGGAACGGGATTCATCCTCTTGCCAAGAGCAAAGGGCGGAACATTTTAGTTCATTGCAACTTCTTAACGCTCTCAATGCTAAGGTCATTCCGGCTTCCAATAATGAACGAGGATTAATGTATGTGGAAGCTCAAGTAAATAGACGGCCCGCACTAGCAATGGTGGATACGGGAGCTACCAACAACTTCATTACTAAAGATGAGGCTAGAAGGTTGGGCCTCACAATCACTAAAAGTGGTGGTCTTATGAAAGCTGTGAATTCTCCATCCACGCCCCTTGGTGGCATAGTTCGAGGAGTGGAAATTCAATTAGGCACTTGGCATGGCCAAGTGGATTTTTCAGTGGCTACAATGGATGATTTTCGCTTGGTTCTCGGGCTGGACTTCATGAGGAAGGTCAATGATATTCCTATGCCTTCCTTTGGCTCAGTTTGCATCTTGGAGAAGGGTTCTCCATGCATGGTTCCTACGGTAGCTAGGACGAAAGCAATGGGGCAGCTTTCGGCCATGCAACTAGCAAAAGGGCTAAAGAAAGGAGAGGCAACGTATTTGGCAGCATTAAAAATGGAGGACCAAGTTGAGGAAGTTGTGGGTGACGATAATGTGCCCGAAGTCATCAAGAATGTCCTTGAAGAAAATAAGGACGTGATGCCGCCGGAGTTACCCAAGAAATTACGACCTAGGAGGGAGGTGGATCATAAGATTGAGTTGGAACCGGGG
>NC_036245.1:972687-973809 GCF_002742605.1 Olea europaea var. sylvestris | reverse complement strand
AGCAATCAAGGAGTGGGAAGCACCAACCAAGGTAACCGAACTTCGTTCTTTCCTTGGTCTAGTTAATTATTATCGGCGGTTCATCCAAGGCTACTCAGCGAGGGCAGCCCCACTAACGGACCTATTGAAGAAGAATAAGACATGAGATTGGTCCGAGAAATGTCAAACGGCCTTTGATGATTTGAAGGCGGCCGTGATGGAGGAACCAGTCTTGGCATTGCCGGATTTCACCAAGACCTTTGAAGTACAAACGGATGCCTCAGACTTTGCTATCGGGGGTGTTCTAATGCAAGAAAGGCATCCTATTGCTTTTGAAAGTCGCAAGCTCAACGACACTGAGCGTCGGTATACGGTGCAAGAAAAGGAAATGACGGCTATTGTTCATTGCCTACGAGTGTGGCGTCATTACTTGTTGGGCTCAAAATTCATCATCAAGACGGATAATGTCGCTACTAGTTATTTCCAATCACAAAAGAAGCTGACTCCCAAGCAAGCACGTTGGCAAGATTTCTTAGCGGAGTTTGACTATGTGATGGAATACAAGCCGGGGAAGGCGAATGTTGTAGCCGATGCGTTAAGCAGGAAGGCGGAGCTTGCAGCCATAAGCCAAGCCAAAGGGACGTTGCTTGATTTGATTCGGGAAGGCATGGATCATGATCCCTTGGCTAAGGAGTTGGTAAACGCTGCCCAAGAAGGAAAGACACGACGATTTTGGGTCGAGGACGGCTTACTCTACACTACGAGGCAGCGTATCTATGTTCCTAAATGGAACAATTTGCGGCGAGATATCATCAAGGAGTGCCATGACATAAAGTGGGCTGGTCATCCAGGGCAGAAACGCACATTGGCACTACTTGAACGAGCTTACTATTGGCCGCAAATGAAAGACATGGTGGAGCTCTATGTAAAGACTTGTCTTGTGTGCCAACAAGACAAGGTGGAAACAAGGTCACCGGCAGGCTTGTTGGAGCCTCTACCAGTCCCGGAGCGTCCATGGGACTCTATCACCATGGACTTCATTAGTGCCCTGCCTAAATCCGAAGGGTTCGGGTCAATAATGGCGGTGGTTGATCAATTCTCTAAGTATGGCACCTTCATTCCTGTCACCAAGGATTGCACAGC
>NC_036245.1:940570-972565 GCF_002742605.1 Olea europaea var. sylvestris | reverse complement strand
CGATCTTGTTTAAACAAAGCACGGAGGCGCATGAAGAAGTGGGCTGATAAGAAGAGACGGCAAGAGCATGCCGACTTAGCACGATCTTGTTTAAACAAAGCACGGAGGCGCATGAAGAAGTGGGCTGATAAGAAGAGACGGCCTTTGGAATTTAAAGTTGGCGACCAAGTCCTTGTGAAAATATTACCTCAACAATTCAAGGCGTACCGAAGTGTGCACAAAGGCTTGGTACGGAGATATGAAGGGTCGTTCCCGATAATAGCTAAGGTTGGCAAGGTATCTTATCGCCTTGACCTACCTAGCACTTTAAAGATTCATCCTGTCTTCCACGTGAGCATGTTAAAGCCATATCATGAAGACATGGAAGACCCTAGCCGAGGGGAGTCACAACGGGCACCTCCGATTGTGACTAAGTCATTTGACAAGGAGGTTGATGAGGTCCTAGCAGATCGCATTGTTCGAAGGCGTGGAGTGCCTCCTTGCCAACAATTTTTGATAAAGTGGAAGGGATTGCCCGAGTCCGAAGCAACGTGGAAAAGTCAAGAAGACTTGTGGCAGTTCGAAGATAAACTAAAGCATTACGCGGCGACGAGGACGTCGCCCAAATAGGCAGGGATCCTCGATTCACGGGTCGGCTATGGACGGAGTTGTTCAAACTCCTAGGCTCGGACCTACACTTCTCTACAAGCTTTCACCCTTAGACGGATGGACAAACAGAAAGGGTGAATGCTTTGTTGGAGTGCTATCTCCGGCACTTTGTGAGTGCCAATCAATGGGACATTCTAGAAACTACAAGCCCCTCACTTTGTGGATTATTCTAGATCATCCTAGTTTAGTCCATTCATATTTTAGTGTAGATATTTGTATAGATAATTCTAGAGGTGTAATTTAGATCGTTGGATAGAAAAGATCCTAGCCATCCATTTGAGGAGGCTACCACTATAAATAGTTTGGTAGGATTCATTTGAAGATCAAGAGAGTGAAGTTGTAAAAAGTATCCTTATTCAATACAAAGCATTCTTTGTAAGTCCTTGTGTTCCTTCATTGTCCCTTTCTTAAAGTGTTCTACTTAGTGCTTTTCTAAGACATCAACGCCAATCGGGAGGCTGACTTAGTGTAATAACCGCGGGGGCGGAAGTTGAAGACACTAAGGCCGCACGGTTCTTGAAGGAAATTAGCAAATCCGTGACAACGGGCCCACAAACACCTCTTCCAATGGGGAGGTGCCAATGGTGTCCATTATTTACATCTAGAAAAATCCTTATTTACATATTACAAAAATATCATTTTTCTTGTCAGCTTCAATGTTAATTTGTTTGAGCGACTTTATAAGTTTTTTTTTTTTTTTTTTTTAGAATGTGTAATTAGAAAGTAGGAAAAAATTTTAAACTTACTTGTAAAATTATTTTATTACGAGAATGTGTGTTAAAAATGAGTTTGAAAAAATTTGTTTTTTAAAGAATGGAGCTCAAATACAAACTAATTGATTTCACCATGGCCTTTCCTTTGGAACCTAATGAAATCACACCCGATTTTTAGCCGTGTGTTATTGCATAAGAATATTTGGGATCTTAAAATGAAATAGAACAAAGATTATGATATACTTATCCATTCACACAGGGTCGAACCTGTTATTGTCGGGGGCTCGAGGCGAATTCCGCAAATTAGGCCTCGACAAAATCAACTTAAATGTAAAATTCAACTGTATATTATGCGACATATTGCTAACTTAAAACTAGCATTTAAACAACAACAAAATATATTATAAAAATGATTTATATTATAAAATATCAAAACCAAAGATTTAATCATAGAGTTAAGGAACTTGTGTCAAGTGTGGAAGTGCAAATTAAGAAATCGACATAATTGACTAAAGATTTATTATCAACTAAAATTAAACAAAAAATATACATATAGATTAAAATACGACTTTCTATCCCTTTTAAAGCAGATTTAGAATGAAAGAATTGTAAAATGTAGTAATATCTTCGCAAAGTTTTGTACAAAAATAAGATGACAACATGGATTTAACAAATACAATCACATAAATATCTATCTTTACGAAGTTTTTGTACAAAAATAAGACAACGACATGAATATTTATATACACCCACTTATAAAATTCATCAAATTCCACATCATTTTCAAGAAAATAAATCCCAAATTTAACCATTTTAGATATTGTCTTCAATAAATTTACATCAAATCCCATATCATTAGATTTGGGCTGTTTTGTCTTGTTTTGTGAAAGAAAAAAATCCGGGCTGAAATGAGGCCCTTTATGTTCTTGGGCCTGAGACGAGGGCCTCATTTGCCTCGTCTCAGGACCGGCCATGCATTCACATGACGTCAAATTATATTCTTCAGTTTTGTTGAATATAACATTTAAATAAATAAATGTGTCACATCCATGTTTTTAATAGAACTAGTGAGGGATCTTGCGTTGCACGGTCCCTGTTATAACTTAAGAATTTAATTTTTTAAAAATTTTTATGGTTGTTTGGGACAACGAAATCGATGAGGAAAAAGTATCACATTAGTACATCAAGAAGAGAACCAATATCATCTTGCTAAAATTTTCAATTAAAAAAAATTCAGCAAACCCACACACAAGTGAAAGTGTGTCTAACATATTACAAGTGTGTCTAACAGACATCATTTTCATATTCTAAACTCCCAAATTATCCCTCGACAGAATAATAAGATTTCAGATGCAAAAGATAACTCCTTTGACCTGATTTTTTAAAAATAGCGTGTTTTCTGCAAATCCATAAAACCCATACCAAATGAAACAAAATCAACAACATGTGACCAAGCTAACAAAATTAATAAAAACCAAAATAGATAAATCAATCGCAGAAACGTAAGAAGGAACAATACCAAAAAATGTAAAGGGAAAATTGCAGAATCTGAACTAAATGTACTGAAGCGAGAAAAAAATGGAATAAATATTTTTTCATGTAAAGAAGTAAAGAAATCGAAAATACATGGAATCTAGAATTCGAGCAAGTACCCAGCAAAATGAATGGAAAAGAACTCAACTCAGGTCTAGATGTGGCAATTTCGAAATCCCCAAAGCTCCAAACAAACACCGCAATGCACCAGGAAGTCGATGGATGGTATGCGAAAAACAACACCTGCAGACGCCAAAAGCAAGGAATGAAAATAGGAAAAAATGAATATCCCCCGAGAATTATGCACCCAGTAAATCTCACACAACAAACAAAGTATATATTACAGAAGTCTCACAGAAATTTAAAAAATGGGACGTGTCACGTGTCAGTGAAAGGAAAAAGAAGCGACGATTGGGTTGGAGGAAAGTATGTAATAAATTCAGAAATTTCTTATGTTTTGTATTGATTTTCGAGCTTATTATGGGATATCAAACGAAGTCGAAATATTACATTTTTAGTATCATTTTGAAGTATTCATGACCTAATATTTCACGTCATTAACGGTGCGTGAAATGGTCAATCGTAGCAAATGTTACGGTTCGTCAAAGTAGGCCTTTTCAAACTAGTATTTTGAAAATTTCGATAACAAACTGACTTTAAAATTTTTTCGAGGATTGTACGTTAGTCGAATTCATAAATCTTCTATATTCTCTCGAAACTCATTTCGAGAACTATATCATAGACATATCGAATGATCTAAATGAATATCGAAAAAGGTTAAACATACATCAACCGTATGTGTTAAAAATTGCGTAAAAGTCGTCCCTTTTTTTTCAAAAAAAATCAATTATTTTATTAATATTTATTATTTTTTCGCTACAAATTTTTCAATATAATTTAAATCATTTTATAAAAAATTATGTGGTTTGGCGTCAAGTTTTTTTTTTTTTGGTTATAAATTGTTATACTATTTTTTCATCTTCATTATTTTTTTATTTGAAAATTTTTTATATATAAAAAAATTCGATCATTTTTATGAATTGTTACTTTTTCCTCTTGATCAGTTAATTCTAGTATTCTCATTTTTTAAATTATTGTGGTCTCATTTTTCTGCGTGTCCATTTTAGAATTTCAAAAAAACACAAAAGTAAGAATACTAGAATGGGGATCATAGGTACACGCATCATATATGGCAAAACCATCACACAAACTTGAATTGTTCTCTGAAATTCTAGAATCTCAACACATGAAAAAAGGAGCAAAAATTCAAGAAGCCAACATACACGGTTAATTATGTCCCTATGAACTTTAGTAATAGCAAGCTTTGCACTGCTCCACATCCATGATTGTGACATAAAGAACATGGTTGTAGAGGGAAATAATCCGTTTGGCCTCTACAAGTACAGCTGCGGTATAAAAGTGAACAAAGTTAGATAAGAAAAGAGAATCGTACCCTATAAAAGCACGACCCGCACCGTACACATCGACAAGCAGTCCCTTGCGCATTGCTAGTAGCACCGTCGCCCTTCATTTTTATTTTATTTTATTTTATCAAGGTGTCCATCTTCGACGACTATTCTTTGGATATGTGATCTAATCCCTCTTCACACAGACCAGTTAAATCACGGGATGTGCCCCAACTGATCAGAGTCCGAGCACCTCTCCAACTGGACTGTCAAAGTGCCTTTTAAAACACTCCTGCCTTCCAGTATGTGTCTTGCCTTCCAAGAACCTTAAAAATCGAACTCACAATTTCTGATCTGTCAGCTTTGAGAGAATCCGTTCTTTGTCAGAGGAGAAGTGCCCCGAGGGGACCACCCTCCATTTTGCACTTTGAAGAATTGGAGCTTCAAACTGACAACAAAAAATAGTAAGAACACGAAAATATATGCACAACAGCAAGAAATTAAACAAAAAACACACAACAAAGAACACCAAAGGAACAAACTCTAGCTATTTCTATTCAGAGCAATTTTCTATGAAAGAGAGAGATGAAAGAGAAACGTGAGCCTATTTATTGCCCCAAAAGTAGAAAATATGGTACAGTTGGAGCACCAAAATCAAAGCCAATGTTAGACAAAAAGCTGCTTGTGGCCCCTTCAACTGTACAATTTCTTCTAAAAATGGTGAAATACGAAAATGCCTCTTGTCCAGGCCAAAAAACAGGGTGCCGAGGTGTTTCCACCTCGACCGTCGGACCTTAAAAAAAAAAAAAATGTATGGAATTTGGGGGTTGAGGTGATGCCACCTCATCCCCCTGTTTTTTACCCTGTTTCTGAACCTGGCTCAGAAGCAGAACTCGGTGAAATAATGCAGCACAAACAGGCTTGCGTCTTAATCCAACCCAATGAACCACATTTGCGTGTGCAATTGTATAAAGGAATAAATGACCTTCCACCGACTGAGCATGCATTTAATGTGGGAGAAGTGTGCAGAAAGAAAGTTGACCAAGTGATGTTTTAGAATTAAATTTCTGTAGAAACAATTATCATAAAAAAATTAATAATAATAATATCTGGCTAATATATCTATCAGCATGACGTAAGGATGACGCGATATGAATAGTGCAAGCAACATCTCTCTCTTATTTTTGTAGGGATATGAAAAAAAAAAAAAAAAAAAAAAAAGTTGAACCCAACCTTAAGGGTTCCCCACGACTCCTGCCCTGTAACATTGTGAGGGAGATAAATCGCAGGTTATACCTCCAAGGATACAGGGTGGAAGATTACTTGTACACTTACACTTACCCAAAAGTCAAATCCATATTTCAGGATTCGAACCCTTGACGCGACAGTCTCAAGCAAAGCTGGATTTCTTCACCTTCCCCTTTTACCAGTTGGAGATGTGCCCTGAGGGATTGTAGGGATATGTAATTAATATGTTATGATGCCAAACCTGAGCTTGTTCGTGGAAAAAAATTGGTTTGTCCTTCATATAAGAGGATATGCCGAAGATAACATTTTAATAAGTTTCTCGCCCCCAACTGTTTAAGCTTTAAAATCGGTTAGTTAACGGATTTAGGCACTGATTTCAATCATTGTTTTCACTGCAGAATTTCTTAAATATGATCAGCAAGAAGAACAAAGACGCCTTGTCTGTAATTGCTAAACTTGAGATATAGGACGAGATCACCCAAAAAGTATCTCGACTGAGTGTGTATGACTGTATGAGAGCAAGTAGGACGATACAATTAACTTCTTTCTCATTTTTAATGCTGTTTAGTACCGTCAAAGCCACCTTCTCGATTTTGCCATAATGTACGGTTTTTAGCATGGAAACTTTCTATATATTCCTAACAAGTTGAACCTGCAGACCTACACCGTAGCCGTAGCCGTAGCCGTAGCCATAGCCATAGCCATAGCCATAGCCATAGCATGATACAGTTTGTGAAAAAATCTTGTTACATTCTTCTCTTTATCCTCACAATCTCTTGCGTTTCTATCCTTTCCAAGACACTAAAACCAGATGAACCGTGCAAGCGAATCATTCTCTATTACCATGACATCCTATTCAATGGCACAGATCTTGCAAATGCGACTTCTGCAAAAGTTACAAATGACACTCAACTTGGTTCCCATTTTGGCATGATGGTCATTTTCGATGACCCTATGACGGAAGACGGTCATCTTCTTTCACCGCCGGTAGCACGAGCTCAAGGCTTCTATTTCTATGACAAGAAGGACACTTTCAATGCCTGGTTTGCTTACACTTTGATATTCAACTCTTCTGAGTATAAAGGGACTTTAAACATCATGGGTGCAGACCCTCTGCCGGAGAAAACTCGGGACCTTTCGGTAGTTGGAGGTACCGGCGATTTCTTCATGGCCAGAGGGATTGTAACATTTAGAACAGACGATTTCCAGGGTGATTTCTATTTTAGACTCCAGATGGATATTAAGTTGTATGAATGCTATAAGACTTAGGTACAAGTTAGCTATATATGGTTTTAATTTTGCATAGCAGTATGGCATGCAAGTCTTAGTTATTATCAGTATTAATAATGGAATGTTTTGACTTCTGAGTGTCTATTTTCTCATATTATATAAGTATACTATGTGATCATTCACTTCGAATAAGTAAGAAGTTTCTAACTCAGCCGGATTTTCATCAAGAACATTGTACCTCTCAATCTTTTGAGTTGAATGGACCAATGCATTCCGAGTTTATAGTATTCGATCTTATTGAACAACCTATATTTTTACGGGTCATTTTCACTAATTTTAGGTTCTAATATTTTGAGTGTCTATTTTCTCATATAAGTATACCGTGTTCTTCAATACTCCAGTAAGAGAAGCAACTAGGCAAGGACATATTTGCCTAAATGGATATTAGTTTGGCCAATGTTTGGCCCTATCGATACATTTGGAAAGTTTGGTAACAAGGAGTTTTTAAGCCCCATTTGGCTCCATTAAAACTCATTAATTCTCATTATTTGCTAAGTTTTCAAACAAAAGCGGGCCTCATGTGTCAAGTTGTTCAGAACATACGTATAACATGAAAGGGAAAGGTTTTCATTAATAATTGAAGGTATACTTCACTTTATATACATAAATGACGTTAGAAAAATCAATTACACTCCACTTTATATGCGTAAATGACATTGATACCCTCCCAATCACACAATGAAAAAGGTTAACTTAATTTTAATAGTTATAATTATAATTCTATCAAAATTTAATCGAATTATTTTAAATACAACTTAAATGAGATTCAAATATTTCTTATAGATGGTATATAGTTCTATAGTTTTGAGATCCCTTATTCCAATGAAATAAAAAAGACATGAATTGAATGCATAAGCCGCCCCAATATGTAAAAGGACCATGCTAGTTCTGCTCCAGGGCCGAGATGGTTGCACCGCGGCCCTTGATCTTTTTCATGTAGGGGCCACCCCAAACATCATCAGGGGCCAATTTTGGGCAGCTAGATCGGAGCCCGAAATTTAATCTCGAGCTTAGAAACTTTATTCTATGTAAAATCTTAGAAGCTTTATTCTATGTAAAATCTTAACCACTCAATAGTGACCCTAACTCCATCATGAACGATGATGTCTGAACTGTCCAAAAATGTGGTCATTTTTGTAAAATGGACAACTTAAAGTTTTAGCATATTTTTTCTAACATTTTTGTTGAATTCCAAGTAGTAGACAATTTTTTTTCCATCAATATTCATGAAATTTCCCTGGGAAAAAATATAGCTGATTTTGCAAGACTAGTCAATTCAATCCACCAGCAATCACATGTAATTGTTATTCTTTTTGACTCTTTTATTCAAAGTTACGTATGCAATAACTTTTGATCAGAAAAGGCCCCAACGTCTCACAAGCAATGATTTGATTCCGACTCAATTATGATACGTATTTTCCTCGTGCAAAAAAATAATTTGATACCAACAATGAGAACATGTTTGTTTCTCATTTTCATAGTAAAAATGCATTTTGTAATAGTGATTGTTGGAAAATGTGTGGTTAAAAAATAAGAAAAAATTTTAATTTTGCGTGTGATATTATTTTATTGAAGAGTGTATGGTTGAAAATAAGAGAGAGAAAAAAATATATTTTGAAAAAAATGTGTACCAAACAAGGGCTCAATTATTAATGCGTATTCTTTACCAACTCAATTGGAAAGGACCCCCAACTTACCTGGTTACATGCAAATGATTTTTAAATTTAAATTATCAAATATTGATATTTACATAGCATTAGTCACTACATCTCATCCGTTGTTAGAAACAACAAATTTTATGACATTTCAAGCAGCGATCGTATGTGGCCATTATACCTAATAAATTAAAAAAAAAAAAAATTGTTGTGACATTTCAAGAATATTATGCCCCATTTGGTAGCAATTTTTCACCCAAAAAAATCAAAATTTTGACCGTTATTTCACTATTTTATTGAAAAATGAAGTGCAAACCACGACCAAAGAACAAATTGTATTTGGGTAATTGGCGAAAAACGTCCCTATCTTTTGAGGTTATTGTGGAAAACGTCCCTACGTTTCATTTTTTAGCATTTTTGCCCTTAATTCAACATTTCGTTGCGCTGAAGGTCCTTTTCACTGTTTTGGAACATAAAATGACAATTATACCCTCCTATTTAAAACAAAAAAATTTCAGAACAAATTGCAACCCTATCCCTAAACTTTTAAAAAAGTACAAATGAGTCTCCAATACTTAAAATATTGAAAATGACCAAAAAATACTTTCTCTTCTCTTCCTCCCCTTCCATTGCCACCTTTCAAGCCAAAAAAATATTGGTTGGTTCGGGATGGGGAGAAAGAGAACATAAGGTATTTTTTTGTTATTCTCAATATCATTTATAAATATCACACAACGATTTTCTCTCTTTAAAATTTATTTCTTCAAAATCCAGAAATCTGAACTCTCTTCGCAACCCAGATTCAATTCTAGGAAATCATGAGTTACTACAATTAGAATCAACCCCTGTTGGAGTTCCTCCTCCTCAAGGTTATCCACCGGAAGGATACTCGAAGGATGCCTATCCGCCACCCGGCTACCCGCCTCAAGGTTACCCACCACAAGTCTACCCGCCCCAGGGCTATCTTCCACAATACGCTGCTTTGCCGCTGCCTCAAAATAAATCTAACAGTAGTGCCAAATTCATGGAAGGCTGTTTGGTTGCATTGCACTGCTGTTCTCTTCTGGATGCATGCTTTTAACGAGGAATGACATGTGAAGAGGGGATTTGATTTAATTAAACGAGAGGCAAAATGTTACTGGCTTCCCTTTTCAATTTCATGAATTTAAATTTTCTTAATTCTTGTCTATTTGTGTTTTCATTGCCCTTTTAAATAATTGTGAAGAGGGGATTTGATTTAATTAACCGAAAGGCAAAATGTTATTGGCTCCCCTTTTCAATTTCATGAATGTAAATTTTCTTAATTCTTATCTGTTTGTGTTTTTCATTGCCCTTTTAAATAATTTGGACCTTGACTTGGAAAAAAAAAGTATTGGGGACTCATTTACACATTATTAAAAGTTTAGGGGTGGATTACAATTTGTTCTGGATTTTTCTCTCTTTTTTTTTGGTTTTCTGTTTTGAATAAGAGGGCATAATTGTCATTTTACGTTCCCAAACAGTGAAAATGACTTTCAGCGCAACGAAATGTTGAAATAAGGGCAAAAATGAAACGTAGGGACGTTTTCCACAATAATCTCGAAAGGTAGGGACGTTTTTCGCCAATTACCCAATTATGGTAGTATTTCGACCAAAACAGTGGAAAATGACATTTCAAGAATAAAGATCGAGCGAAACGCGGCCAAGTTAGGAGAGTTCACGGAATTGTATGAAGGGAGAATGATATGAATCGACAGTTGCCACGATGATTTGGTATATTTACCAATCTTTATTTATTTTAGGGAAAAAAATCGCAATTGTCTATGAAAAATAAAGTATTTCATATAATACCATAAATATTACATATTTCAAAATGAATAATGCTATTTGCAATGAAGACTATCGGCATGATTCACAGGCTCACAGCAAGCTAATCACAGATTAATATCATAGCCATAATAACGTAATTTACAGTTTACATAACTGCAATTCACACACATCACCTATGGTAGATGTGATTTTATTTGGTTGAAATTAATACAATTCACACGAGGATTTTCAACACATCACTACTGATATATGCAATAATTTCTAATACGAGGAAACAACCAATATGAACTTAGAATTGCTCAGATTATGTAATCATATAATCGTACGATATTGGTGGTTAAAATAAATATATATAACAAAAGTATATCTGGCTAAATAGATTAATCAGATCATGGATTATATACATTCTGTAGTACTGCAAGATTTCTGAATATTTCGGTTTCTCTGATCCCCATTAATTTATAGATCAGATGCATTGAATTTTTTTTTATTCTGATACATTGCTTGAATACATGACATTGCATATCATTCATAATTCTGTTGTTTTGAATATGACAGGCAATGGAATCCATCAATGTTCGGATCACATGTAATGAAAAGTAGTTACAGTGATATGATCAAACATCTCATTCTCATTCTCATTTGGTTGCCTAATTTTCAGCATCAGTAGCTTGTGGATGATCGGATGTTGAATTCGAATTTCGCTGTTTTGGAGGAAGTGACCAAAGCACGAACTTAGGAACATCTCCTTCTGCTCATCATTCAGTTTGGCGTTCAAACTATCACATCAAGTTTTTGATCACATTGATTGTGCCAGTCAATCTATTCTTCTGGGGAAATAGGAAAGAATAATCATGTAATTACATAATAAAATAAAATAAAATTCTCAGTTTTTTAATTTCTATACACAACCAATCGAAGACAGGGAAATATCATATCGGTATACCGTATATGCAACTTAAGACGTAAATTTAAAGGCTCTAAATATTATTATTTACTTTTAGATATGAAAATGCAGATCTCTATATTATAGCAGATATACACAATCTGAATGCCATATTACTGTTTATTTGTACTCATATTCACTACACGAATAAATTCAAAAAATGCATAAGAGCTAGTCACATGTTAGGGCATCTTGTGTAAGATACACATTACATTTATCACATCGAATTTTAATATTGTACAAATTAGACAGGATGTAATGCACGCGGGATTCTTAAACACCTATAAATGTTAACTAGCTTTAACCTGGAGTCAATGTCGTATAGACAAACATCACAACCATGCTCAATGTTGCATCTTCAACAGCCCGTTACATTACGTGAAATAAGAACGCTATGGGAGTCTGATGGAATCTACCGGATCACAAGCATGTGCTCACCTACGTGTACAATATATATACTTAAATTCATCTAAGAATATGATCAATGCAACCTAAAAAGACATATTCGATTGGTGCTTAAAAAAAAAAAAAAAAAGGAAATAATTGTACAACATATACATTACATTCAATAATATATATCATCTGGGATGTGAAAATGTAGAATAGGGCGGTCTAGTATTAGATTCTTGTTCAACGAGGGTTACGAGCTTGGGTGAGAAGCTCTTAACTAGTCTTAGAAGGTGGTCTCGATGATTTGCGGTGCTCAAACTCTCGTCCGGCATGTGGTGACGCATGTAAGGAAAATTCACGGCCAAGGCTTTTCCGGGACAAACCTGAAGATTATCGAGTTGGACCTCACATCCCACATACCAGCACCATTGAATTCAAATTGCATTCCACATGCCTCAGCTACTTTGGCTAATCTCTGGCCAACTAGAGGAAGTCCTCCGCCCCGAGCATGAGCCGATAGTGAATCGTCCACACCAGTAACACGGGTATAGGGGTAAAGATCGTAAAATGATATTGATGCTACAAATTTCGCCGTTGTGATGAAGGTGGTTGATCGGTGCCACAGATTTTTTCCCTTTTCTTGTATTATTGTGCATTTCTGATTTCACACAAAGAAAGCAGAGAACTTTGAAAATGGGTTTCTAAGTTTAGGACAAAAATCATGGGATATTGTCTTTAATTTGTACGTAATTGTTGTCTGTCTATGGGAAGTTTTTAGCTGTCCAAATTGATTAACCTGTTTTTTAGCAACTTTTCATACTGAGAAAAATGCAGTATAAGAATACATTAGGAATTATTATTTTTAAACAAGTGATACGTATAATTTTTCTTTTTTTTTTCCATGTAGTAGTCTGATTTAAAATTTTATAGCTCAATCTTAGATTCAATCCTGGATCCATCCCTGATTCGGTGATATGACGATTCGCGCCGCAGCTCTCATAAATGATAAACCTATTTGTGCTTGTCCTGCCTTAACTGACTGAAGTGATTTATTCATTTATTTTATTTTATTTTTGCGGGCTATTTGTGGTGACAGAAATTTATAGGCATCAAGTTCATGGATACCAACTGTTTCCTTACGAAGTATCAGTTCGGCTTTGGAAACAGAGCATCGGTAAAGAACAACCTTTCTAGTAATTCAAAGGTTTCATTTGAGATTTGTATAGTAATAGAATTAACTAAAATCAATAAATATAACTACAATTCTTCATAACGACGTCAAAAACTCGTTCGGTTGTAGTAAAAATAGGGCTAGAGAGTTCAGATTATCGTTTCCATGAGAACCATATGACCGATAATTGACTCGAATTAATCCTATTATTAATTTGAACTACAAAAATTTAGCACAAAATTGTTTGCTATTCTACTTTCTAGACTAGACTAAACTAAACTATGATTAACTAACTAGTTGACAATGTTGATTTTGAGATTAAAATAATGAAAAAACTACTGAGGTTTGGAGCAATCTCGAAGTTTTACGCACATTGAGGTTTCTCCGTCATCAAATTTGTGAGTGTTGATTTGTTTATTATTTACGCATTACAAACCGGCAGTTCAAGTCTTCAACATAGGAATTAATTGGATTGTATGTTTAATCACCTAGACAATTAATTAGAGTGACGTGTTACTTTGATTAATCAATTCCGCAGTAAGATCGAATAATAAATTGACTAGAACGTAAACTTGGTAATATTTAAATTTGAATTTGACATAGCAAAGCGTTCATAGTGACTTTTCAATCATCATTTTAAAGGAGGATGTATATATAAAAATCGTGGATGTAAATGCGCCATCCCATACATTTTCCTGTGCGAGCTGCACGTAAGGATAAACATTTTTGTTTCTCTTCTCCGAGGATGGGTTTTTTTTGACAAGTATGTGCTTGTATGTTTGACAAAAAGTTAGAAATAAATGAAAGGAAATTGTGAAGATGGCAGTGCAGATAAAGTTTACTTTTGATACGTGTTTAAATAGGCTATATTTTCTTATATTATTTGCTTACAGCAACTCATTTCATTGTGATTGTGATGGAAGTATGCATGGGGTGGCTATGATTTAAATTTGAAATGTTTGCTGTGATTGGGCTGGCGATATTTCTTCAATGTGTCTTGGCAAGTATCTTCGACTTAAATTAAAATCTAGATTTTAATCCCTACCAAAAGTTGTGGGTCCCATTAAATGAAAATTTGGCCATGGGAAATCAAAATGTAGAACGTAACACTAATGAGCTTTGGGGTGGGTTATGATTTGGTGTTACAACTTATAACATTTCAAAATAGACAATAGTTTATTCAAAATAAATTTCCTCTTCGTGATAGAAGTGAATGAATCCTTATGCAAGGATTGGATAAACTTCATCCTTAACATAAATTAGTTTGGTTTTATGTTATAAAGGTCTACTATAGAAACTATTTCCATCCTCAGAAAATTGATGGACAAGTATAAACAAAGACATGCATTTTGTTTTTGTTCATTTAGAAAATGCTAATGACAGTGTGTCATGGAAGGGCTATTGTTGGTACCAGAGAGCAAATAAATTTATATAGTTCCTGTTTGAACATAAAGACAAGATGAGAAAAGATTTAATTCTTTATTTCTCAATGTTCTTAATGTACAACCTGCCTCAATATATATACAATACAGGGTAGGAGAAAAGGAAAGTTAGAATAGGAAAGTAATATTCTAACTAAGGGAGGAAAAATCTTTCCTAACTTTAACACTAATTGTTTCATATACATAAAATACAATAATCCTCCAACTGATTCGGGATTTCTACATGAACCCATTATCTAAAAACTCAATTTTTCCCTAAACTCATTTTTAACCACACATTCTTCGAATAAAATATTTTGCACGTAAATCCAAAACTTTCTCCAGCTTTTTAATCACATTTTCCAAAAATTCACTGTTACAAAACCCACTTTCAACAAAAAAATAAATAATAATAAATAATAAATGGGGCTCAACCATAGGCATACTATCAAAACCATAAAAGATGCATACGATGGACCTATAACAAGTGTGAGACATAACAGCAGTATCAACAGAGGTTTGCATCAAGGTTCAGCTTTAAGCCCTTTAACTTACGGTACAAACTCAAGATGATGCTTTTTGATGTATATAATTCGCTAATAGCATTTTTAAATAAATAGAGTAGAAGGGGTTAAATAGGAAGTTAGCTCGACAAAAAATGGAACGAGAATCCTGTGTGGAAGGAAGATCTTAGGTTAAAAGCCCAATTATACTGAATGGCTTTAGACTTGCTATACTAGTACTACATGTCAAGCTGTTAAAAGACAGAATTCATAAGATGAATGCAACGGAAATGAGGATGCTAAGATGCATGTGTCGTCATGCTAAAATGAATAAGATAAAAAAAAATGAAATTATTTGCCAACAAGTGGTGGGTGGGAAGAGATTGAGGATAAATTAAAGGAAAGATAACCTAGATGATTGGACATGTCTAGCAGAGACCAAAGAAACTCCACTTAGAAGAGTTATACGATCTTAAGTAGAATGGATTAGTAGAGAGAGGGGTAGACCAATACTAAAATGGCATGTTGTAAAGAACCTAATTACTGTTAATCTTCCAGTTGATGTAACAATATACCAAAGTCACCCTAAATTTCTAGGAACAAGAATAAGTTGTTTTAGCTATACTTGAACAACAGGTGGTGGGTTTAACATACAAAATAACCACAAACATGTGTAATTTAAATGATCAATAGCCAAAAATTGCGAATACAGGCTTCCACTTACTTTTCTCTGAATCTCCAGCTGACTTGCTAGAAGATGGTTGTACTCATCCAAAATCTATTGCCACAAGAAAAAACTTTTAACACATTAATCCAGCACTCAAACCACAAGAAGTTAATAAAAATAAAGTAAACAATGTAGATCATCGCTAATAATGATTTCGTCTTTGACATTTTTGATACAACGGAATGCTCAAAATGACAAATCCAGCCTTGGGCCACCAAAATGCTTCTATGAATGTCATCTAACCAAGGGCTGTCTCAATCAAATCAAAAATAAAGCAGATATATGTAATTTCAACAAAACTAAATGTATTTTGTGTGAGAAAATGAATAAGAATTACCACTTCAACTTTGCTGCCAAATAGGGCACCATCTAATTCTTCCCCTCCATCACACCCACAAGTGCCACGTTCTCCAATGGAATTACACTCTGAATTTATCATGACCGATTTGCCAACGCCTTTTGATTGATTTAGTCGATGAACATATCGTTCTCCAACATAGTCCCAAATTTGTTGTTTTTCTACTTCAAGCGTAAAGCAATGTTGTTTATCACTCCAATGCCCAATAGCATGACCTTTTTCAAACCTATATTGCACATAATGTTATCAATCAGATACATTTCCACATCAATGATGCAAAATATACACGATTAAGTGAAAAACAACATGGATATAAAAAATTAGGCCGTCAAAACTAAAACCAAGTCTCCTTTACCTTCCACATCCTATAAAACCACAGATCAAGCAGACCCAGAGGTTGTTTAAATTTCCACACACAGCACAGGCTGGTTTCTCATCTTGTTGCTGACAAAGCCGACAAACCTGCCAACAACAATAAAACAATAGATGCAATATTGTCAGACGTCATCATACAGCACTAAGCTTACATCAATAATTGATACTCTAGCATTCTACAGTCAAAGTGAATAACCAACCTATTGGGGCTCATTCCCGGGGAGGGAAGGTTAATCCACAGACAAAGCAGATTTATCGAGTACTCCTAGTTCATTTATCTATAATATACTGAATATCACATAAGGGGAGAATCATTTTTTGGACGATTCTACCCCTACCTATATCCATCCCTGTTTGAGCCAAATTAATTGTCTTACAAGTTGCCTCACCTCACAGCCGCAACATTTGACTCTTGGTTTGTCATTACTACCTCTTTTGCAATAAATAAATATTTAATTTTGCTGGCAGTGTATATTGCTTATTTAGGGGTTGTTTGGGCCCGATTTTTTCATCCAAAAAATTGATTTTTTGACCGTTATTTTACTATTCCAGTCGTCATATTTGACTTCTTCTCTCATAGGTGGACTCCACTTTTCTCATAACGGTCAAAAAATCAATTCTCAAAATCACTCCCAAACAGCCTCTTAATTTATTTAAGAATTCAAAAAAAAGAAATATCTTATAGAGAAACAAGCAATGATGTCAGTTCTTACATAACCAATTCTTCGTTTCTTTCAATTTGCAGTCCTTTTATTTTTATGAATCAGTATAAGAAAATGCTAACAGTCAGACTTGGCAACGATCACTTTTCTTCTATTAATGAGCCAAAATGAAAAAATGATAGTGGACATGTTTGATAAAAAAAAGGTTGGTAGGTTGATGATTGTAGAAGCCAAGGAGTCCATGCATGAATGCTCAAATTAAAATCAATTCATCTGTACGGAAAACTGTAAAAAGTCAAAAATAAATTACCTAAATGCATGAATGCACACTTAAAGGGATAATGATACGGACATAAATGAACTAACCCGTTAACTATTTAAATTATTTCCTAAAATTCGTGGTTGTTACATTTCAATCATATCATCAAATATTTTGCTCTCCTTCATCATGGAATCAAAGGTTATAAGAGATTTATCGGCATATGAAAGTGAATGGTCCATTAAAGTGACGGTAGTTCGAAAGGGTTTAGTCGAATCTTACTCCAACAATACTGAAAAATTTGATCTTTTGAAGATCATCCTAATTGACAATGAGGTAATATATCTACTACTATATTTAATAATTCTGAATTCATCTTCGAGATTCAAATACTGACATGGCATAAATATTTCATCCCCTGCATATCTTTACGTGTTTCTAAAAGTCTTTTGCTTTATGAATATATGAAACACAAGTTTTTGTGGAAGGGCACACTGTCTAAGTCCAGTAGGTGTGGGTCTATATATAACAATAATCATTTATGTTCTAAGTATATATAAACTAAGAATTAGTGAATTGAATTATAAAAACTACATTGTGAAATGCACGAGGTACTGCATTGGTCTTGGAGGTTTACATTGCCCGCCATGCATGGATGTGTTGTGTATAGATAACTATAGACTATATAAGTATTTTACATAATTGTGTGAACGTGGAAATTTGGTGATGAGGTTTTAGAAATGGATATTTCTGGAGAAGCATAGGATAGCACAGTGGATAGTAATATAGTTCTAAACCAGTGTGTTGAGTGCACCAAGATACAGATGTTTGGTGCAGTTGTGATGCCTAAGTCAGAAAAGATGCACGCGTGTAAATTCTAGGTTTATGGTCATTAGATTTTGGAAGCAGATATCTGGATAAAATGTAAACTTTGAATCATGAGGTATCACGTGATGGCGGATTAGATGTGTGTGTATGTGGGAATGGAAGAGTGACTTTTAGGGTTTTGCGCTTGGTGATCAGGTAATGTACCATTTTGGAGGGAGGCATGAGCTAGAGAGATCGATCATTTGCTTCTCATAGTTTTCTACTCATTTGATGGCTCTCTAGGTGGTGCAAGTTGGCATGTGAGAGTTTATGCATTGACATGGGAAATGGTGCATTAAATTTTTTGGAATGGTCAAGTTTAGGAGGCAGAAACTTGAATAAATGGCACAGTAAGTGGCTATGGTTTATTATTTGTTAACAACGGCTTATTAGCTTTTACCTTGTGCATATATATCATGTCACTTTATGCATACTTGTGCATGCATTAATCTGGGTATTAAGATGTTCAAGTCTTTCAAAGAAATGGTTAAAATTATGGTGCGTATAAAGTATTGTACTTGAATTGGAAGTTCAGCTTACTGATTTATATATGCACTTTACTGATTTTTGCCACGATGAAATCTTCTCTGACCTTACTTTTGGAACGGACAATTGGAGTGACAGAGGCAAAGGGGAGTACGCTATTTTGTTTTATTTTGATGGTCATGGGGATCTGTAAATTAGCCAAAACTAAGCCAAGAAAGATTGGTGTTTTATCTATATATATTTCAATAAAAGCCAGGTTTAAGGCTTTTATGTAAGTGTCTTAAAACTGTTGAATTTATAGGTACTAATCTGACCACTTAGGTTGTGATGAATAAATATTTGCGCTAGACATGAGCCGTATATTTATGCTATACTAGATTATTTTAATTTAGTTTTGATTGTAATGGAGTAACTATTATGTTGCATATTCATGTTTGAGTTTATTCAATCATGCATGTTAGAAGTAACATAGTGATTTCTCTACAGGGATATAAAATTCAAGCCATGTTATTCAATGGTGCAATTCAAAAAGTCGATGCTATAATTGAAAAGGGAAAATCTTTCATTATACGAAATGGAAGCGTAAGACCTGTCAATGGGAAGTAACGAAATGTAAACGATGAAGTCGAATTGTCTTTCACAACTACAACGGAAGTAGAAGAGATTGAAGAACGCATATGCTATAAGATATCAAACTCTTTTATTCAATTCAATGAAGTACCAAATTTTGCTAGCGGAGATACCATGATTGGTAATTATATTTTTTCGATCAAATGCATAGTTAACAATCATGTTCAGAAAGTCTTACTCAGTATTAATTCTAAAATTCAAAATACTCTATCCACATTTTATATAAGGTACTATTTTATTAAGCTATTTATTTGTTGAAGAAGGGAGGGGGGAGGGGGACACTCCACATGACATTAGTGAAACCATTGGTGTAGAAATTCATGATATTTAAGGTTGTCCATTGGCTAATAAATTCTTTCACTAAAATTTGTTTCTCTTTGTTTTCAGATATTATAGGATTGGTAGTCAAAGTAAAACCTGCGTTCATCATCAACGTTAAGAGGCCAAGTGAAAGAACAACGAAGAAATGAGAAGTGACTCTCCTAGACAGTGGGTAAACATCATCCATAAATTCAAACAACTTTTTTAATCAAATAAAAAGAAGATAAACTATATAATATTATTCACTAAACAGTTTTGTTCTTAGTACAGATCTAATACAATGAAATTATATTTGTGGGAAGATTTGGCAAACAACGAAGGAAAGTTTATGGAAGGCACTGTTCATGAAACGCCAGTTATTGCAGCTTTGAATGTGAAAGCAAGTTACTATGAAGGTGATACTTTGTAATTATTGTTTTATTATCATATTAAAAAGAGTTGTATGCTAAAATCAACAACCCACGCCATGTTCTTACTAACGTCTATCGAACAGATGAACTAAACATCTCCACTTCAAATATTAGTATCATTGAGATCAATCCACAACTTGAAGAAGCTATTGCTATTAAAAATAGGTGAGCATGGTTTACTTAGTCATGATGATTATATTTACATTATTACTAAGTCTAAATAGATTTTCATATAGCTGAAAGATTCTTTATATTGTCTTTTTTTTTTTAGCACTAAAAAACTACTATGTGGTGGAGGATTGTACAAACTATTGGGACCTACAAAGAGGATGATGGATGCTGGCATCGTACAATTACATGATATTATTACAAATAGTATGACTAAATTGTATTGTGCTTTCATAGGTAAGATTGTAAAGGTTCAAAACAAGAACAATCCATGGTATGAATTATGTAATGGGTGCAGTGCAAGAGTTTATCCAGAGGAAGATAAAATAACTGTCACATGTACAATATGTGAAATTAAAGACATAGCTTTTACTAGAAAGTATTTGCTGAGGTTCATCGTTTCAAATGGTGATGAAGAAGTTTACGTCACAATCTTTGATGCTGACGAATCTTTCATAGGATGTACTGTGACTGAATACGCCGAGACTCTTTTAAAGGTAAAATTATAATTTAGATTTTGTGTTTTCCACATGTTATATTGCTTCTAACTAAAATTAGGTGACTAACCCATCTTTGTAAAAAACATGTATTGGTATTTTCTTCTCAGACCAACAAAAAGGAACAGTGTAAGTATTACAAGAAGCTAATGTCATCAGAAGATAAAGAGTTCAAATTCTTGGTGAAGATGGATGTGAAGAAAATAGAAGAAAGATCGCGAAAGAAATTGATTGTCGAAGAAGTTTACAAGGTGGATGCAAAAGAGATAAATGAAGGAATCCACCCAAGCAAGAAACTAAAAATAGAAGATTAAATATTAATTTAGATTGGAGAAACACATATTAGTATTTTTGTTCTAAATATCGTCTCAAAACACATTTGCTATTTTATCATTTAAGATACACATGTTATTATTTTTGTTCGAAACATCCATGCGAAACACACATATTATTTCATCATTTATAATTTAATGAAGTTATAATTTAATATGAGAAAGTTTATGTTATATTTCAAACAAATTTGCCGTACAATTCAAATTGTGGGAAAAAAAAAAATAAATGAACAATACTTTGGAGATTTATTTTACATCTCACATTAGTCATTAATCTTCAAATGAATAAGCATTTTAATTAATATATTCATCTTCACAATTATTATTACAAAAGAAACTGGCCATGCATGCTATATATTCAATTCTTGCATTTACCCTTGTTTTCCTCTATAATTAAGGATTCAGCTAACAATCCATATCCCCCCCTAACTATCTACCAAATTAAGGCATCTTCAACTATTACTTTTCAGACACTTATAAAGCAATTTAGAACAATGTGCAACGCACGTTTACTTTTTGACTAGTAACAAGAAATAACTCGTTGTATGGATCAACATTATCAATATGTTCTAGGAGACCATTAACTTGATTTCATTTGAAGTACTTTTAACTAAGAAAAACCGTGCTCAATATATTTTGATTTGCTAGGCTTTTCTGGGCTAAGTGAATTTTGTCACAGAAACAACTTTTCTTTACATAACCAAATTACATTTGAAACACGCTCACAATTAAGTGAACATATCAATTATAGAAAATAATGAAGAGATTTTTTCTATTGAAGTACACAATTCTTACACCTCTGTAGGAAATCGTGAAGAAATCAAAATCTTTCTATTATGTGCAATAATTGGTAGTTTTATAGGATGTAATTATTTTTTCCTAAATTAGGAGATTTTCTTTCCTTTTTTATTTTCATTATTGTATTATAAAATGATGTAAGTAGAGATGTATGATTATCAAGAAATAAAGAAGAAAATTCTTGATCCCGTTTTTTGTTCATGGTATTAGAGCGGTGTTCGAACCCGTGGTATTGTCTAGTCCCGGCACTGTGTCTGACCGGTCGCTGGTTCCTTGTCGTCGACCACGATTCTGAGTTCAGTTGGTGGCTTCTTTTCTGCTAGTAGATCCTCCGTTCATCAAAAATCAGTCTTCGGTGATCACCTGTAGCGTTCTGGCTCGCGCTGTTCAGTCACCTTTGTGGAATCGCGTCTTTTTGTGGTGTCTTCTGTTGGATTCCACGATTTCAGTATCTCTAGGGTTGCTTGATTGCGGCAATTTTCCCCTTTTCCGGCGCCATCGCAAGGTTTGCAGTGGTCTCTCCAGTTTTTCAGTCGGTGCCGTGTCGTGATATTTGGGCTACTGTCGGCGTTCGATTCCTTGATCTTCAGTGGCCTTATTTCAATTAATTAAGTGATTGGGCCTTCTTTTTTCTTAATTGTTGGGCCAGTTTCTTTTTAGGCTATTTCATTGGAGGCACCTGAAATTATGGGTACATTAACCAAAGGAACATTAAATGGGTCAAGCCGAAAACAACGTGACCGCCCTTGGTGTGAACATTGTTTTAAGCCCGAGCACAGAAAAGAGACATGTTGGGATTTACATGGAAAATCTGTCGATTGGAAGTCAAGACAAAGCACGAGGATTTGAGGATATAAAGCCGAGGCCAAAATCAATCCTATTCAAATTGGTGCACTCAATTCTCAACAATTAGCACAGCTTTACCAGATTTTCTCCAACCTCCAAACTTCGGGTTAGTCTCTTCCTAATGGTCCTTCAAACTCATTAGCTCATAAAGGGAATTTCTTGATAACCTCATGTATCACGTCAAAATCTATAACTCCCTGGATTGTCAACTCGGGAGCATCCGATCATATAACGGATGTATATCATCTCTTTTCTTCATATTTAACTTGTGTTGGAAATGTTAAAGTCAAAATCGCAGATGACTCCCTCTCATCTGTTGCAGGAAAAGAGAGTATAAAACTCTCTAACTCTATAGATGATCATACCCGATTATGTTGGGTCTACCTATTAAAAGAAAAATATGAAGTCCGCTCTATGTTTATCAAGTTTCATTCAATGATTCAAACACAATTTCAGATACAAATCTAAATACTCCACACAGATAATGGCACAGAATATTTCAATACTACATTAGGAGACTATTTACAGAAATATGGGATAGTCCACCAAACCTCTTGTGTCAATACCCCTCAACAAAATGGGATTGCAGAACGAAAAATAGACATATTCTCGAAGTTGTCCATGCCTTAATGTTCACTACAAATATGTCAAAACTATTATGGGGTGATGCCATACTAACGGCAACCTATCTCATCAATAGAATGCCTAGTCGTACCCTATTCTTCGACCCACCGCTTCAGAAATTCCAAACAGACTTCCATACCTCTCACCTTTACTCTAACTTACCTCTAAAAGTGTTTGGATGTTGGCCTTCACTCATATTCACTCACATCATCGAAATAAACTAGAACCCCATCCACTCAAATGTGTGTTCATTGGATACTCACCCACTCAGAAGGGATATAAATGCTATGATCCATCAACAAGAAGAGTCTTTGTTAGTCTAGACGTCACATTCTTTGAACAAACACCCCACTTCCAAAAGCCCTCTCTTCAAGGGGAGAATTCGAGTGAAGAGTAGCTCTTTGAAGAGTTCTTCAACTTTGATCTCTCCTCTCCTCTCTCCCCTCTTGAACCAACCTATATTGAGCAGGTCACGTCAAATATGCCATTTACAGAAGAAAACTTGAACACTGGGGGAGATGCAGACAAACAAAATGACAAAGAGATGCTAGTTTACTCAAAGAGGCCAAATACAAAGTACAAAGGAAACCTCGCACCTGAAACACCAAAAGAGTCAAAACCGATGATAGGGACTAATGAAATCCTACCCGATAAATCTGGATCTCCAAGTGACGATTTACCTAATGCTCTCAAAAAACAAACTCGGTCATGTACTCTCAACCCTATCTCTAAATTTGTGTCTCATAAAACTCTATCTACAGAGTTAAGTACTTTTATTGCTAACCTTGACAATACAGAAATCCCAAAGAATATTCAGGAGGCCTTGGAAACCCCTAAATGGAGAGAAGCCGTAATGGAAGAAATGTATGCCTTAGAAAAAAATGAAACTTGGGATATGGTAAAGTTACCAAAGGGTAAGAAACCAGTTGGTTGTAAATGGGTGTTCAATGTGAAGTATAAAGCTGATGGGACTATAGAACGCTATAAAGCTCGACTGGTAGCCAAAGGATACACATGGACATATGGTATTGACTACATGGAGACATTTGCACCAGTGGCAAAACTGAACACTATTCGGGTTTTCCTATCTCTAGCGGCCAACCTAGATTGGTCTCTCCAGCAACTGGATATTAAGAATGCTTTTTTGAATGGAAAATTGGAAGAGGAAGTCTTCATGACAATACCACCAGGGTTCAACAATGGGGATGGAAAAGACTGGGTATGCAAACTCAAGAAATCAATATATGGGCTTAAACAATCACCAAGAGCCTAGTTTAACAGATTTTCGTAAATATTGAGGAATCAAGGTTATCACCAATGACAGTCAGATCATACCATGTTCTACCGACAATCTGAAGAAAAAAATAACAATTCTAATTGTGTATGTGGACGACATAATCCTTACAGGCAATAATATAGCTGAGATGGACAAATTGAAGAAAGTCTAGCTACCGAATTTGAAATAAAAGACCTAGGACAAATGCGGTACTTCTTGGGTATGGAAGTAGCAAGATCGAAAAGAGGTATCAGTGTATCACAACAGAAATACATCCTTGACCTACTGACTGAAACTGGTATGCTTGGCTGCAAGCCAAGCAACACACCAATAGAATGTGGAAAAATGACAGAAAAGACAGGAAGACCAGTTGAAAAGGACAAATACCAACGACTGGTTGGTAAATTGATCTACCTATCACACACCATACCAGACATTGATTTTGCGGTCAGTGTTGTAACTCAACACATGCACTCACCGAAGGAAGCTCACCTAGAAGCAATATACAAAATTCTCAGGTATCTAAAACGCTCCTCCGAAAAAGAGATTGCTCTTCAAGAAAAGTGAAAAGAAAGAAGTAAAAATATTTACAGACGCTGATTGGGCAGGATCAGTAGAAGACAGGAGATCAACATTAGGTTACTGTACCTTTGTATGGGGAAATTTAGTAACTTGGAAGAGTAAAAAACAGAATGTAGTGGCAAGAAGCAGTGTCGAAACAGAATTCAGAGCAGCTGCACAAGGGATATGTGAAGGATTGTAGATAAAGAAGCTCTTGGAGAAATTGAAGATTGGAATGAAGTTACCAATGAAACTCTATTGTGATAATAAAGCAGCCATCAGCATTTCACTCAACCCAGTCCAACATGATAGAACAAAGCATGTGGAAATCGATAGACGTTTCATTAAAGAAAATGTTAAAGACGGAGTCATTTGTATGGTATATGTTCCTACAAAGGAACAACGGGCAGATATGCTCACCAAAGGGTTGTCTCAACAAAATTTCAACAATTTCATCAACAAGTTAGATATGATCAACATTTACAGTCCAACTTGAGGGGGAGAGTAGGAAATCGGGAAGAAATCAAAATCTTTCCATTATGCGCACTAATTGGTAGTTTTATAGGCTGTAATTATTTTTTCTAAATCAGGAGATTTTCTTTCCTTTTTTATTTTCATTATTGTATTATAAAAGGATGTAAGTAGAGATGTATGATTATCAAAAAATAAAGAAGAAAATTCTTGATCCCGTTTTTTGTTCATACCTCCAAATATATACTACAATACAATAAAGAAAGAGAGGAAAATGATAATCTAACCTAGGGAAGAAAAAATTATTTCCTAAATTAACTCTAATTATCCCAGACAAAATATTTCAATCACCCCATAATTGATACGAGATTTCTACACTCTTCCTCAAGTTAGATCGTAGTTATTGATTATATCCAACTTGCAGATGCAATCATCAAATATTTCTCTGTAGCCCTTTGGTGAATACATCTGCAGTCTATTATCTAATAGGGATGTAGATCATGCAGACAAAATATTACAATCACCACATAATTGATACGGGATTTCTACATAAATATTAAGAGATTTTTTCCCCTTAAGAAGGAAAAGCAAATGATTCAAGTTCTTTATCCAGCACATTAGCATATAGATCAGCCAAAGTTGCCAGTAGGTCAATTGGAATCTAAATCAGTAACAAATCAACCTATGTTCTCTAAAAATAGTAAAATAAAACATAATTGAAGTGGTATAATAGAACACCCAGCACCATGAACACAAACAAGAAATTAAAAATGAAAAACAAAAAAGCAAATTGGTAGATAAACTTACCAGGCAAGACAAGTGGGTCCACTTCGAAACGCATGAAAATTGAAATGAATGGTCACACATTGTACTCTGTATTCCACTAGTATCATAGTCCAATCTCTCTGATATTTTCAACAAAATGTGGACATCATTACCACATATCTTCTTGTTACATATAAATGAAACAGTAGTAAAATATGTCGAGAAGATGCGCCAAGGAAAAAAAGAAGATGAAAATGTACAGAAGCACCGACACAATTTTAATTATGCATGCAGATAATGGTCATATGCTAGCAAGGTAGACAGACCAAGGCAAACCGGGCAAGTGGGCAACTCAGCAAAGCCAGACGGAGGAGTAGTGGCAATTTCTGCTGACGTGGTATACAGAACTGATTGGGCAAAATACATATGGCAAACCTCAACCTGAAAATTCAACCAAATTATTAAAGGATAATTCTTGTTGAACATTGGGGGCTACATAAGGGTGTCCATAATGGACACCCAGCGGCCCCCTATTGGAGGGGGTGCCGGTGGGCCAGGCACTCCCTCCAATAGGGGGTAGCCCCCAATGTACTTGTAGCAAAGTCCATTATTAAAATAAAATTTGAAAGACAGCATTCATTCTAAAAGAAAATGAATGCGTGTTTGCAGTATTAAGATCAGACAGTACCTCAGACGGCTTGAATTTTTTGCCATTGAAATTTAGATAAAACCCAGCAGCGGAAAACTGATTTTCTAACCTGATCAACACACTGTACCTATCCTCCACTCCATCATTTCTGTTACGATGCACAGATCAAAAATAATAATATTCATAACAACAACAACATCTAAGCAAGCTAATACTCAAAATGTGGATAATAAACAAACGCATCAAAAAGAAGGAAGAAAGAACACATATTTACTGCAGTGCCCAAGAACCAAGAAAAATCACTTTCATCAAGAAAGAGTTTAGTTCTGCCTCATATAACTCCAATCCATTACGGAAGGGGAGGAGTTATTTAGACAGTAATATTCTAATTTTTCATTACAAATTCAATTGTGGAGTAGAAAATATTGTATCTTCCCACTTGTTCCTCATTTCCATTATGTGCTAACACATACTTGAGAATTGGCAAGATTCATATCCAAAAATCTCTTTTCACTAAGGTGCTAATCAACCATTTCGTCAAAACTTGAAAATTACCCTTCAAGCCTTTATAAAGTCATTGACCTTGTCATATTTTGGTATTGAACCCTTATTAAGTGGTTGGATATATTTCCCATGACTCATAAATAGTCCTCTATTATTACGTACATGATTATGCAAGGAGAGACAAGTGAAGGCCCGTGCACCTCAAAATTAGGAAAAATTTCTCCTTCCAAATAAAAAGTATCACCCAATAAGATTAGAATTCGAATAATATCATTCAAAAACCTAGGAGAAAAAAAGGTAAATTAAAGCTGTAGAGAAAAAAAAAAAAAAAATCCCAGGGTCCGAAGGAGAGCAAAAGCAGCATGGCCTGATTCTCATAAAAGAATGAAAGAGAAATGATATTCATATTCAAAAACTAGGAACATAAGAGAAAAAAAATCAATGCAATGAAGACTATTTTCCATTGAATTAACCAATCTAACCTCCAACCTTCAAAGGTGGTGGTGGTGGTAGTAGTAGTAATAAAAGTACAGTGCATTGAAAAAAATTTAGTAATACCGAATACGAAGACTTACCTGTGGACCTAGGATATTTCTCAATTTGATTTACCATTTTTATGGCAATTAAATCAATAAAATAACTATTTACATGTAGGACTATATAATTATCTTAAATTAGTTGCACTACATAAGATGTCATATTATTGTAAAGATGATTCCAAATGCAACTTTGTGCTCCATGACAGATTATTGTAACTATAGATGTTTAAAGTACGAGTACCACAATATATTAAAAACCTCAAACGAGGTCTCAAATATAAGATAATCAAGTAATCATTTCTCAGTTATCAACATTTCATTCGCGCCTTGCTCATACATCCAAATTAACATCTTGACATGTAAAAACTTTATCAAAATAAATATATACAAACAATAATAGTGCATATACATTTTTATTAAAGCAAATTTCTCATGATTACGCTTTTATCACGCAAACAAGGATGTGCGTGTATAAACTTCATGATACACTACAAAAACATCTAGAGTAGAGAACTACCCTTCACTTGTATGTGTGAACATAAATAAGAATAAGATTACTGCATAAATTAAGTAAGAACAACCATGAATGAAACTTAGTTGTCTATTTCAATCGCACATCCGGGGAGTCAAATGCATAATAACAGCCATGAAGGCCAGTCATAATCTTTTATCAAGAAAATATCACATATATATTGGAGGTTGTACAGATGGAGACCAAACTTTTTAAGTTCAATCAAATGTTAATATCTATGATTAACAACAGCAATGACTCAAATTACATAACAATGTCTGGAAACTGAAGACATTTCAAATTTTGTATATCCAACCTCAAGTGAGAATAACAGATTCTGCCTTTCGACATAACTTCCGTTGCTTAATTGTTTAGCAGCCCATAAATAACCATTTGCACTCCAATTAGAAATTATTTTAACATAGCTATAGTAAAATCCAACAATTCTTGTAAGGATGTTGTTAAAATATATAAACAGAAAGCATGGAGCATGTCTGGCATACCACATGAATTCAAACAGAAATTACAAATAACCATTACTTTTCTAGCCCATTTCCTCTTGAGTCATTTAGGGTTTAACAGACCTTTTAGCGTCAAATTATGGTTGAAACATGTTCACCATAGAACAAGTCAGCAAGTTCATTGTACATAGTGCATCCTATGATGTTCTGTGCTCCACTATCTTGCCAAAGTGTAATTAATTCACTAGGCACACATGTAAATACACGCTTCTGCGTCATATAAATTCAATTATTGCCTTTCTTTCCATATATACATACACGCTCACATAGGATATGCAGTGGGGAATTTCAAATAAAGATACCTGAAGAAGAGGATTTTAGAGATATGAGTGAGGTAGGATTCACAGAAGCAGAGGAAGACATCTGGGGAGAAATAGTTGCGCACAGGCACCACAAAAAGTATGGTTGAGCGGGCACTTGGATTGAAAAGGTGATACCAGTGGAGGTGTGTGAAAGTTTCCGAAAGAGGTGGATAACGCCTTTGAGTTCTGCCGGCTTCAAATTGTTAAGATTCTTGGGGGAGACAGAGGCGACAGTGGTGTTAAAGGGTTGGGGGAAGTCCACAGTGGATTTTGAGGGTAAACATCTCTCTTCGATCTTGAGAGGAAAGTGCGAATTGTTGCTCGCCTAAACCAAATGTGTTGCAAAGTCTTGAGATATTTTTGGACTATTCTGAACAGATTCATTAATAAAAATTATGAAGTCAATTGAATTTTGGCAAGAGATCATCTTTTATCTCCACCTGAAATTTGCCAACGAAAAACAAATTCATTTGTTTTGGTAAATTTGACTTATGTATGCCATCTAACTTACAGGTATCTTGATCCTTCATCTTTAACTTTATTCAAATTGATCACACAAATTATATTTTAATTTCAATTTAATCATCCAATTCATATGTTTAACTGTAAGTTGACTATTCCTTCTGTTATCAGTAGCCACACTAGTGAAATTTGTAACCTAGCCTATGGAATTCATGACTTGATCAGTTAAATTTGAGACATAGCCCACAGAATGAGGCCAATCTGCCACAGTGGAAGACTTACCTTTTCAAACAATAAACATGAGATTCATATTTTTTAGCACCTAACAAAATTGTGTATGTTGGCTAATACATAAGTTGGGTCAAAAATTTCATTGGCCAGTTCACAGATTTCAAGAGTTTGATAATGGTTTTATATGGAATGGTCAAACTATTATTTTACCAACTCAAAACATATTGAAGTTGAGTGACCAGCATGAATCACACAAAAATGAAAAGTAGAGATATCAAGGTGTAGTCTAGTATGCATAGTTAAACTTGAGAAATTCAAGGAGGTAGTATTCCAAACTACAATCAAGATTCAAATCGGTAATTGAGAAAAATTGACAGATGTTCTCNAACTTGAGAAATTCAAGGAGGTAGTATTCCAAACTACAATCAAGATTCAAATCGGTAATTGAGAAAAATTGACAGATGTTCTCTACACACATTAAATGAAAATTGAATTGAAATGTTCTTCCAATACTATTTAAAAGGTGCAAGAAAATAATAGTATTTCTATCAAGAGAGATCTCGATAAAAAGACGATCATCTGACAGTTTCTCTCTCCACTTGTTAGTTATGAAAAGCTTCATTTATAAGGTTCTTCAAAATAAAATAAAAAAATAGTTATCTACTATCATGTACTTGATTATGTGTGGAGTGACCAATCAAGTTCCATAACCCAAGGTAAGAATTTTCTCCTTCAAGGAAAAAGTGAACACCCCATAACAAATAATGTGTGAATATTATAATTCAAAAAACTAGGAACCTGTATCCCCTTTGCAGTTGAGGGGGAATGTAAATATAGAACATGGCCAAAGGCAAAGGTTTCCCGAAGCTAGAACAAGAGCGGAGGCAACAAGGCTCACAAAAAGAAAAGACGATGATATTTGAATTCAAAAAACTGGGAACCACTACTTAAGAAAAATGCATAAATCAACACGAAGAAGACTATTTTTCCATTGAATGAACCAATATGTATTAATTTTTAAATTCCCTTACTTGCTTATTTGAAGACACAAGTAGTAAAAATACCATGAATTTAAGAAAGTCGTCTTTAATACCAGATAAAAAGATCTCCATACCTGTGGGCATATGATATTCTCAATTTATATTGATATTTGATTTAACCCTTTATTCAATTAAATCATTAAGATAAGTATTCAAGTGTAGGAGTAAATAATATCTTATTAAATAGTTGCAGTTTTTGACATGTCACATTATTTTTTAAGATGACTTAAACCGCAACTAACGGAGATCATATTAGATATACTACATGAAGACTTTCCGAAGTTTATATTCGTATTTGAGGAAAAGTATTTAGGTTTATTTAATAAATTTTTGAGTATTTTTATTAGTTGCTTCCTATTTAAATTAGATTAGTTTAATCCTTATATAAAATGGACTTAAGCATTGTAATAATTAGACCTGATTATTCAATAAAATACAATTTCCCCTCTCCCAATTTCTCTCCTCTCTCATATCTGTTTTCTCTTCTTTTACTCTTCCCCATTCTTCTATATCTTCTCCACAGTCTTCTATACCTCCCCCCTTCTCCTTTCCTTTATCCTTCTTTTACAAGTCTTGTTCATGTTTGATTGTGTTCTACGTGGGCAACTTTGAGCTCCATCACATATAATACAACTGAAGATGCTTCTATTACTCTTAATGTACAACAATATATCAAAACCTCAAATGAGGCCTCGAATATAAGATTATCAAGTAATCGATTCTCTAATATCAACATTCCATTCAAAGATATGAGTCGTATATACAGAGCTATATAAAAACCTAATAATAACTTAACATCTAAAACTTTATTGTCGTGAATAAAACTTTGGTTTACATGTTATATGCATAAAAAATAATAATCATGCCCAAAAAATTTTCATCAAAATTTCTCATTAATTGGTTGCTATCACATGGCAGCATGCACACGAAAGAAAGCCTTGCAACTATGCTATCTATTGATATTGCAACTGCGCTAATAAGGGCACATCAGATTTCTCTGTATGTGGATTTTGAAGCATGTGCCTATAACTTCAAAATACTCTAGCAAAAACATTTAGAGAAGTAAAGGA
>NC_036245.1:935213-939405 GCF_002742605.1 Olea europaea var. sylvestris | reverse complement strand
CAACAATGCTTCCTACTTGTCACTCAATTTTATGTTTATGCACTACATCAGGACCATCACTCACCAAACAAATTTTTTTAATCTCTTCTGCCTACGCAGATGATGGAAATAATACATGGCATTTAGTTTCGTCAATGAGTAGCCAACGTGGAGGACAAGTCATAAAATCGTCTCTCACCAAACACACCTCTTGTTCCAAAGGCTAATTATATTACTACCAAAAATTTTAATTATTACACCACAATTAAAGTATATTTTTAATAAATACACCAGAATAAATTTACCATTATAGTCCTGACCTAGCAAAAACTAGAAATGAAAAAAAATAAATAAATAAATAACATCACAGTTGTGGTGTACTCCACATTTCCCTCATCTTCCCCCAACCATTCTTCATCACCACCTTCTCCCACCCCCTAAACACCATAACTGCAGTAATTTGTGGGAGAAAATTATATTACAAATAGAACAATATACAACCTCGTGGGAATTCCTATAAAAAAAATGTTACAAGATCTTTGAGTTTACAAGATCGCAGATTGTTGCAGCAATTCCTGGAACCTTCTTTTGTGAATGGCATGCTTCAAAGAAGCATTGGTTGGCTAACAGTATTTTGGGCCTTGTTTTTGGCATTCAGGGTGATATTGCCAAATTTAGAGTCCCGAGGAGTGCTATATCCCGAAGACTCTCACAGGCCTAATAAAGCCATTTTGGTAAATAGCGTCCTCGAGGTCTAGGAGTCCTCGAGATGTAAGTATCTAGGAATTTTCCCTTTTCTCCCAATATGGATTCTCATAGTGTACTCTTGGCATGCAAGGATCCTGAGTCCTTGAGCACATCCCTTCATACCAAACCCTTTATTTGCCAAATCTATGAGAAGCCCTACAATCCAAGAATTCCAACCACATACAAACACCTCAACTCAAGACTCTACGTCAACTCTAACATCTTTGGTCATACAATTGTATCACATGTAGGACACTCCTCTCAATAAGGACTCCGTTGGATAAGAGCATTCGGCTAGTTCATCCTTATAGGATTGAAACACCTACCTCTATAAATATAGATCCTCAATATGTTAATCAGGTACGTTCTACATACATATTTTTCAGCATATATATTTTTTTTTCAATCCCTTTTCTGACTTAAGTATCGGAGGGACGAAGAGCACAAACCTCGTTGCCTTCGTTTCAGGTTCTGGAAGATCTCGTTCGTATTCATTATCAATCCTCATCCTCGAGATTTACAAGGTACGATTTTTGGCAGTATCACAGGGAATTGAAATGCTTTCGCTTGGCTCATTTAAGACTGGTGCCATCTTCTTGGCTGGGCTTTTCATATATGACATTTTCTAGATTTTTTTTCTTTTAAAGCTCCTATAAAGCTATTGTTTCCTACATCAGATTCTGCACGTCCGTTTTCAATGCTTGGTCTTGGAAATATAGTGATTCCTAGCATCTTTGTGGCACTGGCACTACGATTTGATGTTTTCGAGGGAAAGAAACCCAATACTTCAAGAGTGCTTTTTTAGGATACACGGTTAGTTTGGTTCTCACAACTGTTGTCATGAACTATTTTCAAGCTGCACAAATAATATGATGAAATAAATAAATATATAAGTAATAAATAGATAGGATATTTATGTCATTTTACTCAGTAAGTAAGAAATTTGTGGTACACCAAACAATTATTGTGGTGATAATATAATAGGACCGTGCTAGATGCACATACAAATTTGTACAAAAAGTTTTACTTACACTCACAATGGAGGTGGGGACCATAAGCCAACATTTTTTTAAATTCATGTAAGTCCACTTCTTTTGTGAGAGTGAGTAATCAATTTAGTAACCTTTTCCAAATTGTTCCCTCCCTGTAACATAACCAACCCAAACAAAATGAACTGAAAGAAAAATTTCCAATTGAAGATGAACCCTAAGCCCCTAATTGACAACCCCGAATTGGAACATGAAGTCGTGGCTACCTGAAAAAGTTTAACAAAGTCNTTTTCCATTTTCACCCTCCAGCCCTAAAGAAAAGTAACGGCTCCTCGAAGCAGCAACAGCAACGAAGCCACAGCAGTGAAGAAGAAATTTGCACGACAGTTGCAAAACTTCAACCTTCAAGCTACAGATATTGAATGGGCATTTGCAAACATCAATTTTACCTGTCTAATTTCAAACGGTCATCGGTGTTCACAGAGTGAGGAAATGTTCAAGGCACAAGGAAGATTAAGCAAAAATTCACATTTGTTGAGGTAAAAACTGGAAATGTGAGAACGGAAAAACCTTTTTAATGTTAGATATCCATTTTTAATTTGCTAAAATACATGAGCATGTACTTTTTCTTATGATCCGTTAATTTTGAAATATATGAAATATATGCTGAAGAGAGGGCCCTTATGGCTATCCTGAAGTTTTAATATCTCGATGATGATATATTAAGAATTTCTTCAATGGATTGGTGAGACGACAAAAATCTTTGAAATTTTGTTGCCATTTTGTAGATCTTGTTTGTTGGCCGTGTATTGTGGCTCCTTCATAGCTTGAATGTGGATTAATTCAGCTAGCTATCTTAGTTTTTGTATGGATTGTATTTAATTGTTTCTCATTGGGATATCACTGATTTTGTATCTTGTATATTTTAAGTATGTATGTAGATAATTTTTAATTACACAAGACATCATTGTCTATCAACTTCAGAGAAATTCTGTTGATGGCAATGTTGCCACAAGGATGGGAATTATGGTTAAAAAAAAAGAAGTAAAAAAACTGATTTTCACCCACCTAATCATATATGTTATAGAGTATATATAGCCTATAAATCAACAATCCGATTCTAAATTGTTTTCAAGTTTCTACATGTTATCAATTTAAAAAATGTACATGGTACGTAAAAGTTACCTTTTAGAAGGATATCACAGGTTCATGTACGCTTAGCAATGTCACACAAAGTCTGCCTTGCCTAAAACAACTGATGAGTTCTGATTATTTTGAATTTATATGCAATTAGACTTCTTATATCACTAATTTCAGTTACTTAGTCCTTATGAAGATTGTATTTGTGTTGGTAAATACTGTAGTGTCAACAGGTACATTTTTTTAGTGCCAATATCTACATCATCTCGTATAGAGAATCATGTTTGCATATCTATATGTCACCTTATTCCATAGAAACACAGAAACCAAGATGTAACAACCTCAACTGTTATGCATACTCATTGATTTAATAAAGAACTGTCTGTCTGAAGAAGTCTAATCCTAATGTCTTTGATTTTAATGCAGTGAGTTTATTTTGTGTATGTTGGTAGAAAAATTCATGGGGACCAACCTATTATTATGGCTAGTTATAGGATGAATTGTGGTTTTTGTTTAGGCTTAGAAAAAGCTACCTGTTTCTCCCTATACGAGTTTATGCTCATCGCAAGATTAAGCCCTAGGAGGAGAATGAGAGCAAGATAAATGAAGATGGCAGGTTGAAAAATAAATACTCCAACAATAGATGGTGAAAAAAGGAGAATGTTTGAACAAGTTAGGGACTATATGCTAGATGGACAAGAAGCGATCGCATATGCTTGGAAACACACTGATGGGTCTAATGACATGTCAATTGAAGCAAATGATTTGATCTTCGTAGGAATGGTAGGCCTGAGAAACATAAATCAGGATTGTATAAGAAATGCTGTCTTAACTTTGAGAAAAGGTGGAGTTAGGATTATTCTTGTCTTAGGAGGGAGATTGTATTGATGTACTTCAGAACTATTTGTGGAGATTTTCAGTTTTTCACTTGTATTTTTTTACAATTTTGTATTTTTTCTTTAGTGTCTCATATGAGTTGGATCATATCAACTTAGAAGACGCGAAAAAATGGTTTGACGATGTGTTGAAACCAAGGCGATGGTTTCTAGATAAAGTAAGTATCTTAACTCATTACTTGTGTTATTCGATTATTTTGTACATAACTATATCAACTTTTAGCATTATAGGTTGAATGGTTCACTATTAAAAATTCGAATTTTATGAACTTTGAACTCCATTGTTTTGCCTTTCTTCCCCTCTTTATGTTAATTGCTGGAAGATGATACTATGCATAAAATTAGAACTGGTGAGATGAAATGGAGTGGTGCTAAAATGGAATGAAAACTTAGGTAGTCTGGGTAAGACCTGCATTGACCAAGTAAGCTCTAAATTGATGG
>NC_036245.1:933809-934689 GCF_002742605.1 Olea europaea var. sylvestris | reverse complement strand
GTATATAGTTCATATGTCACTTTTTAATTAAATGATTGAGAAAAATACTGAATTGTGATTAGTTGAATGCTCAAGAAAATGTTAAAAAGGGACCCTTCAATTTTTTCTTTTCAGTTGGCATTTTTTTTCAATAATATATATGACTTACTCTCATTTTTATTTTGTTTTCATTTTAATGGAAGTTTGTTTAGTCATTGAAGTACTATAAGGTTTATATAAGTTAATATTTGCTTGATAATAGTAAATTATATTATTTGGATATTGTTTTAAAATTTGTATACTTAGTTTTCTTTTAATCTTTGTATGGCATGTTCGATTCTTCTATATTTTTTTAAAAGTATCATGTTGGTAGTATCTTTAGATTTTTTTATTAGTAAATATTTTATTTTGACATCTTTATTAAAGAACCAGACCGGATCGAACCGGAACCGATTGGTTCGGTTCCGATTCAGTTCCATAGTTAACAATGGAATCAACGGTTCCATTTCTAAAATTTTCATTGGTATTCGATTCGATTCGGTTCGATTCCTTTTGGAATCGGATCGAACCGGGCCGCGCCCACTCTCAAGTGGACATAAAGGGACCAAACGAAGGTAATTCTCAACCATTTTGTCATACTATTTTAACGTATTTCAAACTACCTCGGGTGAGCTTTTCTTTCATTTTCCATTAATTGGGGGTTTCTTGATTTGTGTATGGTGATGAAAGATGCATAGGCCATATGCCGTAGGTGATTTTCTGATGAATTCCTCCCGTTAAAGTTGATTATATTTGTGGGAATGGTGGGTATTAGCTTTTTGACCTGAACAAATGTTTTTTTGTCCTTTGACCACTATTCTCTGTAAAAAGAAAAAAACAAAAGGTATTCATTTACTCTTTT
>NC_036245.1:919658-928920 GCF_002742605.1 Olea europaea var. sylvestris | reverse complement strand
AAAAAAAAAAAAAGAATAAAGAAGAAGTAGAAGATTATAGATAAACTAAAGAAGAAGAAGAGAAGAAATCTAGAATTCAAAAGAAGAGCAAATGAAGCTAACGGTTATAATTTTGATTTGAAAAATGGGTATTATAGTCATTATATCTCAAGGACATTTGAGATATTTCAATAATATGTACAAGGATAATTTGGACATTTTAATCTAAAAGAGGCCTCAAAAACTTTTTTATAGTAAGTTAGGCCTGAAAAAGTTTTGAAAGGAAGAATTCACAAATCATGGTTTAACTATGCACAGTTCAAGAACCAAGTTTTAAGTTTGACAAATGCAAAAATCAGGTTTTCAGTTAATTAATTAAAATTTTTTATTTATTAAATATAATGAGGTCACATTTATACAATTAATGGTCACATGAACATAATTATAGGTCACAGATTTTTTTACTTATCACATATCATCAAATTAATTGATCACAGATTTTCTCGAAGTTACAAATCAAAAATTTTGTAGGTCACAAATTATTTCGAAATCACATATCAAAAATTTTATAGGTCACAGGTCACATATTTTCAAATTTAATGGTTACAGATTACATTTTAATCACAGTTGATCGAATTTTAAAGTCACGGTTTACGGTCAAGATTTATTTAGTTGGTCACAGACCCAAATCAACACCAATATTTTGGTCACAGAGCAACCAAATGGTTCGTCACAATCACTATTATACCTTGCCCTCGCCACAACACCACCACGACACACCCAATTTTAAGGTCACGTATTTAACCAAAGGTCACATACACCACCACCAACACTTCCCCTACCATCACCACCAGAGAAACACCACGAATTGGTAAAACACAGCAAATCGGAGAAAATTTCAACCACGCCTGCACGATCACCCCCTTGCCGCCACCTGCATAACGATAAATGCCACCATTACCTCACCGCACCAGCAACGCCACCACAAACGGATCACACCAGTCTGTCGCAAACTCACCACTACAGTCTCCCGCCTGTATCCTACCTACCCCGCACCACCATCACCATCTTCGACCACCACGACCACCTTCAACACCTCCAAATACACCAACGTCCCCAGCAAAACCCCCCAACAACACTAAACCAACCCCAAAACACCACTACTACCTAAAACCCTACACAAGACCAACCTAGACCCAGACCACCACAAACAGCATCAACGGTTGATGACGCCATTGTGCGCGACTGCGTCAGAGGTGTTGACGTGTACCGTGCAGTGTTTCTCACTGTGGCGATAGAGAGAAGGAAAGAGGTGGGACGCACTGCTTCTTCACAGATCACGTGCAGTGCCCCCACACACACCTCTGCGTTTGTCTCGCTGGAGAAAAGACAATCTACAGCGGTGGCTCTCATCTCGCCGGACAAATGACGACGAACTTAGATGAGGGAGAGCAGCGAGTGAAGAGAGCGGAGAGAGAGATTTAGCCAATTAGATCTTGAAATGGGGAAATGGTATTGCCGTATTGGGGATAAATTAGCCTGATTGATTAATTATACTATAATAATAATATTATTATTAAAATATATAATTATCAACCTGATTTTTGATTAATCAAACTTTGCATATGAATTTTGAAGAGTGGTCTTTAAACACCTGCCATTGTGTAATTTCCTCATGTTTTGAATCCCTTGACCAGGCCTTTTATAAAAATTGTAGTTACTGTTGTGCTGAAGAACTGTTGAAATTGAATGCATATTGTGTCACTGGCTGTGGACTATTTACCATTTCTTTCACTCGGGGAATTGGGATTTTCAAGAGCTTTAGAATCACATTTTTGAATGATTTAGTGTCCCTGGAGTCCTCAAAAGTCTGATTAATTTTTAGCCTTTTCTTCAAGTGTGTGCACTATCAATATTTACGATTTTTTGGATGAATTAATACAGTCAATCAAAAAAATTAAAGTTTAATAACAGTAGACAAACATGAAATATAGTGCCTAAGATTAAATTTGTAGACAAGAAATCCGAAGGAGATACAGATCTTGCAGTGCATAGATGTCTATTTAGTCATTTAATCATTTTGTAGATTTAATTAATGTTGAAATTATAATATTAAAGATAGACTTTGAAGCCAACCTTGATTATTCCGACGTGCACATAATCTGTTTGCAAGAATGTATTCCGAAAAATTATGTTGTAGAAAACAACAAACCAAAGTAATAAACGAACAAACAAAAGAGAAGAAGCAAACAGCAGTGAATAATGGAGAAAGGGACGGCCTCCAAACTTAGGGCTAACAAATGAAATTACAATGGTTTATATAGTACAAAACTAAGAAAAGATAAAAGTCTAAACTACTCTTAACCTAACCTACTTATTACATTAACATCCCCCCTCAAACTCACGATGTTACAGCAAGAAGCAACGGGAGTTTGACAAACAAAAAGCGAAAAGCCGAAAACCATAAACCGAATTGGACTTCATGAAGATGTCAACAAACTGCAATGATGAACAACGAAAGATAGAGTAATGATGCCGAACTGCAGATAACCAACGAAACCACACAATCTCAGCTAAACCAAACGGATGCAAATTTCAAATTCCAAATGAACTTGACATACCAATTTCAAGAACTAACTATGCCAAATTCCAAACTCCAGATAGACTGGACAAATACCAAACGAAATTTCTAATCCCATAAATTGGGCAAACAAAAGAAATTTTCAAATCCTGTGAAACGGGCATCAAATGAAATTTGCATCCTGAACTGAGCATCAAACCAAATTTTCAATCCCAAAAACTGGGCATACACCAAAACCAACAACACATCCCCCATCTTTCCTGCCTATCTTCAGCAACTCATCAAGCACGCAACTTATCACTTTCCCCACCAAAAAGACCCTTTTCTTTAATAACCCCTATACACATGGCCAAAAGACAAGAAGCCCAATAAACAAAATATCCAAACCCAACAGGGAATTCGACTAATCCAAATCCAAATTAAAACCCAAACACACACTAAAGCCCAACCAAATAACTTTTGCCCAATTAAATCAACTGGCCCAATCTATATTTTCCAGCCACCCAAATTTTAAAATCCAATTGGCCCATGACATATACAGTTTCATGTATGCCCAGGAACTAACCAATGGAAAGAAACAAGGGAAAATTTCATAACTAAGAAATTAATTATGGCACATTTCAAAAACAAGAAAACAAGTTTCAAATTTCAAAAATCAGATTTTTATTAAAAATTATTTATAATTTAATTAATTAATTAATTAATTTAGTAATTTAATATATTTAAGTCACAGAGTTATATAATTTGGTCACAAATTAACGATTTAATTCATCACTTATTATTTTTTGGTCACAAATCAGAAATTTTATGTCACAAATTATTTTACGGTCACAATTCAAAAATTTTATAGGTCACAGTTTGTTCATTGGTCACAAATCAAAAATTTATACATTACGATTTTTTTATAGGTCACAGATCTTAAATACTATAGGTCACAAATTATTGATTTTTTAAGTCACAAATTAACGATTTAATTCACCACTTATTATTTTTTGCTCACAAATAAGAAATTTTATGTTACAAATTATTTTACGGTCACAATTCAAAAATTTTATAGGTCACAGTTTGTTCATTGGTCACAAATCGAAAATTTATACGTTACAATTTATTTATAGGTCACATATCTTAAATACTATAGGTCACAAATTATTAATTTTTTAGGTCACAAATTAACGATTTAATTCATCATTTATTTTTTTTGTTCACAAATCAGAAATTTTATGTCACAAATTATTTTACCGTCACAATTCAAAAATTTTATAGATCACAGTTTATTCATTGGTCACAAATCAAAAATTTATACGTTATAATTTATTTATAGGTCACAAATCATAAATACTATAGGTCACAATTTATCTTATTGGTCACGTATTATTTATTAGTCACATATTAACCAATTTAATGTTCACAATTAACAAATTAATCTGTGACCACCACCAAACAATCACACTCCAACACCACTGCCGGCACTACCATCACCCTACATCAAACACCACGACCAAAAACAAATCAACACATCTGAGACCACAACCACCAACAGCTCACCGTCACCGCCACACCACTGCCACGACCACTGTCTCTACCTCGACGACCACCGTACCACACAACACCACCACCAGCACAACCAAAACCACCGCACCGCCCCCACAAACACCACCACCATTGCACCGCCCCTACCAGAAAAAATCCCCAATCTGCCACTGGACTCTACCACCATCCCACCGTATCAACAACCCCACTCGTATCACCAATGAAACACTGCCACCAATGCCGTCACCTTCTCACCACCACCTGAACCACTAACGATTCAGCCACACCACCGACACCGATACCCCCCCTCTATCACTACCACGCCACAGATACAATCCCCATCCAAAAAATTTCCCCAAGTTGCGACTGTAGGCACCACCAGAAATACCACCACCTTGCCAAATCACTGCACGACCACCACGAGACATCGGTGAAGGCGTAGAGAGAGACGGCGGCATCTCCACCTGAAGAGAGAGAAAGGAGAGAATGAGGCGATAGAGAGAGAGAGTTAGGGTTTGTAAGTAAAATTATTTATTTTATAAAATATTAATTAGAGTAAAATTTCTGACTTTTGAAATGTTGAACTTGCCCTCTGATTTTAGAATTGAGGATTTTAATGATAGGGTTTCATGTAATTACCACAAGAAACAATATCATTAAGCTGGCCAATATCCACATACTCAAGGACCCAAAACCAATCTACAGCCCATAGTCACAAAAGAGTCCACAACACAAAGGCCCAAATCACAGCATCTCTACTTTCCAAACCCTCACAACCTCTTCACCGTCCTCTCTCACCATGTTTACTACGTACCCAGCAGAAGTGCCTCCCATCATTCCATAATTGCCAAGGATATGTCGCCACAGAACCTCTACCACCAAATTGACCATAAGTAGCCGATTGAAACTTCCCCATCGAACCCCATCTCAAACCAGTTCACCGCACCTTCGCCATTACCATCTTGTCAAACCACCAACCAACCAGCATTCATCACAACAACCTGTCAGTAATACTTTCTTGATACAGCACAAGCCGACTTCGAAAAACTGCCGTCAAACGTCGGGTTCACCATGGTTGGCCACCACAAGCAGCTTTACAAACCTCGCCTTTACTTATCCCAATCCTCTCGGCACCATCCTTCCACAACCATCAGATTTCCATTACTCCCAGAAGACCAAAGCCTCGGCCAGAAACATACAAACACCCAACCAAAAATTTCAAACCACAGTAGCTGCTGCCCCGTATTTTCCAGAACATATCAAAAAGTTTTAACCACCGGACGAGCGGTACGAGGCCGAGAAAGGAACCTTCCAAATTTATCCCAAAATCCAACCCGCTCTGATACCATGTAGAAAACAGCAAACCAAAGTGATAAACAAACAAACAAACAAACAAAAGAGAAGAAGCAAACGGCAGTGAAGAATGGAGAAAGGGGCGGCCTCCAAACTTAGGGCTAACAATTGAGATTACAATGGTTTATATAGTACAAAACTAAAGAAAGATAAAAGTCTAAACTACCCTTGACCTAACCTACTTATTACATTAACATATGCTTCCTTTAGCTCATGTAGAGGAATGTAGAACTTTCAAACTGAATTTGAACTTTTTCATTTACTCAAGTCTCAAGTCGGGCAAATTAGGAGTGCAAAATCAATTTTCTATTCATCATGCATAAGCTCTCTATCGCTTTTTACTTTTGGTCGTGAAAAAAACATTTTCTATTTTTCCAACTTGATTCCTGGTCAGTGAGGAGTTTAATTATGCTCACGACAATTTATTCTTATGTGACAGAAGATTAACCTGTAGTTTCTTCTTCTAGAATTCTAAACTTGACAACTATGTTCCGATTCAGAACCTTGCTTCCTTTAGCTGCCCTTGTTTGAGCCACATTATTTTCCTTAGAATGAATTTTTGAATAGTGTATTGATGGGAAATATGTGGTTAAAAAATAAAGAAAAGTTTTGGATTTACGTGTAATGTTATTTTATTGAATAGTTTGTGGTTGAAATGATGTCAAATCACTGTTTAAGAATGTACTTTTTTAAAAACATGTGGCTCAAACACGTCCAAAAACTTGTGTTTTTACAGATTTTTGGTGGCTGCAACAGTAGCTTTCATTGAACAACCCTTGCAATTTAAAGGCCAGTTTCCTTCTTTCGTATGTTAATGTTGTTAAGGAAATTGTGGAATTTATGTGGAACTTATGGTGCTGCTTATACTGTAGTTATGGATATCCAAGAAATTTTTTAAAAATTCTAGGTGAGGTCAATGCTCTTGTCTTCACAGTGGGATCATTTCTTTGCCTAGTTACTAATATGTCTTTTACCTGCGTCAGTTTTAGGAGGGCAGAGATCATGGACTGCTAAGTCATTTGTGAAATGCTCTGGAAGAAAATGGAAAAGGAGCTAAGGAAGAGAACGGGAAATTAAAGGGAAGATATTCGTGACTTTGTTCTAACTATGTAATCGATTAAAACTCCTATATTGTAGTTGTCATGTTTATGTAGTTGGCACTAAATTTGGTATCAATTATGTTCGGTCAATGTTGATTGCGTAAGTTATTTATGCATGATATTGTGGCAAATGTTTGAAATAGACTTGGCGTCAACAAGTTAATAAATTTGATTTTGGAAACCAATTTTTCTTATTGGCATGATGTGAAGCAGGCACACTGGTAAATATGCTTGTGTTACCATGTTAAAAAGTATTGTTAAGGAATTTTGATCCAACTGAACAACAATTCAAGATAAGCAACATTTTAATCCTACTTTTTAATTATCCAACATCAGAACTACACATAACCAGAAGAATAGAATACCAAATCATTGAATAATTCAGACTACATTGCTGGAATCAAACTGCACAAAAAATAAAAAATCGTCCATTGAAAGTTTAAACCAACACAAGCACATACATTGTCTTTCCTTTACATCACAAAAATAAAAACCGATGTATTTTAACCAATAGTTACAACCAAAATTAAAAGTTTTACATTGCACTGCACTACAGATTAGTATCAATGTCTTTACACAGAACGGATGCAGATTTTGTCGTCTTCACAGCTCTTCTTTTTCGTGCCCTTGCCGCTCTTAGCTTCCAGAATTCAGCCTCATCCATTTGTTGGAATTCGTCAACCATTTCTTCAAAGTTAACTTCCACGTCATCCGATGAACACTACAACAACAACTCCTCCACGGATATTCCAAGTCGTCCACTTTCATATTATAGCATAATATTTAGCTGACACCATTGAGTGAATCACACTAGTAGTGCTCGGTTGCTGAGGGAGCCCAAATGCATCGTCAGGCTTCTTACTAGAATCAAAACCAAAATCAACAATACAAGCTTTCAAGTCCACATTATTATGCACCATATCCAGAACTTCCAAAAAAGTTCAAGAATTTTAATTAAACAAACCATAAATATTACTGCTGAATACATCGTGATTCACCACTATCAAGCAGTAGCATAACATACAAACTATTGTAGATTAAAATTTATATGCAGCATGCACTGTCAAAAGCAAATGAAAACAGAAGTAAATTTTCAGAAAATCTGGCAGAATGTGCTTGAGTACAACAACTGAAGAACAACCCTTGGAAACGTAAAAGTCATGACTATCAATTATACTAAAAATTACACTGAAATCACGTCTAGACTTGGTGTTCAAACGTCTAAGGCAATAACGGAGCCATGATTTGAACTCAACAGCCAAAAATTTTGAAATAGAGGAAATACAAATTTAACGATCAAACAGGAAAAATTGGTACCTAAAATGGATTAAAGTTACCTTTATTACACTTCCTTGCGAGTGTGTTTGGCTACAAAACTAACAAATTTAACGTAGCTCGGCACTATACCGCAGCTGACGAAGGTAGCTTGTACCAACTAATTGAATTTCTTCCCTACTTTGGAGTTGGGGTTCCTATCGTTCTTCTTTCAAAATCAATATATTTGGAGTGAGTTATGGGTGATTTTTAGGAATATGGAGTCGAAATTGATTTTGGGAATTCTGTGAAATCGTTGAATGTTTGCGTTTCAATTCAATGGATAAAAGACGCATTTCCTCACTGTTTATAAAGGCGTGTTTGGTTGAGTCTGATGTGGCAATGACATGGCGATGAGTTGGCGAAACATTTAGCACGTGGAAGGAGTTAACGGGCCACATCAGATTTTCTTCTTCCATGTAAGCGACAAACCAAACGCCATCCATCCATTCGATTTCGGTGAGTAATGGAGAATGATGATTCAAAGTTCAGCAGCCAATGGGACACTTTTGTAAGTTCGATAAGTAAGTCGTGGCATAGTGTAAAGTTTGATGGCGAATGAAACATTTAATTCAGTGCCCTAGTCTATCCAGGGCCCACAAGCTTTTTCCATTCAATTTTTGTACTGCTTCATAAAAATGAAGGGTATGTTTGATTGCAAAAATGAAATTTGGGTGGAAAGAAAACGAATTTCAGAGAATTGAATCGTTTAGAAATTGTTTTTGCTGAGAATTGTAAATTATTGTATTTGATTGGTATAATTTTTCACGTGAAAAATGTTGAAATAAATTTTTTTTTTTTCGTTTGACTTTATTTAACTTGAAAATTGTCAATTAAAAGAAAATATTTTAGTGGTATTGGGGATAGAATTTGTTATCATTGTCAAAAAAATCAAGAAAATCATCTTTCTTTTGGTGTTCGTTTGACTTTGTTTTACAAGAAAATTTTCATTTAAAGGAAAATAATTTTTTACAATTAGGGATAGAATTTATTTTCATTGCTTTAAAAAAAAAAAAAACAAAACAAAAAAGAGAGCTTGAAATCATGCGCGTGAAGGGAGGAGTGAGAAATTCATTTTCATGGAAAAACTTTGCCATCAAACAATGTAAAAGTTGGAAAGTGGAATTCTATTTTCATTTTCCATGGAACGGTGCCTAATATTTCATTTCTCACTCCTCGTACTTTCGCACCACTTCGTAAAAGTTAATAATCCATTGCAATCCATCACTCACTTTCATCATGGGATACTTTAAAAAAAAAAAAAAAAAAAAAAAAAAACTTCGTCAAACTCCATATTTTTCATTTTGACTTTTCAATTATTTCATATTTCTACAATGATCTTCTAGATGGTGAAAAACAAGGAATAAGCCTCCTAGCAACAAAAGAAGGGGGGGGGGGGGAACGA
>NC_036245.1:853339-919646 GCF_002742605.1 Olea europaea var. sylvestris | reverse complement strand
AAAAAAAAAAAGGGGGGGGGGGGGGATCGAAGCCCTTACCTACTCGTAAGGGCTTCTGGGCCTTTTTTTTTTTTCTGTGTAGCACGGCCCAAAAAACAAATGTGTCTTTAAATATATTATATAATTACAAAATATTATTATGTGTGAAAGATAATACTACTCTTTTAGTTAACAAGTGAAAATAAAACACTTTTTACTTAAAATTTCAAAATCAATTAACTTATGAGTTTATTTCAACACAAATAAAAAATCTCTCATCTTTCATCTTCTTCAACCTCAAAGTCTCATAAATTTATCTAACGCTGAACAAAAAAAATATTTTTTTTATATCAATCACTTCGAATTGGTAAGTATAATTACGTATATTTAATTTCACTTTCGTGAAATTACTATTTTTTTAATCGATAAATCTTATTTCAACATAAATTAACATGTAGATAAAACTTTTTTAATAGATCTATTTTTATGTATGTATAAGAAAAAATTCATTTGCATGCATGAATTTTTTCAGACTAACAGTTATAATCGACTGTTACGATCAACTGTGCACTAGTTATAAATATTTTTTGAATACATTTATATTGCCCAGTGGTTGAGCCGATTTTTCAACTATTTTTTCTTATAATTAAAAATTTGGTTTCGTCATACAGATATGATTGTAATATCTGCTTATTACTTTGATAATTTCGAATTGGATAAAACAATTATGGATATAGAAATGGACAAGTGATATACGTGGTAGTATTCCAATTTCCATAATAGAGAGTACACCATACCCAGGAATGTATCATGATTTACAAAATATAACTAAATGTTGATCCCTCTCAGTAGGATATAGAACTGAAATTTTAATTCAACGAGCTTTCACCTATCTGATTCCACCTATGAAGGTTACTTCCAATGTTGAAGTAAATTATCTATTTGAATTGAACAAAATCTACACGACTCCTCTTTGTGAACGCGAAAATTTGGATGGAACGAATGGCAATGCCAATTATTTCTTGACACAATGGAGATAGCTAGTGAGGATGATGTGATTATTTCCAAGACAGTTGTTCTTCATCGTGATCTAGCTATCCGCACAAAATTTCGTCCATAGTTCACGACAACAATGAAAATGAATTTACAAATGAGAATTAGATTATTTTATCCCGTCAGATAAATGAGAGGGGAGGGGGAACTCAAGGGCTGTGTCGAGTATACCGTCCTTTAATTCTTCGCATGTCGTTCTCAATGATGAGGATTTACATGTCAAACAACTGTTGAAACAAAAAAAAATTGCAGGAAGCTATATACCGGATGGTTCTAAAGTACAACTTTGAATTCAATGTAAAGAAATCAAATAAGTCGTTGTTGACAATTGTCTGCATCAATGACAATTGCCGTTGGCATTTATTAGCGACTAAGATGAATACAAATGAGTTTTTTGTAGTTCGCAAGTAGACATACGAACATACGTGCGAAGTGAAAATTAGTCGAAATGATCACAAGCAAGCTCAAGCACAGTTTATTTGTCGACAGATAATCCACAAGCATTAGAGCCCACGGACAATCTACAAAATTGTACAAGCGTGCTAGTCCCGACTCAAGAGAATAAAATTTTCAAGGTTGTACATGTTACAAGAAACCTGAATGTGGAACAACTGAATGAGTTGCGCTTCTCCATGAAATGTGCATTTAATATAACATACATGGTGGACTTGACTAATAGCACATGCACTTGAAGTCGATTTTAGTCGGATTGTTTTTCTTGTAAGCATGCGATCACGATGCCTATGTATAGAGGCTTATAGCAAGAACATTATGCTCTTCTCATTGTACGACTGGTTATTGGATAGCAACATATGCTGAGACTATACTTTTCTATCAAATAAAGGCGAGTGGGAAGTTCTTGACCATATTTCCCCACTTAATAGTTTGCTACCACCAGAAGTTGAATTGCATGGTCCTAGACGCCCACATACGCCTAGAATACCATCTACCAGATAGTTTTCTCGACCGCACAAGTGCAATAGGTGTAGAAAAATAGGGCATATTCGTTAATTATGTACAAGTCAGATTTCCCTAAATGATAATTAGATTAATGTGTAATAATATCGTTGTTAAATGAACAATATTTACATTTATTTTACAGTATTTAAAATTATTTCATAATTAAATATACCGTGTTTACATTTGTTTTACAATTTTTATAATTATTTCATAATTAAATCTACAATGTTTACATTTGTTTTACAATATTTATAATTAAATAAACAATTGAATATACAATGTTTACATAAGTTTTGCAATATGTACAATTACTTCATAATTAAATAAACAATTGAATGTACAATATTTACATGAGTTTTGTAATATATGTAATTATTTCATAATTAAATAAACAATTGAATGTACAATGTTTACATAAGTTTTACAGGATTCATAATTAAATAAAGAATTTACGGATCACAATTGAATTTATATAAATTACACGCTAACTTATTTTTCCAAATTTGTATCCATGATTGATTGATTCAATCAACCTTATATGCTATACTCAAAAATTGAATATATGTTATGTCAAACATGCTGCAATTGCCCCCGCAATTGAATAACAATATGTTACTCCAGTACCTTCTAGCTAAAAACTAAGTTTTCAAATTAAGAAACTATGAACACTTACAATATTGATTGTTTCATCGTCGTTGTGTCCCGTACAATAGTTAGTCTATCATGCACAATCACCCCCTCCCATTCCACAGACAATAAAAATTGATTCTAATGTAATTTTTATCTGTCCACAATAGTGGATAACTCCCTTTTTCATAACCCTTCCCATCACCCCCTCTCCGCCATCTCGTTTGCCTTCCTATCGTCTGCCTGCTATGTCATCTCGTAGCTACGATCTCATTCTGAAGGTCTATGAAGTGGAGACACAACACTCCAACATCATGGAATAAATCGTCTACCTTGCCTCTCACCTGTCATTCTAGTGCACCTACATCCTCTTCATAGCACGCTCCATGCATTTCATATCGTGCCTATCTTCTCCACTATAAATCCAGTCAAAGATCATACAGATCATTGAAATAATGATTTTGACTATATAAAGAAGATACATTGGGAAAATGGGATCTCATCGATGGAGGTGATCGTCGATCAACTGAACCGCACTCTTGTAAAAATAAAAATATTAAAAATATTATTTTAATTAAAATAGGCTAACTTATACAAATCGATAATTAATAAATTATATTCAATTCACATACCCTATCTCGGTACAGGATGAAATCGGACATCGGTCATCTTGAGTGTGTCGAACGACTAATTCACACACACAATCTCAACCCTCCTACGTGGACGACGTCAACTCAGTTATACTTCAAGCTAACACATTGACATTTCAACTAGTTAATGATCATGTGATGAGATTTTGAAATTATGTACAATATAAATCACAAATGTACAATACCATTGAGGGTCATCGAGGAAAGATGATAACTATTTGTCAGATGGACATCTGTATGATCGGAATGACCGTAATGATTCATCCGATGGCGACATGTCTCCCCTCGCCTAGCAAATTGGGTACCCAAGAGGAGGATAATTTCATATGTCTAGATTTGCAACACATACAATTATTATATATAAATTTACTATAAAAATATTTTAACGTTGATTACGTTAAATATTTACTTGCACTGTCAGTGATAATTCATATGTATCGTACTTATGCATGGACCCTTTCGGCTTCGAGTGTGATCTGGTGAAGACGTATGGTGTACTCAAAACATCTCCTACCCCACCAATAGTTATTGAAGGCATCGATATCGTCGACAATTTTCAAATGGAAAAGATCGATCTTAGTCTTCTTGTGATGACATCGTACTACGCTCTCAAGAATATGGACTAGTAATAACTTCAATCCGTCTAACATCGGGTCGTTGATGAGTGATATTTCACTCATCATATCACAACCATTAAGCTTAGTATTGATTTGATTCTCATCTGTTTTAGAATGTATTAATGGATATTTCGATGTTGTTTTGAAAGTTGGAAAAAGTCGTGAAAACAAGTGATAAAAGCCGCAAAGCGAATGAAAGCACAAAGAAAGTCAAGTGAATGATGAAAAGAGAGTGCAAAAGAAGAATAAATGAAGAGGCAAAATAGGCCAATCGAACCAACAGCAAGATGTAGAAACGTGGGCGCTGTAGCGATTTTTTATGTGATTTAAGTGCAATTTTTTATTTTGTGCGATTTGTGTGCAATTTTTTTTTTAAAATTTGTGTGCCTTTTTGTTAATTTCTTAATTGTATGCACTGTTTAAAAAAAAAAGAGAGAAAGAATTTTTTTTTAAAATTGTTTTGCATGCTTGTGTGAGTTAAATAGCCTTGCCGACAATGACGTATAATATTAAAAACATGCGTTGGTTTATGGATTGTGGATAAGTTGTGTGTTTGAGTTAAATTCTTACTTATTCACGTGAAATGGAAAATATTTATGCACGTGAGTTGATTATAGCGTTGTGCATGAGTAGGTTGATTCATATCTATAGGTTGAAATAGAGAATTTAGATGCTAAACCCAAACAACCTCTATATATCAGTATACCCTTAAACCAAATCTAGGATGTTTGGATGATTGCACTGTGTGTGGGTTCTGTGAGTGCTAATTTTTGTGTGGACTATCCGAGACTTTTAAGATGAAAATTGGGTAAAGGTCTTAAGTTAGAGGTCAATTTTCGAGAATATGTGTTTAACAAGGGGCATTGCACTAATTATTGTACAAAAAAAGTAAAGATCCCAATAAGGACAACTTTAACAATCTTGTTGTGAATCGTCGCTTTGTAGCCTTTATGATTCGAGTGATTAAATCTCTAAGGTTTAAAACCTGGTGTCTCAAAGTCATTTGGTTTGGGAGTCATCGACCTAAAGCTCGCTATTGGAGTCATTTAAAAAGTTTAAGGAATGAACATCCGCACAAAAGGTGATTAAGGAATAAATGTATATCAAAAAAGAGAGAGAAAAATGATTATCAAATGCCTTGATTAATCCCCGAATACTTGTTTTAGAGGATTAGACCTTTGATAAGGGGTTAGTAACTTAGTTGATTCTTAGAGGTTGAAGCAGTAAAAAATAAGGAGAGTCCTCATTTGTTGACATGTTGAATTGCAATTAGTGACATCTAGCCAAACTTGAGTGGTGTAAGAAATTAGTATTACAAAATCAACTCTAGATTACACCATTGAGAAGAGAACAGAAAACAAGTTTGGGGGTGTGTGAATCCCACGAGCAAAGTACGGAAAATTTTTAACTTTTAAGGTCGGGAATTGGATCAATTTATTATTGTACAGCGTTGCGCCTAACTCTCTCCACACACACACACTCGTTTGTTATGTTTTTAATCTTGAGCTATGAAGGCAAGATATCTAGCAAAATTTGTTTTGAAGTGATTTTGTGTGTTTGTGTGCTTGTTAATGATTTTCTTTGATTTGGTGTTCACTTGAGGACTACCAAAATATTAAGTTTGGGGATATTTGATGATTGATAATTCACTCATCATATCACAACCATTAAGCTTAGTATTGATTTGATTCTCATGTGTTTTAGAACGTACTAATGGATATTTCGATGTTGTTTTGAAGGTTGGAAGAAGTCGTTAAAACAAGTGATAAAAGACGCAAAGCAAATGAAAGCACAAAGGAAGCTAAGTGAATGGTGAAAAGAGAGTACAAAAAAAATGAAGAGGCAAAAGAGCCCAATCAAACTAGTAGTAAGATACAGAAACATGGGCCCTATAGCGCCACAGCGCCTAAGTACAGTAGGAAGAAATAGAAAGGCCAGCACTGTAGCGTCGGTGATAGGTGCCGCAACGCTAGCCAGCGAAACAAAAGAAAACCCGGAATTTTAAAGGACTTATCTCGGCCCAATTCGTTTCCCACTCGTCCAACACTCCATACACTATAAATACAAGCCAAGAGACCTGATTAGAGGAGGCCGAAAAATAAAGAATTTGGGAAAATTAGAGCCAACAATCTAGAGAGGGATTGATAGAAATTGGGGGCCAGCCACGCAAAGGAACAAAATTGCAGTAGCCAATTAAAGGGCGAAATAGATAGAGTTTAGCCGACAACTTGTGGAGGTTTCCATATAGAAACATTCAACAAGTTCAAGAGGAAGAAAGGAGGAGATTCAGCTGCTAGGACACAAAAAGGAAATTCTCATCAAAGGCAAAGAGGGATGGTTGAGATTAATTTGAAGAAGTGCTCAACACGATTTTCAAGAAATAAATCGAGGGCGTGGAAACATTAAGGGAAGAATCGATTGACGCTTCAATTTTCCTTTCTTTCTTTATTATGTTTTCCATTATAATTTGTATAAATTTCATGTTTCATATGATGTGCTAAACAAATTATCTAGGGTTTGATGTAGTCGAATTCGAAATTATGGTTTGATGAATTCTATAATTATTTCGTTTGATTTTCTCGCATATATTTAATTGTGTCATGATTTTAATGCCTTCAATTGTCTGATCAACAATTGAATGATTTGATGTTAGTCAATTTCGGTGCTTGAGAAAGGGAAAATTTAGACGTGATCATAAGATTGATAGATATAGGTTTTATAGGTTTTGAGAGAAAGTATAAAATATGTAAAGCTTACTCCATAAAAGAATCGAAACTTTTATAAAATCGGAGCAAAGATGTTGGAATTAAAATTGGAATTGGAATTTAGGGTTGATTTCTAGTCAACGCTCAAGAGAGGATGTGAGAAATACATTAGGATTCTTGCTTTTAAATATGAGAAAATTAATCGGAATTGTTGACCTCGTTTTCAGTCGGACAATAGATATCGGATCCACTCATGCAACGCAAGCCTAGTCCAGCATACTTAGATACGTAGACGGTCTAATTCTGATGAAGAGAGGGCATCAGAGTGGCTCAAAGACGTGGAACGAAAACGTTCAGAATCCGACGAGACATTAGTGGAATGATTGTACAATAATTACCAATAGCGATTAATGAGGTGTGTGTAATCTTGTATGTGTTGCATTGAATCTTCATTAGTCTTTATATGGGGTGAATGGGGGGTATTCATAGCAATAGAAGTTGAATCATGGCCCTTTATTAGGAGTACATATGGCCTCATCTTATTAGTTTACACATTCAATCTTGGGCATCACTTTTGATTACCTAGTCTGCTATACATTTATTAATGGCAGAGCTGCCCTTATGTTTGACAAGACAAGACACTTGCACTCTATAATGAGTGTCCCATCAATTATTGAAAGAGGATTCTTGTGTAAGACCAGATCTCTTGGAAGAAGTGATGCCAAACGTGTTCTGGAGTTCGGCCTCGGCATATTTTGGGGCTGAAGTATGTGTTGGAGTTTTCTGAGATACGTAAATGCTAAAGTGCTGAGGCTATTTATGTTATAACTGAATTTGTATCGTTTGAAGCCGAGCCACGTAATAGCTGAAGTGTCAAGGCTTGTTGTGTTATAGCCGAATTTGTGTTGTTTGAAGTCGAGGCACGTAATAGCTGAAGTACCAAGGCTAGTTGTGTTATAGCTGAATTTGTGTCATTTGAAGTCGAGGCACGTAATAGCTGAAGTGCCAGGCTTGTTGTGTTAATGATTGGTCTTGATAGTTGTGCCAATAATTTGACGTTTGCGTGTGTTACAGCTAAAAAGGAGTCGAACTGTTATAACTTCCAAGACAGGTATCGCTCTTGCATTAAATATGTAATGATGGTTACAGGTGGCGCTTCTAGAAGGTGATGTTCCTGGGAAGTGCGTGAGTAGCACGTTAAGATCTGAGGCCTTAGTTTCAAAAATGTTTTGAATTCTACACCTCAAATTTAATCAGAATTAAAGGGCTCAGATTTGATGGGCCTCAATCTGACGGCCGGGGTTCGTCCTGGCCTCATATAAAAGGCAAACGACCCCCATTTTGAACCCTTTACTTTGCAAATTTTCTGATTCCTGAAATTCTTCTAAGTTTTTCGACATCCAACCTTCGTTCTCCGTTCTCATTTTCGGCACCGTCCATCTTCATCTTCCTAGTTGCCTATGTAGGTATTCCCTCACCGACTCAAATTTATCTGTGATCTTTGTTAGCTTTTTCTTGGTTTCTAAAATGGAGTCCAGTTCAGGTAGGGGGTTGGTCACTGTAACCAGGTTGGGTGAGGGGGTTGTTCTTAGTGGTGGCTTCGAGGTCGAGCAATACGCTATGGCCGAGGAGCTCATATATTACGAGGAGGATTAGGGACATGTAGGATAACTTCTAACATGACCTCAAAAAGGCTAGGGGAGATTAGAGAGAGGTACTACATCCCTCACTACATAGAGATGTTAGTTCTCGAGGCCCACGAAAGGGCCATTTTTTCGAAGCCCAGATATGTGGCAGTTAGGGAATACCTATTCAAAGTAGGTATACATCTTCCTCTGCACCCCTTCTTTAAGGCAGTGCGTAGAAACTTCATGTTGTCGCCAACCCAGGTTCTGCCAAATGGGTGGAGCCAGCTAGTTAGGTCATATTTCCCATGGAAGGAAGTGTCGTTAGGGGAGGCATGTCCTCCAAACCCTCTTCCAACCTCGTGTCCTAGGCAAGGACGAGTCCAAGGGATGGTACTATATAACTCTCCGGGGGGCTCACATACTTTTGTGGTGGAGCTGCCTTCTTCCATCAAGGGTGGAAAGAGTCATGGTTCTAGGTCAGGGGTAGGTGGTAGGCAGTGGAGAAGGACACGACCTTGGCATGCATCATTCTGACACAGTATTACGAAGCCCTTGGGTGACCCAACTTATCCTGTAGTTTATCATTATTGAGTTTTCCAGAACTTTGGCTAACTGTTGCCACTTGCTTTGTAGATTCTAGTACGCGGTTCGAGCTTCACGAGACAGAGTTCGATGTGATAGAGGACATATACAAACATCCATTAAAGCTTTGCCACTTCGACCACTTAATTGACCGAAGCAGATACTTTATAGATTTTGGACTAATGGCCTTGAAGGGTAAGAAGAAGTGTTTATACTTGGCAAAATTTTCTCTTTTGATGCAGGGTTCTGAATTTTTATTTTATACTTTGTAGATGAGTTCAAGAAGAAGAAGTACCCTACCCCTGACATGGCCTCCATCCTTAAGGCCACCTCCATCGTGGAGGCCAGGCCCCTAAAGCTGAGCTCAAGCAGAGCCAAGGAGGTGAGAGGCAAGTTGGAGTGCCTTTCTAAGGAGCATACCTCTAGGGGGTCTGAGGAGGAGGCCCCCCAAAAGACAGAGCGAAGTAAGGAGGCTAGAGGTAAAGAGAAGGTCCTCGAGAAGCCTCAGAAGAAGAGGAAGTTGGTCTACATCACCAGCTCCTCGAGGAAGTTTGGGACCACGATGTCCTACTCTAGCAAGGATTTCCCTCCTCCTCTACCAAAGTTGATGGCATCTGCTATGAAGACAGTGAAAGTTGAAATGGTGAGGCAGGTAGAGGAGGAGGAGGTGAAGGAGGAGGCTGCAAGGATGGTGGTTGAGAAAGTCGAGGAGGAGGCTACAACAAATTATAGACTCCTCAGGACTCCAGGAAAGTTAGTAAGCTTCCTGGCGGGGTGCATGGAGGAGTGGCTCTTGCATTGATCGAGGTGTTCCCAACCGAGCCTCGCAGGGCAACAAAGAATTTTTACAAGTTTTGGACTGATCAATGGCAGACATACTCTTCCATATGTTATGCAGCGAACCTCACCAAAGCCATGGTGAGTCAGAGTGTTAGGGCTCTGGGCCTCACTCTAGAGTGTCAGGAGGCTCTCACTGACATCTAAATAAGAAATAAGTCCTCAGTAGACAAGCTCGCCTCTACTGAGGAGGAGCTCAAGAGAATAAAAGCTGAGATGGAGGAAATAAAGGCTAGCGTGTCAAAGATGGTGCAAAGCTAGAGTCCACTTTGGCAAAAATAGAGGCTCTGAAGAGGTCTATGAATCTCAATGTGAGGTAGCCTCCCTCACTAAGAAAGTGGAGATCTTCAATAATCACTAGAAGATGAATGTTGAGGCCTTGAAGAAGGTGAATCTAGAGCTGATTGGGACCAATGGTGCGTATAAGTTTTTGGAGAGAAAAATAAAATGGCATGTGGACGAGCTTGTCAAAGCACAGGAAGAGGCCAAGGTGGTGAGGAAGGAGGCAGTTACAGAGTACGTTGCCAACTTCCACCTCACTAAGGAGTACAAGTGCTTCAGCATATACTGGAGGAACTACGGTTACTCCGAGATGATGGAGAGGGCTGAGGAGTTTTAACCAGACTTCGACATATCTCAACTGAGGCCAGAGTTTGTGGTTGAACTTCCTCAGACCCCAGCTAAGGAGGAGGTGGGAGATAAAGCAGTTGAAGAAGAGGAAAATATAAAAGAGTCTTTTGAAGCTCCAACCATCGAGGCACCTGCTGCTGAGGTACCCCAGCCCAACCATCCGGAGTTTAGTTTAGGTTTCCTTTCAATTTATATTGATGTATTGGCCTTAGGCCCTCCTCTTATAACTTTTCTTGAAAATCAATGTATGAAACATTTGCAACTGTACTTTGTTTATTCTTTATTGTATGTCGTTGTTTTTCTTCCAAGTATGCGGGCCTCGTCAAGTAATTGAACTTACAACGACAATATCCCAACTTCAACAACTTGGATGATAATGAATAACAATATTGAACTTACGTGACTCAACTTGAAGTAGATTGAACCACTCAACTTGGTAACTTGGTAGCTTGAACTTAGTAATGGAGAATGCCTAAGCTAGGGACTGTGCCCTTCAATTAAGCTAAATCACTTAAGGCCTTGAACCAGTTCATAAGTTGAATGACTTAGCTTGGTTACGTAGGTTGAACTGTGTCGAGTTTGTATTAGACGAGCCTCGTTGTCCAGTAGACTTAAGAGTTTGACACTAACGTTGTGCACTGTCCACCTCCATTTGACGTTCAACTCTGCCAAAGGGGACGTGTGGCATACGCCTCAGAGTTCAGATGTGGTAATCTCCATTTGGAATTAGGACCTCTCCTCTAAGTCGTCCACTTTTCCTAATACGATGGATGATTCAGCCATGTAGAGGCTTCTCCCTTTAACGTTCAGCCTCGCCAATGGAAGGCATGTGGTGTACGCCTCAGAGTTCAGATGAGGTGATCCCATTTGGGATCAAGACCTCTTCTCTAGTAGATGGTGTAGCCATGCAAAGGCTTTTTCCTTTGGCATTCAGCCTCACCAAGGGAAGGCATGTGGTGTACGCCTTAGAATTCAGACGAGATGATCCCCATTTGGGATCAAGACCTCTCCTTCGAGGCGCCCATTCTTTCCAACATAGTGTATGGTGCAGCCATGTAGAGGCTTCTTCCTTTGGCATTCAGCCTCGCTAAATGAAGGCATGTAGCGTACGCCTCAGAGTTCAGACGAAGTGGTCCCCGTTTAGGATCAGGACCTCTCCTCCGATGTGCCCAAGCTTTGAAAATGCTTCATCACTGAGTTTGAACAAGTTTGAGAACATCATTTTATTGAAGCTTGAAATTTCATATATAAGCTGGGAATGGTCTTCCAGCGGGTTGATACATTCACTGATAGTAATTCGAAAGTACTCAATATTCCATGGACGATGCTGTGCCTTGCCATCCATGTCTACCATTCAGTAGGTACCAGGTCGAAGTTCTTCCTTGATCCTGTAAAGACCTTCCCAATTTGGGCCCAAGGTGCCAACATATGGTTCCTTGGAGGATAGAAAGAGCTTTTGGAGGACCAGGTTGTTGATTCGGAATGATCTCTTCTTAACTTTTGAGTTGTAGTACTTGGTCATTTTCCTTTGATAAGCGGCTAGCCTTAGCTGGGATTCATCTCTTCTTTCGTTAATGAAGTCGAGATCCCACCTCCGAAGCTCATCATTGGTTATCCCACTAAAGTACAAGCATCGGGGTGATGGTATACCGACCTCGACTGTGCTCATGGCGTCAATGTCGTAAGTCGTTGAATAGGGAGTTTTCCCGGTGGGAGTCCTGATGGTAGTTTGGATTGTCCAAAGCACTTGTAGTAGTTCATCAATCCATGTCCTTTTTAACACATCAAGCTTACTCTTTAAAACATGCTTGATGGTCTTATTCATGGCTCCACTTGTCCATTGGCCTGGGGTGATGAGGCGTGGAGAAATGCTTCTTTATACCAAGCTTTTCACACAAGTTCTTGACTTTCTTGTTGTCTAATTATTTCCCATTGTCTGAGACAATCGAGTGGAAAATTTAGAACCGACATATGATGTTCTTTTACAAGAACTTGGAAATGTTTGCTTCTGTTATTTTTGCCAGTGATTCAACCTCCACCCACTTTATGAAGTAATCAATGGCCATTATTGCAAAGTTTGCACATCCTCTACCTTTCAGTAAGGCACCTATGAGGTCCACGCCCCATTTGGAGAAGGGCTAGGAGCTGGAGACTGCAGTCAATTCTTGTAAGGGTTGCCTTGGATAGGAGAGAAACATGGGCACTTGTCACATTTGTGCATAAATTGGAGGGCAACATTTTTCAATGTGGGCTAGTAGTACCCCTGCCTCAGTACATTTTGTGCCAAAGCCAAACCTCCAAAGTGGTTGCTATAAACACCTTCATGGATTTCTCTTAATATGTAGGTGGCTTTCTCACCACCCACGTATCGAAGAAGTGGGGAAGAGAAGCTCCTTTTGTAAACTACATCATCAATGAAGACAAAATGAGCTGACCTCTATCTGAATTTATAGGCTTCTTATTTGTTAGTAGGGAGGACCTAGTCTTTTGAATAGGCAACAATAGGTAGCATCCAGATGGAAGTTCCTTCCACCCACATCACATTTGGGGCCTCAATGGAGGTTTCAAGAGATGCTCAATTGGTAAAACTATTAGTAGTTTGGAGTTCTTGCTGCTGGCAAGTTTGGGGAGTGCATCGCCATGTGCATTTTCATCACGAGGAATTTGGATCAGTTCAAACTTTTCAAAGGACGGAAGTAGGTTCATTACCAGCTTCAAATAAGAGGCTATGGTTTTGTCTCTGACTGAGAAGTTGCTATTGACTGGGCTCACAACCAGCTGGGAGTCGCTATTAATAAGCAACCTCCTTACTTGCATTTCCTTAGCCAACCTGAGGTCTGCCAAGACTATCTCATATTCTGTCGCATTGTTGGTGGCCTTAAATTCGAACTCTTAAATCTGAATTCAGCTTATGAACTTCTGGGCTCACTAAGACCACCCCAATTCCTGAACCTATGTCTCCAGCTGACCCGTCCACGAATAAGTTCTACGTAAGGGACTCAATAAGTTCCATCACTTCTTCTACCTCAGGTACGTTGGCAAACTCTACCAAAAAATCAGCAAAGGCTTGACCTTTGATAGTTTTCCTTGTCTTAAAAACAATGTCAAATTCACTAAGCTCTATTGCCCATTTCAATAGTCTCCTCGAGGCATCAAGTTTCTGAAACAATTGGCTTAAGGGGTTAGAACATGAATGGTATAAGCTTGGAAATATGGCCTCAGCTTCTTAGAGGCTGTGATGAACACCAAAGTAAGCTTTTTCATATCGGGGTAGCATATTTCTACAGATAGAAGCGCATTGCTGGTCTAGTATACAGGGAGCTGGGTGGTACTTTCCTCTCTAATTAGGATCAAACTAATGGCCTCTTTGGAGACTACCAAGTATAGTTGTAGGACTTCTCCGAACTTTGACTTGGAGAGGAGGGGGCTTGTTCTAAGTGACTTTTTAGGCCTTGGAAGGCCTCTTCACACTCCTGTGTCCATTGGAAGCTCTTTCCTTCTTTCAGTATCTTAAAGAATGGAGGCATTTGTTAGTGGCCTTTGAGACAAATGGACTAAGTGATGCCACTCATCCGGTTAGGCTTTGAATCTCCTTTGGTTTCTGGGGAGATCTCATTCCGATCAAGGCACTGATTTTCTAGGACTGGCTTCAATCCTTCTTTGATTGACCATGTATCTTAAGAACTTTTTGGAGGCAACATTGAATGCACATTTGAGGGAGTTGAGCCTCATCCTGTACCTTTGTAGGGTTTAGAAGGTGTTGTTCAAGTGTTCCACATGGTTATCCGCCTTCAAACTTTTCACAAGCATGTCATCGACATAGACCTCCATTATCTTGCCAATGAGGTCCACGAACATCTTGTTGATGAGCCTTTGATAAGTAGCCCCGACATTTTTAACCCGAAAGGCATCATCCTCTAGCAATAAGGGCCTCTATCTGTGATGAAAGAGGTGCTCTCGTCATCGGCCGGTACATGGAAATTTGGTTATAGCCTGAGTAGGCATTAATGAAGTTCAACAACTCATGTCTGGCGGTGGAGTCTACCAATTGATCAATCCTAGGAAGTGGAAAGCTATCTTCGGGGCACGCCTTGTTAAAATTAGTAAAGTTAATGCATACCCTCCAATTGCCGTTGTGCTTCTTAACTAACACCGGGTTGGAGACTCACTTCGGGTAGATGGCCTCCCTGATGAAGTCATCTTGATTAGCTTCTATACTTCTTCCTTGCTTTATACCTATCCGGGTTGAGGGCTCATCTCTTTTGTCTATACTGGGCAACCTTAGGATCGATTTTAAGGTAATGGAAACTAATCTTGGGGTCTATGCCCACCATGTCCTCATGTCTCCAAGCAAAGACGTCAAGGTTCCTACATAGAAAGTCCTTAAGTTTTTCTTTCAAGTTGTTAGATAAGCATTTGCCCACTTTCAACATTATGATGGGATCTCAAGGTCCACTGAGAAATTCTCGAGCTCCTCAACAGGGGCTATTTGGGGTTCATACTAAGCCACGGCAAAATCAATCTCATCAAGTAGAGCAGTTCATCCCACTCAGGAGGAGCGTTGATCATTTTAACATCTTTTCGGTCGGGAGGAGCCTTACCTGGGACGTCCACAATGTTTATGTCAACTATAATGACATTGACGTCCTGGAGCTCAGCCTTTCTGATAGAGCTTAGGTAGCACTCCCTTGATCCTCTTTGGTCTTTCCTCACCATCGCCACCCCATTTTTGATCGGGAATTTCATACAAAGGTGGTGGATGGAGGTGACAGCTCTCAATTCCTTTAGAGCTGTTCTCCCTAGCACTCCATGATAAGTCGATTAGCTATCGATGACAAGGAATTCCATGAAATTCAATGTGGTTTAAGGTGATTCTCTCATCTCCACTACAAGTGTGATCTTTCCCTTGGAGTGATGCTATCTTTGGTGAATCCATATAAAGGAGTCGTGGTGGGAGTCAACTTGTGATCCAAGATCATCTCGTCAAAGGTGGATCCGAATAAAATGTTCACGGAGCTATCATTGTCGATTAACATCTGTTTGAGTCCATTCTAGGCCACAACGGCCCTCACCACAAGTACATTGCAATGGGGAAGTGAACCCCCTTCGCGTCTTCCTAAGTGAAGATGATGGTTGATTCCTTCGAAAGCTGCTGTACACAGTATAACTAGTCAATGAGGGTACTTAGCTTCTTGGGTGTAGTTTCTTTATGAGTTTCGTGTTTTACCGCTTACGTAGGGGCCTCCAAATATGGTATCAACCTCGTAGATTGGAGCCTCTTATTGAGCTCGATGACCCCTACGTTGCCTGTACCCCTCTCTAGGTTTTTCCTCATTTTGTTTAATCTCCTGCATGGAGAAACATCCTGCTAGCGGGGAGCGGCATCCTCACGCCTAGGCTGCTGGTCATGGCTAGGTGGGGGCCTGTTTTCATGTGGCGATTCATTCCTCCTATGATTCCGGGGCTTCCTGTCAAACGTGTTGCGTATATTCTTAACAATTTGAGGTGCCCTGAGTGTACGAGTGGCGGTATGTGCAATATTCGAATGGGTTCTAATTTGACCTATTCTTAGGCCTCGAACCATGCCCTTGGCCTCTTCCTCTTCGAGGAGCATGTTGTGAGGTTTCAACCTGCTATGTGTTAACCACTGGGGTCACATCTTCATATGCCAAGGTTGGCATCGCATTCAAAGTAGTGGTGGCAAGTGCTTGTCCTGAATTTTCATTACCAGCTTGATTCATCTGGCAGTCCATCAAATAGGAGGTCGGTCTCCTAGCGCGCTACTTCTACTGATGTGAAAGGCCTTTGCTGGCCTTGTTTCTGTGTTCAATTAATTCTTCACTGATTATTTCCCGCTTCATCATTTCAAGTAGGGAATCATAAGTGGTAGGATCTTGATTTTGCACGTCCCTCCAAAGTAGGGTGTTCATATTCAGACCTCATCTTAATGCTGATAAGGCCTCTCGATCCGTGACTTGCCCGCAATACATCATTTCGTCGGTAAAGTGCAACAAGAAGCTTTTCAGAGATTTTTCGGGTGCTTGTCTCATATTTTGGAGGTGCTGGATAGGGGCCTCTCATTCTTTACTCACAGTAAACCTCTTCAGAAAGGTCGTCTTAAATTCTGGCCAACTCCTTATACTCTCAGGGCCTACTATACCAGATTTTGGCTGCTCCACTTAGGATCAAGTGGAAGGCTTTGCACTTCACTGCTGGAGTGGCCCCTCTAAAGCTCATGTAAGTCTTATAAGTATTCAAATGCTTCTCCGAGTCGTCTCTCCCATCGTATTTTGGAATCTTAGGCATAAGATAGTGGCTCGAAACCTGGGCACTCCTTAGTTCTCTTTAGAGTGGAAAATTTTCATCATCGTCATCCAAGTCACAAGACCTTTGCTATTCATCTGAGTCGTTCTCATAGCCTCATATTTGGGTGGTGGATGAGAGGGACCAGCTTGGTCCCTAGCCTCCTCTTTCATCATTTGGTGTTTATTTCTAGGCGGAGCAACACGGAAGGCATTTTCATGCCTTTCCTCCGGCTACTGAGTCATTGGAGGTGGGGGCTATGGCCTCGCACGAGACTTACGCTGCCGCTGTTGTTACCTGCACCTTGGTTCTGCTAGGCTTATTCTGTCAAACACGCTACTGGACCTCCTAGGCCTTTGTTCTGGCTCATATGCAAAGGGAATATTATCCTCCTCGTTATATGGGACCTCAATAGGTCGACCTGCAGCATAGTTGGAGAAAATGTCAACTTCCACTTTCCTTTCAATGGGACTTCCACCTTTGCTGTACCTAGGAAATGTCACCCTTTGGCTTTGCACTTCGTCCTCTTGTTGGTAATGCCCTTGGGGTACATAAGGAGAAATAGGGAAACTTCTCTAGCCCTGCATTTAGACTCATGGCCATGTTTTACCTTGCGATGTCCCTCATGTCTACAGCCATGGCAGCCATCTTCCTAGAGATCTGGGTAGCCACTTTCATGCCACCTTTCCTATGATGGTGGTGGGGCCTACGACGAGCTACTGGGCCTGCGACTAGGGCTATCAATATATCGGATATAGAGCGAATCTGGATAAACTTGATCCGATTCAATCTGATAATTCAATGAATATTTGATTGTTAAATTCATATCTGATTTGTTATGCTATCGAATATCCGATCCGATAACCCAATCCAAATTTTAAAAAATATTTTTCCCCCAAATTTTTTCCCTTAACTATCTTGATGGGCTCACCTAATATACTAGAAGCCCAAACCATTTTTTTATCTAAGTGATGCTCATTTAGTTTCTTTTTAAAAGAGATTTCTCTTGGAATGTTTTAGTAATCTTCCAATGTGGGATACTAACTTTTTGAATGATACTTTCCTTCCAATGTTTTAGTGGTCTTTCATTGTGAGATACTAGTCAATTGTCAATTCTAAGTGTTTACTAGTTTATTTTATTATTTTCATTAAAAATCATAACTTCAACAAGATTATAATCACAAACAATATCAATTTGAATAACGTAAATTATTTTTGGACATATTGATTATTAGTTTTTGATGTTATAAAACAAATTACTATATTTATTTTTACCTTACTTTAATTAATAAAAAATTAAATCTCTTCGAATATCTCAATTAACAATATTATACCATTATCTAATATTATTTATTATTTGAAAATTATGTGTGCATAATATAAGTTTCAAAATGGAAAAAATTATGTTTAATAAATTATGATATAATTTATAAAATTTATTATATTACTATAATAAATCGGATCGGATTGTTATCGGATCGGATCGATCTATATTCATATTTGCTCTATTTAGTTAATGAATTATTGGATTCGAATCTTAATCGGATTGAGATCCTAAATCTATCTCCCATTAATTTCATCGGATTCGGATTGGATTCGAATTAAAATCCAATCCATTGACAGCCCTACCTGTGACTGTATTTTCTCTTACCCTCCTGAGGGGTACATCTTCATCTGAGTTCATTTCTCTGTGTTTCAACTTCAAATTTTTCCAAGTTATGGGGCTTCGTCTTGTTCTTTTTCAAGAACAAATTCTTTTTCAATGGGGATACTCAAATATTCCCTTTTAGTAAGATTTTTCCATACGATTTTTCATGGTTATAGTATGGTTTCCCACAAATAGCGCCAATCTATAGACCTCATTTTCAATCGGACAACAAATATTGGACCCCACTCCCACACATGCAAGCTTAGTCCAGCACCATTAGATATATAGATGGTCTGATTTGGGTAGAGAGAGAGTGTGGGAATAACTCGAAGGCGCGGGATGACAACATTTGGAATCCGACGAGACATTAGTGGAATGATTATATAATAATTACCAATCGCGGTTAATGAAGGTGTATGTAATCTGGTATGCGTTGTAAGAGAGTAAAATATATTTGTCCTTGTATTGAATCTTGCATTAGTCTTTACATGGGGTGCATAGGGAAGTATTTATAGCAATACAAGTTGAATCGTGGCCCTCGATTGTGAGTACAGGTGGCTTCATCTTGTTAGTTTACACATTCAATCCTAGGCATCACTTTTCACTACTTAGCCTGCAATACATTTATTAATTGATAGTACCTTCGTTATATTTGATAAGACAAGAACTTGCACTCTATGATGGGTGTCCCATCAATCATTCAAAAAGGATTCTTGTGTAACACCGGATCTCTTGGGAGAGGTGATGCCAAAGGTGTTCTGGAGTTCGGCCTCGGTATGAACCACCTCGGCCAGTACACTTCAGCCTTCAAGTAGTTGGGCCACATCAAATGTATTGCTTCAGGATCTAGTATGTTTCTTATTCGCCTATGGACCTCGGCAATCATGCCATGTAATTCAACATAGGTGGGCCACAAACCCCAGTAGGTTAGCTAAGTGTGTCAACATGTAAAAGGAATAATTGAAAATCGTTGAATCATAATTGAGAGTTAGGTGAAATCAATCCCTAGGCCTTTTCATTTGATAATTTGCATTCTTCCAATTTGTCAAAACAATTAGTTTATATCATTCATTCATAAAACATTCAATCATTCAATTATACATTCATATGAATAAAGTAGAAACTACATAATTATAGTACTTGGTGAAAATTAAATTACAATCCCTGTGGGTTCGAAACTTTTACTTCAAAACTATATTACAAACTTGACACCGCACACTTGCGGTATAAAATCACGTTGCATGAATCGCGTGGTAGTCACACACATTGATTAAGCTAATCAATTACAATAGAAGCACCGTCCCCTATCCTTGAAAATATATGTCCTGTGGCCATTGCTTTTTTAGTACCGTCACGAGCTGCTTCATCGTTCGTAATCTTCGGTAAGTCATGATGGCAAACTCAAACATGAAGAAAGTAGCAACCTTGCCCCTGAGCTCAAAATGGAAAGCATCATAGTTGACCGGTCTAAGCAGCCGACATAATAGTACATCAATGATCTGCCCAGAGTACTGCACCTCTCAACTAATATAGGGGTCAGAGAAAGGATCAACATAACATATCCACGTGTTGATTATCCAGCAGTTCAGTCTAGTACTGAAACTATCAAAACCATTGTTCCAAGTAACTTTCCTCGCCATCCATCTCAAGTCTACATCTAGAAAGTACTACATCCTGCAAAAATTCAAACATCAAAACATTAAATAAGAGAGCATAATCTCAACAAATTAAGCGAACGAAATTGTAACTACTATACGCAAGATACAGATTCATTTTACACCGATACTAATAAAAAATAAATGATTTAATAAATTAGAGAATAATAAAAAAGGAATTACAAAAAAAGAATTAAAAAGAATTTTAAATTGAACAACAAATTATTTATAATATGAAGACAGTGAATTTAAAACTATTTTCAAAAAAATATTAATAAAAACAAATTAAACGAAAGAAAATTAAATAAAAATAAAAATATAATTTAATTAAAATTGAAAAAAAATAAGTTTTATCTTAAAAAGAAAAGAATTAAAAAGAATTTGAAATTGAAAAAAAATTATTTATAATGTGAACAAAACAATTAAAAAAATTTTAAACTATTTCCAAAAAAAAAATTATAATAAAAACAAAAAAATTAAACAAAAGAAAATTATAAAAACTAAATAAAGAATATAAATATTATTTAAGTAAAATTAAGAAATTTAGTTTTATCGTAAAAAGAAAAGAATTAAAAAAATTTACATTGCACAAAAAATAATTTATAATATGAAGAAAAAAAGAATTTTCAATTATTTTCAAAGAAAATTACAAAAATTAAATAAATAATATAAGTATTATTTAATTAAAAGTGACTGTTTAACAGTTGACTAGGCTCGGTATAAATTTGCCGACTGTATCTAGTCAAAAATGGAGAGAAAATCGCCATTTTCAATGACAAAAAGTATTTTTTTATTTTTTTTTTCTAACAAAAATTCATTCCAAATCTAATAATGTATCTAAATAATAAAGAAGAAATATCATAGATAATAATCTAACACACAAATTCACATATGCAAAATGAAAAATCAATATCTTAACACCACAAAAAACTAACATTGTTGATGATAATAATCTAGTTTTGTGATGGTCAGCGTTGGGTAAATTGTGAGGATGGTAACTTTCAACCGGATCCTGACTGTAAAGATTGTGTGATTTTTTTCTATTTTCCTCCTCTCTGCTGTTTTTGTTAAAGATGAGGACAATTTTGACAAATGATATATAAAATTTCTATTTTAATTTTTAACCTTTTTTTTTATTTAAAAATAGTCAAAGGCCGTTGTGGAAGTATGGTTATTTTTCATGTATTTCCTCCTTTCATTAGTCATTGAACTTATACTTCAATAATACTTTACTTATTAAACTTTAAAATATTTTTTCGAGTGGTTACTACTTTTAAAATATTCTTGAATAAAATTGATTTTCTATAAAATTCGATCTAGATCAAAAAATAATGAGACTCTCAATCGAAAACGAGAATATTGTTATTGGTTAAAAAGAATAATTTTCTTGTTCGTCAAAAGATATATTCAAGGGAAATGAAGAATGCTAGCTTTAAATTGACATAAATCTTAATTTAGATTATGATTTTTCTCTGTGTCCGGAAAATAAAATAGAGAAGTTATTTACTTATTTCGATTGAGATCATCGGCGCAAATCAAGAAATCAAAAAATAATATCTTAAATAGGCAGTGAAATTTTTTATTTAAATTTAACAATGTTAATTAAGACTAAACAAATATAATTTTTTGAGTTGTTTCAAGAGAAAAGAGCGACGTTCTAGTAAATAAGCCCAATGATATTTTGTCAAAGTTTATGGTGAATACTTCGAAACAATAACAGAAATCTCACCCGACGAGTGATAGCAAATAAGTCAAAAAACGTAACATCAATTTTGAATTTGTATGTATTAACATAAAACATCGCATAAATTCGTATGTTCAAATTTTCAAAACAAGGCTTGTTTGCAAATGTATTAACATAAAATAAAGTTCGAATTCGTATGTTCAAATTTTAAAAAACGTGTATTTATGCATCTAGTTAATTGTCCAAATGAGATACTGTGACTTTTTTTTTTAATAAAAGTGACAGAATACCACTTTTTCACATTCTTCTTAAGCAAACATCTTGCATGCATCAATGTAATTGACTTAAAGTTTTCTTTCTCATATGTATTACTAGAACAAGGCTTGAACTGGTATGTTCAAAATTTCAAAAATGTACATGTATGCATCCAATTAATTGCTCCAATGATATAGTGTGACTTTTTATGAGAATGTCACATTTTTCACATTCTCCTTGAGCAAACACCTTACACGAATTAATGTAATTGATTCAAAGTTTTTTTCATATGTATTACCAAAAATTGGGCTTAAATTGATATATACAAATCTCAAAAAATGCACGCGTATGCATTTAGGTAATTGCTCCAATAATGGAGTATGACTTTTTTTAAGAAAAGTGACAAAATACCCCTTTTTCATAGAAAAATGACACAAATCACATTTCCCTTAAGCAAAAATCATGCATGCATCAATGTAATTGATTTAAAGTTTTTATTTTCATATGTATTACCAAAAATAGGATTTGAATTGGTATGTTCAAATTTTCAAAAACGCACATGATTGCATTTAGTTAATTGCTCCAATGATATAGTGTGACTTTTTTTTTTTTTTTTTGTATAGAAAAGTGACAGAATTCATTTTTTCATATTTTCCTTGAGCAAACACCTTGCATGGATCAATATAATTGGTTCAAAATTTTATTTTTCATATACATTACCAGAAAATAGGGCTCGAATTGGTATGTTCAAATTTTCAAAAAATCCACACCTATGCATTTAGGTAATTGCTCCAATGATATAGTGTGACTTTTTTTAAGAAAACTTTTGACATTCTCCTTTTGTCAAATAACTTTCATACATCATTTTAAGTCATTCAAAACCAATTTTTCATATGTATTACTAGAAAAATAGGGCTTGAATTGGTATGTTCAAATTTTCAAAAATGCACTCGAATGCATCTAGGTAACTGCTCCAATGATATGGTGATGTGATCCGGGGTACTTCAAGCTTGCAAGGAAGTGAAGCATTTTGTTAGAGAGCTAAGGTTGAGTTTCGAGCTAAATTGGGCGCCAATTAAGGTTTATAAAACCAACCAATATCACGAACAAGTTATAGAACTCAAAGGGGACAAAGTTGGCAAGCCAAGTAGTAGGCTATATGTTGGGGATGGGGACCAAAGCAAGCTGGAAACAACTTGGGATCAACTTGGCAGCACAAAAGAATTGGACCAGATTTTCTTCAAGCTATGCGACCGCAGCTCACAATTTCCATGCGGCCACACAGTACCCGACAGGGATTCGAGAGGCCATGTTTCAGCAAGCCATGAGACCGCATGTAATTATGCATTGCGATTGCACAGAGCAGTCCGAGGCAGATTTCCTTCCTTTTCCGCGTGGAGTTTTAATTTGGTTTAAATCCTTGTTTTTGGTAGTTCTATATTATAGGACACTTAATTTCTATTTTCTACAATATTTCTAGGAGTTTATTTCTATTTTAAAATTATTTTCTAAGGTTTTATATTTCCTAGTATATATAGGATTTATTTGCTACATTGTAATTTCAAGTTTATGATGAATTAAAAATTAGAGAATTCTCTCTTTCGAGGCGTGATGCTTCAACCATTATCGAACTTATCAAGATGATTTTCTCATGGCGTTCAACAAATTCGAGTGAGATTCTTAAACCGTGTATTTAAAAGGTTGTTAATTTCATATATTAACGGTTGTTTGAGTCATTGTTTGGGGGGTTAAATCCAAAACCAACGATTGATTGGCATTCTTGGGAACTGTGGCACTCTCGTTGTGGGCTCATGAGTATTCGTTGCTCACGGGTTCGCATCATTGGTATTAGAGCTTAGTCTCCAAAAAAATCGAAGTTTATCTCCTTTTTTAATTCTTGTTGAGTCAATTATTATTTTTCTTTATTATTTTTCGTTTTCTTTGAGTCAGTCAGTAATTTTAGAGTTTTTTGATCCATAAAAATCACAACAAAAATTTAAATCTTCTTTTTGGGCTAATCTAACGTCCAAATCCAATTTTGTCTTGTTAGCGTCATAGTTGAATTTTCTATCTAGTGAGTCAAAAAAAATCAAAAATTTTTTTTATTGGCCATGTCGTTACCGTTCATGGGTCAAAAAAATTTATTATCATTGTTTGTCCTTCCAGTTTTCAACTTGTTCAGTCCAGTCAGTCAGAAATTCAAGACCACTTCTTGAATTTTCATAATTCATTCCAAATTTTCTGTCTAGTCCTTTGAGTCTTTAAAAATTCTCGAGTCTCACCCAAGACCCAATTGAAACCAATCAATATTTCTGAAAGGGTGATGCGGCGATTTGAGAAAATATTAGTGGATATCAAAAATAGGTTGGGAAATAAGTTAGACAGAATGGGTGTGAAATTGAAAAATATTCATAGGGATGAATGTGATGGGGTGTTCAATGTGAGGAGACGAGAACCTATGATGAGAAATTGTGATGCATTTGGGTATGGTCATGACATTGATGGAGTACAGGGATTGAAAAATAAATGTGATGGGTTTGAAAAAAGGTGTAGGATTTATCAGCGTGAACGAGAGCCTAAGGAGAAATTTAGGAGATGTTATCGGGATGAGTATTCAACGGAGAAGGAAACACCTTTTTGCGAAATGTGCAGGTAGTACATCAAGCAAGAAGGCGGGGGTTAGATTATAAGCGGGAATTGGCGGAGATTCGTGAAATGATTAAATCTCAAGTTGATCGTCCGAAGGAGCGAAAGAGTAAAAGAGGAAGTTGTGAGGATGTTGATTGTGAGAAAAGGGTGTAAAGCCATGGGAGAGTGAAAAGAAAGTCAAGAGTGAAACTAAAAATGGAGAAGTGTCTAAGGAATGAGGAGAATCTTCGAAGGGAAAAGAAGAGGCGGGATTGAGCTTAAATGAAGTGGAGAGTGGAATTGAAGGGGAATTGGCGATAACTAATAATTCCCTTCCTATTTTGGAAATTCCTATTTTGCAGGTTATCGAGGACTTAGTCCATGACGACAAGCCAATTGGGATTCCATATAACCCGAGCATTGAATATCAAATGCTGCATACAACTCAACAACAACCACATTCCTAGTTGGGACGTCACTTTATTACCGGAGATTGATTTTGTTATCCCTGAGGAGACTAAGGAGTTTCAAAGGCAGTGGAATGAATTTGTATACAGTCGATTGGATTACAAAGTTGACTTGTTGAGAAATTTGCATCCATTCGAAGTGTCATTTCTGAAATTGCCTAGGCGAGAGGGGACAATGAAGGAGAGAGGAGATTTATCAAATGAAGTGGTTCATGGAGCTTTTCAAAATTGCAAAAGTAAGCGGTCACGACATGAGCACTTCAATCTCTGCGAGGATAATTAGATTTATTTATACAAGATGAGGACTAGGGTTCAAAAGAGGTCCAAGTTTCATCCAAGGGGAGATGGACCATTTCACATGCTTGAGTTGATTGGGGATAAAGGTGATAATTTGGGCATTCAAGGTTTGAATTCGAGGTCGAATTCTTTTGAAAAGAGAGGGGATGATGTGATCCGGGGTATGCTTCAAGCTTGCAAGGAAGGGAAGCATTTTGTTAGAGAGCCAAGGTCGAGTTTCGAGCTAAATCGGGCACCAATTAAGGCTTATAAAACCAACCAATATCACGAACAAGTTATAGAACTCAAAGGGGACAAAGTTGGCAAGCCAAGTAGTAGACTATATGTTGGGGATGGGGACCAAAGCAAGCTAGAAACAACTTGGGATCAACTTGGCAACACAAAAGAATTGGACCAGATTTTCTTCAAGCTATGCGACCACAACTCACAATTTCCATGGGACCACACAGCACCCGACAGGGATTCGAGAGGCCATGTTTCAGCAAGCCATGCGACCGCATGTAATTATGCGTTGCGGTCGCACAATAGCAGTCCCAGGCAGATTTCCTTCCTTTTCCGCGTGGAGTTTTAATTTGGTTTAAATTCTTGTTTTTGGTAGTTTTATATTATAGGACACTTAATTTCCGTTTTCTACAATATTTCTAGGAGTTTATTTCTATTTTAAAATTATTTTATAGGGTTTTATATTTCCTAGTATAAATATGATTTATTTGCTACATTGTAATTTCAAGTTTATGATGAATTAAAAATTAGAGAATTCTCTCTTTCGAGGCGTGATGCTTCAACCATTATCGAACTTATCGGGATGATTTTCTCTTGGTGTTCAACAAATCCGGGTGAGATTCTTAAACCGTGTATTCAAAAGGTCATTAATTTCATATATTAACGCCTGTTTGAGTCATTGTTTGGGGGTTAAATCCAAAACCATCGATTCATTGGCGTTCTTGAGAATTGTGGCAATCTCGTTGTGGGTTCATGAGTGTTCATTGGTCACGGCTTCGCATCATATGGTGTGACTTTTTTTTTTTTTTTTTAAAGAAAAGTGATAAAATGTCATTTTTCATAGAAAATTGACAAAATTCACATTGTCCTTGAGCAAACACGTTGCATGTATCAATGTAATTGATTCAAAGTTTTCTTTTTCATATGTATTATAATAAAACAAGACTTGAATTGGTATGTTCAAATTTTCAAAAATGCACATATATGGATCTAAGTAATTATTCCAATGTTATAGTGTGACTTTTTTTTTTTTTTTTGAAAAGTTACTTTTTCACATTCTCCTTTTTTAAACACCTTGCATGCACCATTTTAATTGATTCAAAGCTAATTTTTCATATGTATTGACACGATTCATTTCATCTCAAGTTCTACAATGTTGTTTTGAAACATGTTTTCAATCATTATAACAAAATCATCAAAAAGAAACTTCATAAATGTTAATTATTTACACTATATGGTTTAAACTAAATCTAGTCACGAAATTCAAATAAAAGTGAGATGAGTGAAATGAACTATGATGATTAGAATTTGCAAATGAGAGATTATTTAGCTGAAAATTGATAAATACGATTGTAACTTTAATAATCTATGCAAAGAGAATACTAAACAAATTAAACAAAGAGTCAAAAAATAAAAAAATTAAACCTATAATTTTATGTGTATTGTAGGAAGATTGTCTTGATCTTTTTCCGATCTTTCAAGGTTGAAGTAATCTTGATCTTTTTCCAAAACTTTAAATAATGAATGAAATTGTGGAAGATTTCCTCTTTCTCCTTCAAATTTTCCCTTGATTTCCAATTTGGAGGCTATCTTTGTGGTGGATTTTTAAGTTTGAACGTATTTTGTACGTTAAAATATAACAAATTTTACCATTTAATCCAACTTTGTCATATTTTTTTCAATATGGTCCTAAAATATAGGGTATTGGGTAAGTATCCCAAATATATTTTGTTATAGTGTTTTCGTTGGAGTATATGTAGTTAAAAAATAAGGAAATTATTTACGTGTAAAATTATTTTATGGAAGAATGTGCGATTGAAAATATGTTTTGAAAAATGAGTTTTTGAAAAAATAAGGGCTAAAAAAGAGTCTGAAAGCAAGAATTGAGAGATTGATTTGGCTTTGTGTGTGTGTGTGTGTGTGTTTTTTTTCCCCTACCTCCGACCATTTATTTTGTTAAAGAAGAGGAAAGCTGCATGTGAAAAGGTTCTAATAACCGCATTTAAAGGATAGATCTTACAACTTTCATGATGTGCCTCTTTCGATTGCTTCTTATTGTCATAAGTTCGATACTTCAATATTACGAAATTAACTTGATCCTCTAGAAAAATTATTTTAGCCTAAATTGGAGGTATTGAGAAGTAATCTAATACTTAAGTACTATGGCATTAATACGATCCCTCTAGATGCACCTGAAAAACTATTTGGCCACTCAACAATTCGATTTCGAAGTTATCACAATAGTTGTTATTTTCTTCTTCTTTCTGAAGCCTATTGATAAGCGTATTTTATACACTTATTCAATGACTTAAAATGACAACATTTGGTGGTTCTTTAGAAAAATTATATCCTAAATTCTTGTGTTTTATGTTTAATAGGAAAAACTTTATGAGCGAAAAGGAATTGAAGGAAAGAGGCAAAAATTGGCGAAAAGTGACAAAATCCAAAGTACAAGGACTAAATTGGCCATTGGATGCAAAATAGGAGATCAAATTTCATATTTTGGAAATTGAAGGACTCAATTGCATTATTTTGGAAAGATAAAACATTGAAATATTAAATTAAATGGCAATGGACTTAATTGGGCTTTAGTTGGACTTGCAGTAGGAATGAAATTAAAGGGATCACGTGTGCCCCTGTGGAAATAGGTCTGCAGGTGGAAAGTTATATATATATATATGTATACGCCTAGAAGAAAAGGGAGAGCCGGCTGGTGAGAAAATTGGAATCCACTTTGGAGTCAATTATTACGGCTCCAATTGATTCACCACAGAAAACCGAGAGAAAAGAGAATAGAATTTGAGGGAAGCCAAGAAGATTATTATATACACCCACAGCAAACAAGGGAGTCCCTTTTTTGGAGTTAATTAGCGGCTGCTAGATTTTATTTATATATGCACGGAAACCGAAGCAAATAAGACAGTTGAATTAAGAAGGCTGGGGCTACTGAAATTCATCTCCACACACGCGAAAATTTCGGCTTCTGGGTGGAAGATTAAGTTGCTGGCTGCTGAAAATTACATGCACAAATTGCCGGTTGGGAGGAAAAACATTGAGGAGGCAGTTACACAAAGTCGGCTTATTCATGTTGCACAAATTTAATCACGTTCCGTCAATTAATCGGGTAATGTCTTCCATGAATTTAATTTATTTTTCCTCCATTAATATGCGTAGCTACATTTGATTTAGGGCGAATAATATAACTTAATTGAAACCCTTTATTTCGACGAATTGAGATTGTAGTGCTTTTTATTTAATATGTGTTGATTTTAATGTTGTTCTTAATGCATTTAATTACTTGATCACTGATTAGATGATTTATGACAATGATTTCGTAGATATGCGGATTATTTGTTTAGACCACATGTTAAAATCCGGTAAATTGATATAGCGCGTAGAGATACATATATTGATTGTTGCGGTCGTGTGTGAATTCTTAGAACCAATGTTTCATTTAATTAAATTTAATGTGCATAGAAATAGAATTGAACTAATTAAATAGGCTCAACGAGAACTCGAGAGGGGTAAGTTGAATAAAATAGAAGAATTCGATCGAATATTACTTTATGTTGTATGAATCTTGATTTATGAAGTAAAGGTGACCACTAAGTGAAATTGTTCCGTCCTAATGCCCATTTATTATTTGAATTCTCACTCATTTTCTGTTGCAATCCATTCACGAAGTTTTAAGTAATTAGATTTAAAATCACAACCAATCACTTTTCTCATTTATTTTCGTCAAATAGAAGTTAGGAATAATAAATTAAGTATTAAAGTATAGTCCTCATAGAAACGATAATCCAGATTCGAAAGATCCATTTTACTACTTGTTACGATCCGTTCACTTGCGGGATAAAATCAACAACACCTATAAACATAAAATTGTTGAAAAATGTGTGAAGATAGGATAGATGTCTCTAAAGGAGATTAACATGAAATATCAATTCAATGAGTATTAACTTTGTGATAAAGATGGACGAGACAATTTTACAACATGTATATAATTTTTTCAATATTTTATCAATCGATATTTGTTCTTAATTAATAGGTTTTCAAAATTTCTTCCTTCTTGCACTGTTGAAGAACATAATTATGTCAACACATGTAAGCCTGTGTCAAAGCAACAGGACAACCTAGTGTAGCCTAAGAGAGAGGGAGAATCCCATGTGAAGAAGAAAATATAGTGTGTAGAAGAGAGAAAAAAAGAGAGAGAGAAAGATTAGAGAGACTCTTGAGAGTTTTTTCTTAGAGAGTTTGTAAACTTCGTTTTAAATTCTATTCAAGTAGAAATAGAATTGATTTTCCTCTTCTTATTTTCTCTTCTCGTGATCGGAGAATCATAACAAGTGGTGCCAGAGAGAGGTTTAACAATTCTCCCTCGTAGTTTTTGATATAGCTTCGATTTTGATCAAGCTATAGCCATGGAGGAATCTCTATCGGGAGCTATGATTAAGTTTACTGCCACCAATTACACACTGTAGAGGCCTCGGATGGAAGACCTCTTTTTTTGTAAAGATTTGTATGACCCTCTGGAAGCCAAAGGCGTAAACTCCGATTCTACTAAAGAGACAGAGTGGAAGAAGCTAAATAGGAAAATTATCGGTCAAATTCGACAATGGATTGACCATAATGTCTTTCACCATGTGGCACAGGAGACAGATGCATATGTCCTCTGGAAAACTTTGGAGGACATGTACTAGGCCAAGACTGCTTGGAACAAAGTCCTGTTGATGAGGTGTTTGGTGAATCTGAAATTAAAAGAGTGGAACTTCAGTTGCTGAGCACACCAGTGAATTTCAGAGCTTGGTAAACCAGTTGTCATATGCGGAGATGCCACTCGGAGATGAAATGCAAGCCTTACTACTTTTAATTTCTCTTTCTAATAGTTGGAAGACACTAGCAGTATCTCTCAGCAACTCAACCCCTGATGGCAAACTTACCATATCTATGGTTAAGGATGCCCTATTCAATGAGAGGCTAGGAGAAAAGACGTCAACACAGACCTGTCACATGCCCTTATCACAAAGAACCCGGGTAAACAACAAGGAGGCTCTCGAGGTAGGGAGAGAGGCAGAAGCAAAAGCAGAAGTAGATCCATAGATGGAATGAAGCCTATCTACAAGTGCTTCTATTCATGTGATACCCGCAAGCGTACATGATCGTTGACAAATAATAATAAGTGAGTTAAAAGTTTATCGTCCCACGAGGAATAAGGTTCAATGTCTAGTTCGATAGGTTTTATCAAATCGATATTATCGTAACACAAAAGAGAGTTTAATGTTTTTCTATATTAATCCTAATCTAAGAAAGCGATTAAAATGTATTAATCTAATATTTGAACAAGTGTATTGGAATCTCGAATCCCCCTATTGCCATTTATTTCAATTCTTAATTCGTAATCTAGATAATTTCATGCATTCAAGATAATCGATAATCCACTTTTGTTCAATATTCTTTTTCAAGATATATTAAACCTATTTTAACACGATCCGATCCTACTCCTAGTCCGAATTCATATGAAAAACATGCATTGATTCACAGAATTTATCACACGTGATTGCACATGCCATAGGGATTATTCCTAATACCTTTTGCCCATGTGTTGATTTTACCACGTTCTAGACTTATTGTGAGTATTCCTACACTACAACAAGTAACTTACTATCTAATTGGTGATCAAAACCAATCAAGAAACGCAAGGATAAAACTAAATTACTTGTCTTGAATTAGAAATAAATAAACATTAGGGTTTATCTTATCCAATACATAAAAAGAATTAGCCTAGCATAATTTTGAAATTAAACAAATAAAAGTGGAACGACATCACCGAAATTTAACACATTCCGTTTATACTTATTGAAACAAGATTCAAGAAGCAATAATATACCTCAAGCATAAGGTAGTAATCGAATCACGTCAAATAAATCAATTGAAATTTAAAATCAACAAGTATTTTAATTATTCAATGGAAAAGACATGGTCGAATCCATGAAACATTCAATAGAAGTTAAGCAAATATCAAAGATACAATGAACAATTGAAGTCTTAATCCTAGAATATTTTTCAAAACATAGATCACATCACATTGCATGTATGAGAGAAGGTTGAAATCCCCAAATTCGAGCAAGATCCTTCGTGGCTTCACCAATAGGTTTAGTTCTCCATGGATTTCTTGAGCCAAAAATTAAAAAAAAAAGTGATAGGAGGTTAATGGTAGAAGTTCTAGTCAAGATTAGGGTTTAAAAAGTGTAGGAACCATGTTTCCATAAGTGATTGAGTCAATTAAGGAAACAGAAATTTTGACCTTAAGGAATAACCATGCGACCACATGGTTATAAGCAATGCGGTCGCATGGTGCAAGCCATTTGGGTCTTGGAATTCTCGAGAGGCATACATGTGGCGGCATGGATTTATAACCATGCGACCACATGTTTCAATCCATTTTTTCTGCCGGACAGCTTTCAATATTTTAGCCATAACTTTCTCTCCTGATGTCTGATTAAGGTGATTCAAGTTGCATTTAACAGATAACTCAAAGGGCTAAAACTTCACTTCAGAAATCATCTTTAAATTCAATCATATTCTATGTCAAAAATGCGTCCCAATATGAGACTAAAAATTGGTGCGTAACTTTTTCGATTGTGAATTGAAGTATGATCAAACTTTGACGTTATTTCATTCCTTTGACTTCTTTCTTCATCCACTTGACCTCTAACACTTTTGAATCTTCGTCATAAGCTTAGACACAAGTTTGTACTATTTGCACTTTAGTCCCCAAACTTTCGTTTTCTTCTACTTTGGTCATTTTTCACTTATTTCTTCCGAATTTCATCTTTTCCATCAAAATGCAACCTAAGCCAAAATATAGGAGTAATGAGTGCATTTTTGGCATAATATAATCAAATGAATGCAATAATTAAGAAGGAAAAATATCATATTTTACACTCTTATCACACCCCCAACTTGTTTATTGCTAGTCCCTAGCAATTTAATGCAGAACAAAACAAATGAGTAATTGATTCATATTACAAGTGAAGTTGTTGAGTTCCAATTCAACTGCAGTTCATTATCTTTTCAAACTCAACACCACAAGAAATTAACAATGTTATGATCATCAAGATATCAAAAACACTTGCTAAATTTGTAAGTGTGTGTCAAGCCATAGCTATCTTACCGCCAACCCTATCACATGCAACGTCGAGTGTGTCTCTAGCTAAAGGTCTGGCCCTATAACTCACGTGTATTAAAGTGTTTAGTGCGGAGTTTCTCTCTATGGAGCTTGGAAAGATGCACACTTGAAACATGGATGCTTAAATATTTATGAACAAGCAACAAGCAAATATTGAACACATGATAGGCATACTTTCAAAAAAGAATTCATCAACTTCTTACCACAAATCGACTTGAGATCAAAACAGTCAATGCAAAGGGTATGAAAGGGGTTAAGTTGGGTTATATGAAAAGTATGGTAAAAAGAATTTAAGAACTTCCAAGTATCTAGCTAGACATCTCAACAAGTATTTCAACATAGCAATCCTTTACATCAACGCATTCCTCAACCTTTCAATTCCCAACAACAATCCACTCTCTCTCTTCTTCTTTTTTCATTTTTTTCTGTTTTTTTTTCAATTCCCTTTCCTTTTGTGTTTTCTCTTCTCACCCGAGTACTTGTCATCTCTTATCACTTTCCTCATTACTTTTCTTCTCAAATGGACATTTAACACCTACTATAAACTTGGAAGCATAAAGGTAGAAAAATGACTATTTATAGAATTTAATCCAATGTAAGAAGGTATGGATAACTTAGGCACATGAAAAGAAACTGTTATGAATGTGCATTGGCTCAAAGTGGCTACTAGGGAATTATAATTATGGAAAAGAACTAGTCTGAAGGCTCAAATTCAATCCTAAATTGACTGTTATCATTTCTCAAGTACCACAAACCATGTAATCTTATTCTCAAAAGAAGTTTCCAATTCACAAAACCAATGAATGCTTATTGCCATTTTTAATATGTGATAGCTCTCAATCCTCACCACTCTCACATAAGAAAATCTCAACTAGAGACTCATCTAGCTACATGTGTTAAACCACTATCTTTTCACAAGACTTGTGTGTACAAAAGGATTCAGCAAATGTCTCAATATCCAAATTTTCATGAATAATATTAATTCTTAGTGGTCTAGTAGCAATTAGGAACTTAAAAAAAATTAGACCAAAATTTCATGTAAAGTATGCAATTCACAAGAAAATTTCAAATACACTCCCCCCCCCCCAAACTAAACATTGCAAACAAACATGTCCACCAAATAAAAGTAAGGAAAAACGTCACCTGAATATCGAAGTGAATCAACATAAACTGAAGTGTAATAAGCCTAAAAGTACTCATTGAAAAGGGTAATGCAGAAAATGAAAATAAACTAAAATGCAGTGAATAATGCATGTAATGTAAATAACCTAAAAATGCAATAAATAATGCATGTGATAAAAATAAACCTAAAAACAATGTAAAAATAAGAAAAGAAAGAGAGGGAAAAAGAATTTCCCTTGGGTTGCCTCCTAAGCAGCGCCTTTGTTTCTTATCGTTAGCTTGACCCAATATTGCGTTTTTCAGCCCACATCCAACTAGGGCATTGTTAACACTCTTTGCATTGCACCAAGCTCAGTGGAAATGATCACCGATGGTGTCCCATAATACTGAAAATAATCAAAAGTAACACAAATATCAGCATATTCTCCATTATCGTACCCTGTGGGAATTTCAAAATTTAAAAAGAAAGAATTTAAAGGGTTGGGATCAATAATCGCAGGTGCTTCCTCCTGAACGAGTGCATCAATCATGAATATTTAATGACACTCGTCATCCTCCTCAAGTTGCTTCATGATGTGAAAGATGTTGACGTCTCCAGGGTCATGTTCCCAAATGATAGTTTCATTAGACCATTCCTACAATTAGTAAGAGCATTAGCTATGGCAAAAAAAGGTCTATCAAGAATAATGGGAACTTTGGAGTTGACATTCACATCAACTTTCAAGTCCAATACCAAGAAATCCATGGAGTAGCAAAATTTGTCAATTTGTACCAATACATCCTCAACTACTCCCTTAGGTCTAATGGTAGATCGATTAGGTAATTACAGGACCACAGAAGTAGGTTTGATCTCACCTAGGCCTAACGCCAAGTATATAGCATAAGGCATGATATTTTTACTAGCCCCTAAGTCGAGAAGAGCTTGTGAAATCTCATGGTTCCCTATGACACAAGAAACAATAGGACAACCAGGGTCTTTATACTTTGACGGGACTTTTTGTTCGATTACGGCACTCACATGTTCCGTTAAGAAAGCGATTTTCTTGACATGGTGCTTTCTTTTTATAGTACACAAATCCTTAAGGACTTTAGCATATGTAGGGACCTAGGAAATCACGTGCAAGAGTGCCAGATTGATTTTTACTTGTTTAAGATGCTCTAGGAGTTCACTATGTTGCCCGACGAATTTCGAGGTAGATTTAAGTGCTTGAGGGAATGACACTCTAGATGGATTTTTCACCACCTCCTCGTTAGGGGTTCTCTCTTCTGTATTGCTAGGCACCTTTTCAATTTCCCTAGGTTTGGGGGTTGGTTCAATAACCTTACCGAACCGAGTAGTTATAGCATTAACTTCCTTAAGGTTGTTTTCTCTGAAGCCCGAGGTTTGCGCGATATGCTATCCTCTAGGGTTTGGTTGAGCTTGTGTTGGAAATTTCCCCGCTTCCCTACAGCTAAGGCGTTAGTTAGTTTGGACATATGAGTTTTGATTTCTTTATTTTCCTTAACTAACTGGTCAATCATAGCCTCAAATTTTTTATTTGTTTTACCATGTGCCTGAATAAATGTATGTAAAGTATCTTCTAAGGAATTTCTAGAGGATGTGGGTTGATGTAAAGGTGCATTGTAAGCTCTATGGAATTGGACAGGTTTTTGGTTTTCAAATTTTCAAGTGAGATTGGGGTGATTCCGCCACCCTAGATTATAGGATTCGGAGTAGGGAGTATAAGGTTTTTGATATATGCCTAAAGCATTACAGTGTTCCTCATAAAGTCCCCTCATCTCAGCATAAGTGGCACATTCTTGTGCCAGGTGATCACTCTCTCCACACATAAAACAAGGCTCTGAAGGCTCAACATGGGAAATAGGTCTGGTTGTTTTTTATTCCTTAGCACGTAGAGCTTCAATTTCTCTAGCGAGAGATTCTACCTTAGCTCTAAGGTTGTCTTCCTCTCTAAGATAGTAAATGCCTATGCTAGTTGGGTTTCCTATTGGTCGTGACCTATTAGTACTAGCAGAAGCACTAGGTCCAATCCATGTATGGGCTTTCTCAGCTAAGTCATCTAAGTAGTCTATAGCCTCATCCGGATCTTTTTGCAAAAATTCACCATTGCACATCATTTCAACAAATTGGCGCTCCCTAGGTGATAATCCCTCATAAAAATATCTCACAATGCACCAACTTTCATAACCGTGGTAGGGACAGAGAGCTTGCAATTCTTTGTACCTTTCCCACGCTTAATATAAAGTTTCACTCTCCTTTTGAGTAAAAGAAGAGATTTGCTTTTTCAATGCAATTGTTTTGTGGTGGGGAAAGTACTTATCAAAGAATGCTTGAGTCATTTCAACCCAAGTCCCAATCGAACGTGATTTCAATGAGTACAACTAGCTTTTTGCTCGTTCTTTAGGTGAAAATGGGAAAAATTTAAGCCTGATTGTATTCATTGTACATCGTTGATTGTGAAAGATTGTAACCACTTCTTCAAATTCTAGAATATGCACGTATGGATTCTCATTTTCAAGTCCGTGAAAAATGGGAAGAAGTTGAGTCATTCCCGATTTTAGATCCATGCGTGGCATATTGGGTGGGAACATAATGCAAGATGGCGTGGAAGTGTGTGTTGGGTGAAGGTAATCATGCAAAGTCCTAGTTGGTGTCTTTCTATGTTTACTATCAGTCATTGTGTTGTGTGTTGTGATGTGTGTGTCAACTGATTCAGTATTAAAGAGAGGGTTAGGAAGAGATTCAAATACTGGTTGCGGCCTTGCAATGAATTGTCCCCGCTCTTCCCGATCTCTGTTCAAAAAAATAAAAGTAAATGAGAAATAACAAAATAATTAAGAAAATAAACTAAACTAACTAAAAGAATGTAAAAAAAAAAAAGAACGAAGTCACCCTTTTGCTCGAGAATCCTTCAATTATTAGTACTGTCTCCCCGGCAATAGTGCGAAAATTTGATTACGCCCAAAGTATAACACGATGGTTGTTGTATAACTTCGCGGTGTCGTATCCACAAAAAGATGTAAATTTGTTTAAAGGATCTATTAGCTAAAGGGTTTTCTTCGTGGTTTGTGTAAAGGATTTATCAGTTTGAATGAAATGTAAATATCAATGTATGAAAATTAGTGAAGCACCGGAATTCACTTGCTCAATTTGGTTCAAATAATATCACTTATTCATGCATTTTACTCAAAAATCTAGGCTTCATGTAATACATTCCCACGTTTATTCATTAAAATAAGATTAAGAAACGTCCATAGACACAGGCATAAGGAAGTAAATAATCTCCCAATGACATATTTGAAATTGAAGTTCAATAAATATTTTGATAAAATGACTAATTCTATGAAAAATCTAATAGGAATTAAACCAATTTCAAAATCAATTCATGAAGTGAAACCTAGAACTTGTCATTCTAGAACTTAGATTTCTTAAAAACACATTCCGTTTATACTTATTGAAACAAGATTCAAGAGGCGACAATATACCTCAAGCATAAGGTAGTAATCGAATCACGTCATTAAATCAATTGAAATTTAAACTCAACGAGTATTTTAATTATTCAATGGAAAATACATGGTCGAATCCATGAAACATTCAATAGATGTTAAGCAAATATCAAAAATACAATGAATAATAGAAATCTTAATCCCAGAATATTTTTCAAATCATAAATAACATTACATGCATGAGAGAAGGTCGAAATCCCCAAATTCGAGCAAGATCCTTCGTGGCTTCACCAATAGGTTTAGTTATCCTTGAATTTCTTGAGCCAAAAACCAAAGAAAAGTTATAGGAGGTGAATTGTAGGCGTTCTGGTCGAGATTAGGGTTCAAAAATGCGTGGAACCATGTTTCCATAGGTGGTTAAGGAAATAGAAATTTTGGCCTCGAGGAATAACCATGCGGTCGCATGGTTCAAGCCATTTGGGTCTTGAAATTCTCGGGAGGCATCCATGTGGCCGCATGGATTTATAATCATGCGACGACATGGTTCAACCCATTTTCTCTGCCGCATAGCTTTCAGTATTTTGACCATAACCTTCCCTCCCGATGTCCAATTAAGGTGATTTGAGTTACATTGGATAGCTAACTCAAAGGGCTAAAACTTTGCTTCAAAAAGCATCTTCAAATTCAATCATCTTCCATGTCAAAAATGGGTCCCAATATGAGACTAAAAATCGGTGTGTAACTTTTTCAATTGTGAATTGATGTACGATCAAACTTTGACATTATTTCATTCCTTTGACTTCTTTCCTCATCCACTTGACCTCTAACACTTTCAAATCTTCATCATAAGATTAGACACAAGTTTGGAATATTTGCACTTTAATCCCCGAACTTTCATTTTCTTCTACTTTGGTCATTTTTCACTTGTTTCTTCCGAATTTCATCTTTTCCATCAAAATGCAACCTAAACCAATACATAGGAGTAATGAATGTATTTTGGCATAATATAATCATATGAATGCAATAATTAAGAAGGAAAAATATCATATTTTACACTCTTATCATGTTTTATGAAGGGCCACTTGAAGAATAACTATCGAAAATTGCTATGAGAGCAAGGCCAGAACAGTTCACAACAGAAGAATAAAGAGATACTAGTTACTATTTCTGGTGAGATGTCTATCTACTCCATCGATGAGAAGACATGTCTTCACATATCAAATCAAGATATTGAGTGGGTGATAGATACTGCAACATCTTGCCACGCCACTCCATGTAGAGATTTCATCACAACATACAAAGCTGGCAACTTTGGTGCCGTGAGATGGGAAATACTAGTTTTTCTGAGATTGTGAGAATTGGTGATGTTCAGATACATACGAACCTTGGGTGTAAAGTAACCTTGAAGGATGTTCGACATACACCTGAACTTCGGCTAAATCTACTTTCGGGAATAGCCCTTAACAAACAAGGCTATGTCAATAATTTTAGCAATGACACATGAAAAATGATGAAAGGTTCCATGATTGTCACTCGAGGACATATTTGTTGACACGACCCGTCCCTAATCATCCTATGGATCCGAAACGTGACGTGCGCCCAGTGACGGACGCAGAAATTTTAAATTAATGAGGCACAGTCCAAGGACGGATATAGTGGAGACTGGGCTGGGGTATAGCCCAGTCCTCTCTCCAGCCCACTTAATAGTTTTTAGGGTAGAAAAAAATTCTTTTAAGTAAAAAATAATAATAATTAAATGTATGTGTAAATTTAATTTTTTTTTTACATGTTTGCCCGTTTTGTTACGTATTAATCCGACTAATAATCCGATTCTGGATCCGTCCTGGCACAATCAAAATTGCAGAAAAGTTGTAAAAAAATAAAAATAAAAATATTCGATATGCAACAAAATGGTTAAATAGGATGCTTGGAAAATAAAAATAAAATGCTTGAAAAGAATATTACCGATATTTATGGATAACCAAAACACCTCGATCTGACTACTCTAGATCATCACTATTAAATTTAGACATGACAAATAAAATATTATGAAATGAAATAAAGTTATACAACTTTGACCACTAAGACCACTATCCAATTTTTTTCACTCAAATGCCAAATGAAAATTTCTGATTCCAGCAAAACAGATGGTGGCATCCATGACTCTCTCCACTCACCACTCTGTCAATCTCTCTCTCTCTCTCTCTCTCAATACTTTGCCCTCTCTTTCTACTCTCTGTTTCTCTCACTTTATTTGTTCATGATACATACACAATACACACAACCAAACACATTCATAGTCGGTTGTATCAATGGAAGACAAGAAGAGCATTCATCAACATCAACATTAGAAAGAAGAAGAATAGAATGAGTTTTTATTTTCCAAGGGAAGGGAACTAGGGATGGATTTTGATTTTTCAATTTGGACATTGAGTCCTCTTCTGGGTTCTACTCATCTGCTGCAAAGGGATGAAAATGAAGGCCTAAAAAAATTTCAATTTTTGGAAGTCTGGTGGGTCACGTGACCCACCAGGACCCACTGTGGGTCCGCCCCTGCGTGCAACGATGGTAGACGCTGACTAGATGCCAAATTTATCACCAAGGCTGACTATGAATTACTATAAAATATGCGTCCAAATCAAATATTTATGAAAAACATAGTGCAATAGGCCCAATGTAATTACTTCATGTTTTATCAAATTCACTCATATCAATCAATATGTCGTATGGTTCTAACTCTGAAATCATCAGGCTCCTCAAGCTATCAGGGACCAATACTACATGTAAGAAAAATATGAGTTGATGACTCAGTGAGTGGAAGACTTCGAGAATATTTACACTTCCTCATTTACACTTTTTTTTTTTTATCAAACATCAAGTTCATATCATTTAATATTTCACATGATAGCCTGATACATTTATAGGCAAATAGTGAGACATTCTCATAACACTGTAAATATTATCTCATAATCACGTATAGTCATCAGCTGATATTTATAACATCATCTCATCACATCACATATGATCTAGACAAAAAATGTAGCATCTGACTAAAATATGTGATTCGCCCCTCGGGCTAATTACTTTCGCCACGAGCCTTTGGCCCCCTTCGTAAACGAAAATCGATCTCAAGACCTCTGGTAATCAATTCTAGAACACGATCAAAGCCCACTCAATGAACTATATGTACACGGTCATGACCCCTTCATCCCCAGTCGACCCCTCAGTGTAGTATAGAACACGACCAAAGCCCACTCAGTGAATTAGAAGAAGTATGTAATTAGGGATACTTTTCTGATCGATCTCAATATCACATGTTTCACGTTCCAAATCACAAATAAAGCATATCTAATATTTGAATTCCACAAATATCATAATGAAAGAATATTTCCAAAATAATCATGTAATCGAACATATAACTGCACATAATGTATTGGTATAATTAATTTATCAATATTTGAAAATATTTAAGTTTTTCCACTCACAAATCCATGGATAAGAATCTAATTAAATTGATGAGCCTTTTCCAAGCTTTGACATCATTACCTGAAATAAAGGTATAATTGCTCAAATTAAAACTGGCCATTTAAATTAATGCTAATTCACTACATAATTCCTCCGCTTCTATAATTCTTCTTGCATCTCTATTTTTCCAACTTTACTTCTCTTTGTTTATTTACCAACCAATCACCATACAATCAAATCCATTAAGTTACTATGCTTTCTTAAAATCACTATCTTATACATATATGAAATTTAGCACCGAAACCATTAACAAAAATAGGGCTTTTCTGCGCAGAATTTGAAAATCAGCACCTGTATAGGATTTGTCCAATATTTGCTGGTAATAATTGCTTAAAATGGAAAATTCAGCCTCAATTCCTTGATTTAAATGCTTGACATTATATAATCCCAACAAAATCAAAGAATAATCATCTATTTCATAAACCCATTTTCAAAGTTTCATTTTCTTAGACACCAATCTTCCAATATACTTTTCTTTGACATATTCATGCTTAATACCTCAAATACATGTTGATAATCTCTAATTCGTGCTAAATCTTGAATTAAACTAAATTTCCATAAACCCAAAAAACCTTCAAGGAACATAAATTTTTATTCACCTCTTGAAGATGAGAAGAACTAAGGAAGGAAGACCTAAAACTTAAGAGAAACCGGCCACCCCTGATGTAGGATAAATAAGAAAGAAAGAAGAAGGAACGGGGAGGAGAAACAGTGAGAAGGGAGAAGAGGAGAAGAAACCAGAGGAAGAGAGGGGAGGAAGAAATGGCTGCAAGCCACCAAAAAATATTTCAATTCTAATTCATCATCAACTGTCTCAAATAAGAAACAAAACTGAAATAAATAGCAGAACACAAACCCTAAAGAGAAGGGCTTGGGCCAAACCCACTAAACAAGCCCAATAACGAAAACATAAACAATAGTCCCAATAAAATATAGCTAATAGTCCAAATAGAAAATAAATAATAAATGGATGTCCGCATCAACTCTCCCGGGGTGGGAGAAAAACTCGACCCCGTCGAGTAGATGAAGCAGAATGTTGCACTGAATCTGATGCGAAAGGCTCCAAGTCATGCCACGGGGGACGATCTTTCTCGATGACCAAATACCGAAACTCCACAAATGATAATAAGGATAGTTGTAGCTTATCCTCAAGGATATAATCCAACCAAGGAGAACGATCTTTCTTTGTAATCAAGTACCGACATTGGACTCCAAATAACAAGTACTCTTGCAACTCATCTCCAAAATCTTCACATGATTGCGCATAATGTTGAGCACAATAAGAACGTTGATCTACCCAACAATTAAAGAAGCACCGATTCTCTCCATCAATGGTTAACACAACCTGTTCATCTAAAATTACATCAATTTTATCTTTGTGTGCTGCGACAGGTGGTATTCGAATAGACATGGCAAAAGATTCGGTGTGGGAGTTCTCAGGTAGAGATAGAAAAGGATCAACAAAAGTGTTAAAATAGCCATTGTAAATATCGAAATCCTTAACAAATAAAATAGGGTGATGGTCATAATATGATATAAGATCATTGACATAGACATTTTGACCAACATGCTTTGAAATTTTAAAAAGACCAGCATTACACGCTTGCAATATAACATAATCCCCAATATTAAATTCAAAGTATTGTTTATGCCAATCAACTTGAGGTTTATATAATGCTCTTGCTTCAAATTGTTTATTGATCTCAATATGCAAGCTATGAAAATGTGATACAACTACCTCAACTGACATAGACACACAAGCATATGAGTGCATGGAAATAAGGTCTAGAGGTTTCAAAGATTTACAACCAAGAATAATTTCAAAGGGTTTTAGACCTAAAGACCAGTTCACAGGATCGTTATATGCAATTTGAACAGTTGGAGGGATCAAGTCCCAATTTCCAAGATTTTTCTGGACTAGAGACTGTAATAAATTGTCAAGATTTTGGTTAGCACTTTTGTTTTGACTATCAATTTGAGGTTGGTCAGTGGTGGATAATTTTGCCTTAGTGTTAACCACAGGCGACTGGATTTTCCGAGGGTGACTGGTGACATCATCAAACTCTTTAACTTGGGTAAGGGTATAACATAAAACATGTAATCGAGAATTGTCGGAGATAAGGGGTATAGTATCCAAAGTCTCGAGAAGAGTCTGGATTCCACCTAAGGAAATGTCCTCACTATCATCCAAGTCATCAAAATCTTCAAATTTAGGTTCATAGACTAGATCTTCTAACGGCTCCTCTATTACATTCTTTCGTTCTTCTATGGCTAAGGTTCGATTAGGACATTTAGAAGAAATGTGACCAAAGTCTTTACAATTGACGCACAACAAGTGAGAAGAAGACCTTGGAGTTTCAGAAATTCTAACCTGATTTTTCAAGATTGGAGAACCATTAGAAGGGGGAGGTCCTAGAAGGGACTTAATGGGAGGAGGTGGAGTCAATGAAGCCAAATGATGATTATAAAAAATTTTACTCTTATTTTTCAAAATTGGAGGAATATCAGACGGGGGAGGTCCTAGAAGGGACTTAACGGGAGGAATTGGAACCAATGACACCGAAGAATGATTGTCCATATGCTTTCTACATGGAAAAGAAGATCTTGGACTATCACGACCTTTACAATTATTTTTCCAAATAGGAGGAACATTAGACGGAGACGATTTTATGATAGACTTATGATGAGGCGACGCTAATGAGATGGGTGAGCGACGATGACCACGCTTTTCATATGGAGTACTAATAATCAACTCATAATCTCGAGCTAAAGAGTAAGCGTGATCAAGAGTAGTGACACCTCGAAGGAAAAGCTCGCGCTTAAGATCATCTCTCAGACCTTGGCTAAACCTACTCAAAGTCGTGCTCTCATCCTCAATTAAATGACATTTGGTTCGAAATTCCTCAAATTGCGCTATATATTCAGTCACTAATTGATTTCCTTGTTTAAGGGCATTCCATTGAGTAAGAATTTCAAAATTATCTCGTTCTCGCTCACGAATCTGATCCCTATTCCTATCCCTATCCTTACGATCGGGTCGAAAGTATTTTTGATTACCTTGTCGACAATGTTGTCTATTATGGGACACCTTAGAATTATCAACATCAATCGAATGAGGGATGTGTTTAAAATTTTTCAAACTAGCAGATAGGACTTTACTCTCTTCAATAGTAGCGGTCATTTGAGTTTGAATAGCCACTATTTGTTGGGTGAGTGCATCGAATTGTGAGGGGTTCATGTTTAAGGTACTAGAGCTAGAAGTGACAAGATGATCAATATGTAACTACATGCACTGTAATAGCAACTTAATGACATGCAATAGAGAGATCAACGAACAAAAAGTGCAAGTAATGGAAAATGAAAATTTGAGCTAATTTTTTTTTAAATTTAAATTTTGGGACTAAAATTATATACAACAAGCTAGTACTGCTGGTATATGTAAAATAATAAAGCAATGGTCAAATACTAGTCAAAACCCAATCACGTAAAATAAGCAGGTTAAAGTGAGATTTAACGAGGTCAATGGATCCAATTACGTGAGTTTAGATAAAATAGATCAGTAGCAGCACAAAAATTTAATTGATGCAATTTCAAAATGAAACAGTAATATAAACCAACAATAAATAAAAGCAAGAACTTCGCTTTCGTTCGTCGAAGTAGTCAAATCAGATCAACCAGAATAAAAGATGTACCTGTAAATAATAGAAAAGACGTTTCTTCTCTCTTTTTTTCTTTTTTTTCCTTTTTTTTTTCACTTTTTTTCACTTTTTTTTTCTTTTCTTTTTCACTTTTTTTTCTTTTTTTTTTCAATTGTTTTTTCCTTTTTCTTTTTTTTTTTCTTTTTTTTTCAATTTTTTTTTTTGGGAACTGTAGAAAACGATAAACAAAAAATAAAAAATAAAAAAATTCGGGTGTGAACAGTACCCGTGAACAGTAACGATTTTTTTTTTTTGTGAAACTGCTGAAATATCTATAAAAAAAAATGAAATTCCGAGTGTGAACAGTACCCGTGAACAGTGATTTTATTTTTTTTTAACCTAGGAAGGAAAACTGCTATCTTCCAACAAATCCTTTTCGTTTCTGCTGTTCAACAAGTTTTGGGAAAAGGGAGAGAAGAAAATTTTGAATTATAAGAAAAAAATACCCAAGATTTAGCTCTGATACCAAATTTGATGTAGGATGAATAAGAAAGAAAGAAGAAGGAACAGGGAGGAGAAACAGTGAGAAGGGAGAAGAGGAGAAGAAACCAGAGGAAGAGAGGGGAAGAAGAAAACGGCTGCAAGCCACCAAAAAATATTTCAATTCTAATTCATCATCAACTGTCTCAAATGAGAAACAAAACAGAAATAAATAGCAGAACACAAACTCTAAAGAGAAGGGCTCGGGCCAAACCCACTAAACAAGCCCAATAACGAAAACATAAACAATAGTCCCAATAAAATATAGCTAATAGTCCAAATAGAAAATAAATAATAAATGGATGTCCGCATCAACCCCTCTCTTCTTCTTCTTTTTCTTTCTTTTTCCTTCCTCTTTTTCTCCCTTTTTCTCGGTTCTTCCAGTTCTGCTCGTTTCCAGATTCTTCAGTATGTGTATCCATGTGCAAATGACGTGAAAAATGGTTTTTAAATGGCCACTAACTGATTTTTGCAAAGGAAGTCACTCTTCTTCGACTTAACCTAACATTTAGTCATTAACTTTCAATAATATATAAGTAAATCTCCAAAATTAAATTTTATCCATCTAAAACCTTCAAATATTGCAAACTTATAAAATAAGCCCCAATAAAACATTTTGGTCAATTAAGTCTCAATAAAATTATTTATTTCATTTAAGTCCCTATTTGACTTTGACTAAAAATGAGAGGTGTGACAATCTTACCCCCTCAAAAGAATTTCGTCTTTGAAATTCAATAAACTAGGATTTAACCACAAAGAATTAGTACATAATTTGATCCGTCACTTAGACCATAATGCCTCTTTCCTTAAATGATTTCTCAAACAAACCTTAATTAGTCACAAAACTTATTCTTTTCTATCCTACTATAAACAACATCCTATGGACCAATAATGACATTCCCAACTTTTCATTTTACCAAATCTTAGAAAAATTTAGCTATTTCCCAATTTGAAGTTCGAGATACGACTTTTCATATTCTCCAAAACTTTTATCTTATATGATGATTTGAAATGTTTTTTAATCAAATCCTTTTTCTACAATGATGGTAACAAATTAAGACCGACTTACTTTCTTTTGCCAATTTCATCACAATCTTTCAATATCCACATATAACCTCAAATATCATCACTTGTATCTAGTTCTTATATGTCTATTCCATGAAACTAAATGGTTATCCAAGGCCCCTTTAATTAAAAAATCATGATTGATAACCTTTCTTCACACGTAATTTAGTTATACAACACCCTACATCTAAGACAAAGACAGATACTCAAACTCCATCATATAAATAACAATTTCCACCATTTCGAATAAAATATACCTTAAACTCTGATGATCCATAAGTATTGATATTTCTTGCAATGTGATGACATAATCCCAATATAACCAACTCCAAATCATGTTTTAATCATGTCTCCTCAATAATCTATCATATAATTCATAATTCCTCATTTTACTTCAGAACATGTTCTAAACCTTAACATAGTCCATTATCATAAATCAAACTCTCATCAGCTTTAGATACCAGAATAAATAATTCATCATAATGTAATGTGATAGCAAACGTTTTACATTCCTAAACCCACGCAATTTTGTTGCTCTTTCTTTCTATGAAGACACAATTATAACATTTAATCTATGATAATTCTATACTCTTTTTCCATAAAGAGGCCACTAGCCTATCACCATTGCATAAACTTTCTTGTATATCACAAAAACCTTCAATTAAGATTATAACTTAAAGATACCGTTCCACAATTGAATAAAATTTACATTTGATGATCGTCTTAAGCTTTAAACTATCTAACATATCATCCATATGTTCCGTAATGTATAGATCTCGATAAGAATGAAATACTTTATTCCTGAAATCCAAAAATACAATCAGTATTAACCCAAAATTTACGTCACTAAAAAAAATTCATTAAAATCACCTTACTTCAAAATTGGGCTCAAAGCTTCCAGACTGTATATAATATAACATAATAACTTTTATATTTATCACGTGAACCTTTCACACATCAATTTATCACCAAGATTTCGTATTCTAATTTCTCAATGTCCATCAATTCCAACTCTATATTTCTGTACTCTTTTATTTTTTTCTTAATAATTTAGATAGCATCATTTCATTCTTCAAACCATACATGCTTATATGCGAAAGATGCTATACTAATCACTCTGTTTTATTTCCTTTACTTCAATGCATGATTCATTTTCCATAATTCAAAAATGAAAATCAATATGAGTTTCGCAGACTCCCTCCATTAATATCATTTGTACCCTATTTACATAAATGTACAAATCCAATAATTCTTTTCCTTCAACAATAATTTATCCCGCAATAAGTAGTCTTTGTGAAATTTATCCATATCTTTCTCACATCTCTTATAATCATATAACCCATAAATAATCAAAATGATCGGAGCGACACAAATGTCAATTTCCTCAATGAATAAAATACATAATAACACATTATTCTTTACCTATCGATATACAGTATAATATCATCATTTATTCTCCACAAGATTTCTTATCATATAAATAGATACACAGCACCATAATTTTCATCATCCTTCCATATGAGTGGCTACAAATTACCACAATTTCCTATCATGCTAACGATCATTTGATTTTCCAAGATAATTAAGATTCATCATATGATTGTCATGGATTACACATAATATCAATCCATTTATCTATCACTTCGAAAATCTATATGTAAACAACCTCCGAAACCATCAAAACTTTCACTTCAAATTGATAATCCGTTCAATTCTTAATAGGTTACATACACCTCTGTACAAACCCAACAACTTATAACATTGTCAACCATTAAATCATTTCAACTGACATACTTACATACTAGTCATTTATGGATATGTTAAAAAAATATCTTTCAATCATTTTGGGTTCCATACATTCAAGCCTGAGAACCTGTGATTTCTGCCACCATGACATTTGACCACATGCACCAAATATGCATGATATACCAATGCATGAACTATGAAGACTTTCAAAACTTTATAAACCATACTCTGATACCACTCTGACACGACCTGTCCCAAATCATCCTATGGATCCGAAACGTGACATGCGCCGATGGTAGACGTTGACTAGATGTCAGATCCACCACCAAGTCTGACTATGAGTTACTATAAAATATGCGTCCAAATCAAATATTTATGAAAAACATAGTGCAATGGGCCCAATGTAATTACTTCATGTTTTATCAAATTCACTCATATCATTTAATATGTCATGTGGTTCTAACTCTGAAATCACCAGGCTCCTCAAGCTATCAGGGACCAATACTATCTATAAGAAAAATCGTGGAAAAATATGAGTTGATAGCTGGGTGAGTGGAAGAGTTCGAAAGTATTTATACTTCCTCATTTACACTTTTTTTTTTATCAAACATCAATTTCATATCATTTAATATTTCACATGATAGCCTCATACATTTACAGGCAAATAGTGAGACATTCTCATAACACTGTAAATATCATCTCATAATCACGTATAGTCATTAGCTGATATCTATACCATCATCTCATCACATCACATGTGATCTATACTAAAAATGTACCCTCTGACTAAAATATGTGATCCGCCTCTCAGGCTAATTACTTTCGCCACGGGCCTTTGGCCCCCTCCGTGAACGAAGTCGATCTCAAGACCTCTGGTAATCAATTCTAGAACACGGCCAAGGCCCACTCAGTTAACTATATGTACACGGTTACAATCCATTCATCCCCAATCAACCCCTCAGTGTAGTATAGAACACGGCCAAAGCCCACTCAGTGAACTAGAAGAAGTATGTAATCATGGGTATTTTTCTGGTCAATCTCAATATCACATGTTTCACATTTCAAATCACCAATAAAACATATCTAATTTGAATTCCACAAATATCATAATGAAAGAATAGTTCCAAAATAAGCATGTAATCGAACATATAACTGCATATAATGTATTGGTATAATTAATTTATTAATACTTGATAATATTTAAGTTTTTCCACTCACAAATCTATGGATAGAAATCTGCTAAATTAATGAGCCTTTTCCAAGCTTTGACATCACTACTTGAAATAAAGGTATAATTACTCAAATTAAAACTGACCATTTAAATTAATGCTAATTCACTTCATAATTCCACCGCTTCTGTAATTCTTATTGCATCTCTATTTCCCCAACTTTACTTCTCTTTGTTTATTTACCAACCAACCAGCTCACGTAGTAGAGATTAGAGCCAAATAGAATTAGCTGTGGCATGGGCAAAGCTCGGTACTCAGCTTCGGTGCTTGAGCGAGCCACAGTCGGTTGCTTTTTAGAGCTCCATGAGATTAAATTGTCATAAAAAAATATGCAAAACCTAGAGGTTAATTTCTGATCATCGGGACAGCCGACCCAGTTGTCATCAGAATAAATTAAGAGCTGTGTAGATGTTGAAGGTGGAATGAATAATCTAAAGTTAATGGAAAACTTGAGGTAACGTAATATCCGTTTCAATGCTCTCCAATGTTCATCGGTGGGTTTGTGCATGATTTGGCACACTTTATTTACAGTGAAGAAGATATCGGGCACGTCAAAGATAAGTACTGCAAGGCACCAACTATGCTTCGGCAGGTAGAGGGATCAGAGAGTGGAGCACCTGAGAATAGAGATAGCTTTTGGGAAAAAGACATGGGTGAAGAGATTGGCTTGGCATTGAGCATGTTCGTGCGGCTGAGTAGATTATATATGTACTGACTTTGAGATAAAAATAACCCCTCTTTCATGTGATGAACTGCAACGCCCAAAAAGAAACTTAGAACACCCAGGTCTTTGATAGAAAATTCACTAATGATAGCAGAGATTAATGTAGATATAGCTTGCGAGATGGAGCCAGTGATGATTATATCATTGACATATACCAACACAAAGAAAGTAACCGAAGCTTGTTTGAAGGTGAAGAGTGAAGTATCAGAACTTAAGTTGACAAAATCGAGTGAGTGCAGGTGCTCATGCAGACGATGGTACCAGGCATGTGGGACTTGTTTTAAGCCGTAGAGTACTTTGTGTAGTCGACATACATGATTTGGAAAATTGGGATGAACATATCCAAGAGCTTGATGCATATATATCTCTTCTGATAGATTCTCGTGAAGAAATGCGTTTTGTATGTCAATTTGATGGATTGGCCAGCGATTGGAGATTGCAATGCTTAGAACAAGTCGGATGGTTGTTGGCTTGATCACTGGACTAAATGTGTCATTGAAGTCGATTCCAGGTTGTTGGTGGTAGCCCTTGGCAACCAGCCGTGCTTTACGACGTTCAAGACTGCCGTTGGCTTTATAATTGGATTTGAAAATCCACTTGGAGCCAACAATGTTCATGTTCGATTGTGGAGGCACTAGAGACCAGGTGCCATTCTTCATCAGAGCTGTGAATTCCTCATCCATTACATTGCGCCACTCACTATATTTGCTTGCTTTTGTATAGTTCATGGGGAAGTCAAGGACACCGCCTGTGACAAAGAAAGATTGTGGAAGTGGGTAGCGGACTGTTCCATTAGTGAAAGTCTTGGGCTTCACAATGCGGTTTTGAGACCGTGTGGTCATTTAGTGGGAACAGAGCACCAAAGGATCTGTAGTAACGGTAAGTTCTATTGATGATTGGGTGATGGACGTGTTTAAGGATGGAGCAGGTGAAGGTGACAATAAACCAGATGTAGATGAGTTATTTGAGGTGGGAGACGAAATGTGATTGGGAGAATTGGAGTGAGACGTCGTCGTTTCAGTAAGGGGAGGGGCATGGGGAACATGTCATTGGCAGAAGGGGATGATGCATGGGAGGATGAGTGGGTGTCATTGATGTTGAGAGGAAATGGTAAAATAACGGTTGGGCTATATGTGGGCGTGGTGGTAGTGTGTGTGATGGGCTGGCAAATGGAAAGATGGTCTCATCGAATATTACATGTCGGGATATGAATATTTTTCCACTGGAAGTGTCCAGGCACTTGTATCCATGATGCATGTTGCTGAGACCAATGAAAATCAAGTTTGTGTTGATTGAAGGGATGGAGGTTAGGGAAACAAGCACACCTGAAAATTTTAAGTAGTGAAAAATCAGGAGCATGTTTATAGAGTTTTTCAAATGGAGAAATACCAAGTGGAGTTGTGGGGAGACGATTTATGAGATACGTTTCCATTAAAAAGGTATGATCCCAATAGACATGGGGAACACTGCCATGAGATAGAAGAGAAAGTCTCGTTTCAACAATGTGACGGCATTTTCTCTCGACGAACCCGTTTTGTTGTGACGTATGAGGACAAGTTACACGATGTTGAATGCTAATTTTGTCAAAGTATTTGTGGAGGGAGCAGTATTCTCTGCCCCAATTCGTTTGTACTATTTTTATTTTTCTTTCAAAGTGGCGTTCAACGAGTTTTTGGAAGGAACAAAATATTTGTATCACATTTGATTTGTTGGGTATATGAAAGAACCACATGAATTTACTAAAATGATCAACAAATGACACATAATATTTATTTCCATTAGTTGATATAATAGGGGATAGACCCCAAACATCAGAGAAAATTAATTCAAGAGGAGAGTGGGAAATGGACTTTAACTCAGAAAATGAAAGACGGTGACTCTTTCCTTGTTGACAAGTGGGAACACACACCCACTGTTTTATTTGATGAGAGAGGTAGAGAGAACTTGGAGACGAGTTGTCGAACGATTTGATAAGATGGATGGCCCGTCCAACAATGCCAAATATCAAGAGGAGCACGATGGGAGAGGAAGGATAGGCGAGATGTTGGTGGTGGAGCTAATGGTGAGAAAAAGTAGAGCCCGTCTTTAGTTTTGCCATGCATTAGAATTCTCCTCGTTGTTCCGTCCTTCACCAAAAAAAAGATGGGTGAAATTCAATATAAACATAATTTTCACGTGTAAATTGACTCACAGATATCAAATTCTTTTTAATCTATGGTACATGTAATAATTGAGATAAAGTGAAAGAGTGAGTTGGAGTTGGAGTTGGAGTTGATATAGTGGCAGAGCCAATATTCTTTATAGGTAAACCTGCCCCATCGTCGACATGGATTTGATCACCTCCATGGTATGGCCTCGTGTGTAGGTTCAGGTTCTGTAAATCATTTGTGAGATGATTTGTTGAGCCAGTATCAGGGTACCAGTTTGTGTCTGGAGTGGATGAAAGCAATGTCATGTATGCTGTCATGGTTGGAGGAGCCCCTCTATATGCATGGTCAAAGCGATAGTAGCACTGTACGGCAGTGTGACCAGTTTTGCCACACACTTGGCAAGTTGGTCTCGGGTTGGAAGGGTTACTCTGATGTGAGTTTCCTCGCCCACATCCACCACAGCCTCTATTTTTGAAGTAGGAGTTGCTGTAAGATTGTTGAAGTTGTGATGAACTTTGGTTTTGTTGGGAATTTCCGCCGCGATTGCGTTGGTCATTCCGGGTTGCCACATTGACCGAACCTACTGTGGCGTCAAGAGCAGATTGTGGTTGGTCTAGGTGTAACTCCAAGCTGAGAAGATGGTTAAACATCTCTTCAGAGGTCATTTTGTCGGCTTGAGTGGAAATGGAAGTCACAATGGCATCATATGATGTGTTGAGTCGAGGCCTCCAAGAAGGTAGGCAGTGAACTCATGACTTTATAGAGGCTGACCAATGGCAGCAAGGGTGTTAGAGTATGACTTCATCTTTTGAAAATAGTAAGAGATGGACATATTTCCTTTCTTGGTGAGAACCAAGAATTGGCGAGTATGAATTGCTCGAGCCGAAGACATGGTGGAGAACATTTTCTCAAGGGAAACCCAAACTTCTCTAGAAGTTGAGAGACCAACTATCTGAGCCAAGATGCTTTCAGACAGAAGGATTCCAAGGTACTGAGAACAAACTGGTCTTGGTCATACCAGGAGTGGAATTTTGGGTGGGGAGTTTCTGGTTGGGTAGAGGTGGAGCTTGCTGCATCGGGGTTGGTTATAGTTGGTGGGGGGTAGAGATGGTTTCATAAACCTATCCAAACAAACGTTGGTCACACAGATAAGGGACGATTTGTGTTTTCCAAAGGAGATAGTTGTCTTTGGTGAGCCTGACTGTAACCAGACTATGGATGCTTGCTGGGTTGGTAGGAGTATTGGATGAGGCCATGGGATCGAATGAGCAAGAAAGACAGAGGTCACGGTTTGGCTCTGATACCATAAAACAATACTAACAGGATGGAAATTCTCGTATCTTTTATTAAAAGGAATTGTACATATATATAGCAGTTGTGTCCTAGAGTAATTACAGGAATTGGCATAATTAAAGGAGAGACTAGCATATTTGTTGCAATTACAATTTTCACGTAGATGGAACAATTACAATTAGTGGAGACAATTCCTCAAATCATGGAATGGATTCAGACTTGCTGTCATCTGTTGGCTTGATCTTGTTGTCATCTGTTTTGGAAAGTAATTCCTTAATACTAACTGCAATTATCAAAGTATATTTTCTTCCTCATACTCATTATCTAATGATGCTGACTTTTGCAGCATATCAGCCTATCCCTTAGTTATTGCTGCTCACCCTCACAAGCCTAACGAATTTGCATTAGGACTTACTGATGGTGGAGTGTGTGTAATTGAGCCACTAGATTTGGAAGGTGAGTGGGGCACCATACCTCTACAAGAAAACAGTGCTTGTTCAAGCACGGGTGCTGCATCTAGTTCTAATCAATCTCAAAGGAAAATAAGTACGTGTATACACACAGCGGCCTCCCCATGAAACCAATTGAGCATATTTCTCGTGTTTTAGGATAGTGCCAATTTTTTGCTTCTCAAAGAAACGCTGCTTGATATGATGATATAGTTGTAGGTCAGTTTTTTAGGGTTAGTTTAGAGGCCAGAGGCCATGTTGTTAGTCATCTTTACAATGAATAACGGGACTTTTTGTCCATCTTTACAATTAAATGATGACAGGTGAAGGTCATTTGATGTCGTGATTGGTCTCAGCAAGGTAGATTTAGTGTATGCTTGGACCCTAATTCCTACCTTTGTTTGGTTTAAACTTTTATTTGTTACAACAACTTGAAAAGTTCATGAATTCAAAGGTTTCCATCTTTAGAAGCTACAATCTGTTTCACTTGAAATAGTTAAGCATGTTGATGCATTGCTTCCTTTATGTGTATGTATCACATGCATCGTACGGGGAGAAGAGGGATGAGGGTTGCGGAGGGACGACCGGTCCTTCAACATTTTAAAAAATTTTTTTTTGGAGTTATAGAATTTTTTTGACATATACTTAAAACCTCTGTGCTTCAACTAGGGTAATGTGTTCGTGTTCGACACATATCAGACGCGTGTCGAAAATTGACACTCTTCCATGATTTTTTTATTTTTATTAATATTATACATTTTTACCTGAAATTATTAGTAAATTACAAATAAACATTCATATTTGAAAGATTTCAACAAGAAATATTAATAGCAAGTGTAAAACTAAATTTATACAACATAAACGAAGAGTTTTAAAGTGGTAACGTGTTGTGTCGGTACTTTTTTGAAAATTGCATGTCAACGTATCTGACACGTATCATGTCAGACACACATATCCGTGTTGGTGCATCATAGCTTAAGGGGGGTGTATTCAACGAAAACTTTTAAAGACTTTGGGAGATTTAAAAAAGTTTCAGTGTATTCAATTGAGACTTTGAAAGACTCTTTAAAAGTCAGAGTGTATTACGAGGTATTCAATTGAAACTTTTTAGGAATCTGGGTATTCAATTTAGGAAGACTTTTGGAAAATTTATAATTTATTAGACTTTGGGAGATTTTAGGTAGAAACTATAAATAGAATTCTCGAAGCAAAATCACTCATCTCACAATTGAAGCCAGCTCTTCAATTTTCTTCTAGGGTTCTCCTCCATCCCCTTCAATCAGGTAATAATTGACTCTTTTCTTTACTATAGGAGATGGAAAGCCTCAGGAACTCATAATTTGATATGGGTTTTTTCTGTGGACTACCGAATTATCCTTCAATTCGAGATTTGCTATTTTTATTTTTATTTTTGGGTTTGAGGGTGTTGCTGGGATGGATTTGAATCAGATTTTAGCAGTTGGATTTGATAATTTCATGAAGATCTGATTTTTATATGATACTATAACATTTTNATTAGTTTAGCCCTAATTTATAATAAGCAATATAGTTTAGTACAATAATTGGTAATATTTACTTAAAATACAGAGCCCAACCATCTGCGAATTAACATTATGCATTATAATTAATCATTTTAAAAACTTAAATAATCATTCTGTGTTCTCAAGTCTGAATTTATTTCAATTCCACCTTTTTATTGTCAATTTGATGAAATTTTGTTGCACATAGACATAATAGGCAGCACATAGACATAACCGTGTGTGAGTGTAGAGCTGGGTGGGGTGGATGAGGGATTTGTTTGTTGGAGTTGTATTTGGTTGTTCAATTCTGTAGCTTGGTTTCTAGATTTATGATCATTATTATTGACTTGATTTCTTATAAAATTATTTCAGGCTATGTGATTAATTCTTGCTCCATTGTGAAGTATGATAAATCAACGCAATTATCTAAAATTTCTGGATTGGAAAAATAATCTGTTTGGTGTTGCTTGCTTGCTCTATTTGCTTCTTGTATATGGTCTAATATGTGGTGCATTATTTATGTTGTATAGACAACTGAAGGAGATGCTTTAACTTGGAAGCTGGTAAAGATTAAAATGAATTTAATTTCACATTTTCTTGTTCATTCATGCTTTTTCCTTTTCTCCTTTTTAATTTGTTTTTGAATGGAAAAAGCTTCATTTTTTAGCTATTGTAGAGGTCTTGAGGAATTTCTTGTTTGTTTCTCTGATTCTGTGTCATCAAGATGGATGTAGCATCAGGCTAACAACCAAGAAAACTAGCTGTGTCATCAAAATGGATGGCTATAGATGGATGGATCAGATTTTATCTGTCTTTCTGGTGAATTTGGATGTAAATATAAATTTCTTGGCATCTGGTTTATAATTTGCCAGGTTCTTTTGGAAATGTGCACTAAAATAATCCAGGGCGTTTCATTTTCTTCCTTGCAAGTTATGAGATTCTGGGGATTAAATCTTTTGCTAACTTTCAGTTTATGCAGTAGAAAATAGAAAAAGATATAGCCCCCAGACCTTTAAGGAGGTATTTGTGAACGCCAAAAACTGTTGGTGATGCTTTAATTGACAGAAATTCCACTACACTCTTCACTTAAATTAGCTACATGATTCATATGGTACAACTGAGATAAAGACAGTAAAGCTGGTTGACACACTAAAATAAACGTGGTTAAGAAAGAAAGACTGCTTCCTCGTCTACTTTGTTGTTCCAGCACCATCATCCTCAGGGAGGGGAAGGGGTGTGACTATAGCTTTTATGGAAAGTATTTTCTATTTGGTTGCTCTATTTGCTTCTTCCTCTATTTGTTGAGCCATGATCCTAGCGAGCACTTAAGTTGGTTTTCTATTAGTCTAGATTAATATTCCATTCACTTGAATAAGTCTCAATGATATGTCAATTTTTGGAAACCGAGTGGCTATGTTCTCTTGACTTTTTATGCGACATAACTCTGGGTTTGGATGGGATCATGTGACGAAGAAATTTACTGCTAGTGATGAAGTATGGGACGATTACTTTATGGTGAGCTTCCTTTATTACTTGATTTAGAAACTTATGAAATTTGAGTTAATGGTCAGTGAAGTGTATGTTTCATATGTTAACATTTATAAATATTTTTTTCTTTAATAGTCTCATTCCGAAGATAAAAGTTATCGCACAGACACTTTTCTAGACTATGAGGATTTGAGAATTGCAATGGGAAGTGGGACAGCTGTTGGGACACACTCAATTGCATTAGGGGATAATACTGATGCAAGAACATTTTATACAGAAGAAAGAAGAGTTAGCGACAGTTTAATAGACGACTTCATGTATGATCCTGATACTGAAACATTTATAGTAATTGATAAACAAGATCTTATAAGTTCAGGGGTTTGCCCATTAATTCGAAAACGAAGTAGAACAGAATTTGAAGCAAAATCTAGTTCGTTTGAGCCCAAAAGCACTCAATTAGGCATTTTAGATAAACTTGCTAGTACATTTGACAAGATCACTCAAGCAATTGAATCAATTGACACCAGAGAGCCTAATTGTTGGAACATTATCAAGGACATCCCAAACTTGGAGGATGATGATCGTTTTAAGGTCCTTGATTTGCTTAATACAAAAGCAAAAAAGTCTGAGTTCTTGAACATGACACCCGAAGAACGTTCTAAATGGATAACATTTAAATTAAATTGAAGCTTTGTTTTGTGGACATGATTCATAGTAATTTTTCTTCATATAAATATTTTTTTTTCAATTTAAAATTTTTTAATTTTTTTTCGTTTTATTTTTTTTTTGTTTTTTTTTTTTTTTTTTGATATTTTATTAATTTGACAACAATTGTGATTCATTTTACATGACATTATCATTTTCCTTGTCTATGGATTTAATTTTTGTTCCTTTTATTTTAGGTACTTCCATATATATATAATGTCTAGTGTTTAACATTAATGAAGATCATGAAAAAGAGGTGGATGAGATTGAAGAAGACGACTATAAAGAAGCATTATATGAAACTAGTTAGTATTTATGGATGGCAATTCAAGCAATTCTCTACGTGATAAATGATCATATAAACAATGTGTTGTAGACGTATTACACGTTCACTAACTAGGCGACCGAAAACTAGATATGAATATGACTATATACATAAAATATTAAAGGAGGATCCAGAAAACTTTCGACAAGTTTATAAAATGTACCTGGATATATTTCTAAATTAAGCAATATCATTAAAGAAAAAACTTACAGGATACTAGGTATATTTGTATTGAAGAAATGCTTGCAACATTCCTACCTGGTCAAAATACTCGATATTGCTTGAGTCGTCAAAAATTTGGTCGATCCCATTTCATTACTAGCTGAAGTTTCAACAAGATTTTACAGACATTAAACAAATTTGCGGTAGATATGATAGTCAAACCGAGATTCGCCGTGCTAGAAAAAATAAGGGAAATTACAAGATTTTACCCATACTTTAAAGTAAGTGATGAAATAAGATTTATTATATTTTTTGTTTTATGTTTTCATTAGTGTTTTTGTGAATTTTTTGTATTGTTTTATTATTTTCAGGATTGTATTAGAGTTATTGATGGTATCCATATTCTAGCAATGGTAATTGGACGTGATAAAAGCAGTTATAGAAATCGTCATGGAACAATTTCTCAGAATGTTTTGGCCGCTTGTAACTTTGATTTGAAATTTATAAACGTGATTAGTGGGTGGGAGGAATCAGCACATAATTCTAAAGTGTTGAGTGATGCTTTAACAAAGAGAAATGGACTTGAAGTGCCAAAAGGTACGGCTTAATTATTTCATTTTTTCTTTTATCTTATTGTTTCAAATTACTTGTTAACTTTACAATTATTTTATATTCATATTCAGGTAAATATTTTTTGGGAGACTATGGATTTTCAAATCGACGTCAGTTTTTAACTCCTTTTCGAGGTGTCCGTTATCATCTTCAAGATTTTGTTGGTCAAGATCGTGACCCTGAAAATATAAAGGACTTGTTTAATCTTCGTCATGTTTCCTTGAGGAACGTAGTTGAGAGGATATTTGGTATATTTAAATCAAGATTCACAATTTTCAAAACAGCTCCTCCATTTCTATATCGTACATTCGTACACAAGCAGAACTCGTATTAGCTTGCGCAGGATTACACAATTTTCTCCGCAAAGAATGTCGTTCCGATGAATTTCCAATTGAGCCTGATAACGAAGATTCATCATCTTTTTCGATTAATGAGGGGGAAGACTTTAAACCATTTTTTTAGAGTCAAGAGCAAGAAAGAGAAAATGTTAATGCATGGAAGGCTTCTCTAGTAGCGGACATGTGGAATGATGTTGAAAATGTTTAATTTTTTTTATTTTTATTTTTTGTTGATCATTACTAAAATACTATTATTTTTTTAATATTTTGATTATTTGTTAATCTACTTGATATAACTTCAATTTTTTTTGGAAAAGAAATTGACATGGAAAATACGATTTCTTAGTTTTCATTTTCAATTATATGAGTTGTGGACGATTTGAATATAAAAGAAGTTGTTAAACATATTACATTATATGTGTTTAATATTTTCTTTTAAAAAAAAAGTCTTCTAAAGTCTTTTAAAAGTTTTTAAAAGTCTTTAGTAAAAGTCTCCACAAATCTAGGATATGTTTTTACCAATTCCTACCAAATTCATGGAAATCACTTAAAATATCACAAAGTCCACAAAAGTCACCCACTTTAAAAAGTTTTTAAAAGTTTCAATTGAATACACTCCCTAAAACTTATGTCAAATGGTAAAGTTCAAATTTTCAACATATAAGTCTTGTTATTTTAGTGGATAAGTTAGCATTTTGTCTCGTGTGTTCGAATCCGATTAGACATATTAATAGTTTATTTGAATAGCTGCAAAAATTTAATATGACAAAAAAGAAATTTATACGAGAAAATCGCACACTTTGCCTTTGTTTGAGCTCCATTTTGTACACCCAAAAAAAAAAAAAAGATTTTGTAATGGTTATTTTTTTTTTTTTTTTTTGAAGAATGCACGTTAAAAAGCAGGAAAATATTTTGAGTTTGTGTAAAATTATTTTATTGGTTAATGGGACTCGAAAAGAGACTTTATCTTCTCTAATCTCTCCCTTTCTTTTACGATGGTAATACAATGATGGCTGTTTATAAGACAAATTAGGGAAAATTTGAAATTTATAAGGATACAAATTCTTAAATTATTCTCAATGAAATTTTGATCTATGGGCCCCTCGCACCATTCTGAAGGAGAGCTTCTTACCCCTCTTTCAAACGCATGGCGACCTTACCGCGAAGGTCAATCTGTGTACTGACTCAATACAACTTAAGGGTCATCTTTCCTTTGGAAAAGTTTGTTATGAGGTAGGGAAGTGCTGCTAGATGGGTTGGCTTAAGGAGTAGGAGACGGCATGGTACACGAGCTTTTGGCTACCTATGGCTTCCATAGCCACCATCTTTTTCATTGATAGGCATAATTTCTAGGGAAAATTGCAGTCGAGGTACCAAATCTTTCGTTTATTAGTAGATTTTGCCCAAACATTTAGTTTGTGTCACCGGAGGTACCAAACCTTCAAAAAATTTGCACTCGGAGTCCAAATTGACAGAAACCGTTAGTTTGACTGTTATTGACCAAAAATTAAAGGTCTGACCAATTGTTGACTGATTTTTAATGGGATAAATGTGTAACTTTACATTTTCATATAAATAATTTAAATTAAACAATAAAAAAATAAAAAATAGTCATCTTCTCCACCCAACCAAAACTAAAAGTCATCTTCTTTACTCACCAAGAACCAAAACCTGGTATTTCCCAATAAAATCAAAGTTGGAATCTCACTGACTTCCTCACCCTCGCCGGTAGCTTGATTGAAATTTCAAAAACTAATTTCAAACCTTGCAACTCATTTTCCCCACTCTCCAAAAATCAGTAAAATTTGGTAGAAAGAAAATAAAAACCCTTCTTTGCCCATTGACAAGAGCCCATCGAATACCAGTGCATTTGTATAACTACTTTTTGGGAGAAAGAAGGAAAAAAACCATCAAATGCCCATTTCATTTACTTGTTATTTATTTTTTATTTTTTTTTGCCCCCTTTTACTCTCTTCCCTTAAAACCTTCAATTCCATTTCTTCCCAAACAACCCCTCAAATCCTACAAATATCTCCACTATATCCTCTCCTTCTCCTCCCATTTCTCCTCTCACGAGCCATTCTCATCGGAGCTAGTCATTTTGAAAGTGCAAACTAGTTTTGTTCATTTACCAAACTGGTTTATGGTTTTCGTTGGGGAGGGGGAAGTGGGGATGTGGAGAGGGGGTGAGTGGAGAAGATGATTGGAGTTTTTTATATTTTGGTTTTAAATATAATTCTTTTATATAAATTTTTTATATGAAAATGTAAAGTTACACATTTGCCCATTTAAAAATCAGTCAACAATTAGTCAAACCTTTAATTTTTTGTCAATAACAATCAAACTAACGGTTTCTGTCAATTTGGACTTCGGATGTGAATTTTTTGAAGGTTTGGTACCTCCGGTTGCACAAACTAAAGGTTTGAACAAAATCTGCTAATAAACGAGAGGTTTGGTACCTCAGCTGCAATTTTCCCTAATTTCTACTCTCCCAAAGTCAACCTATCGAAACAACTTTTGAAAGACTCTCGCAAGCACATATAATGACTTGTTCGTCTGTGTCCAACAATAATCAGATTTTCAATTTCGACTCCTCACCAAATCACCTCTAATTGGCAATTTGTCAAAATACTCGGACTACGTAGATAATAAAGACATTATTGCAGACTATAGTAATAATTACTCAAATCACTCGTATTGTTTCCACAAAGTTCAATAAATTTAAGACATAGTATGATCTTCGCAATATCTCATTTGTTTCCCGGTCTATAGCACTTGGGACTTATCAACGCTCTTATCATCTTCCGCTAGTACGTACTCTTTAAGAAACGCCGACAAACCTCTCTCCCTCTCTCTCTCTCTCTCACTATCTCTCACACACATTCATTCAATGTACAATCGCTTCTCTCTATGTTAATATACCTGCATATATCGTATATGTATGCTCGTGTCACGTACACAAAAAGATCTATAAAGAAAACCCGCACATCGGAAGCTGACATGCATGCATGTTTACTTACTTATATTTAGAATTGAAATTTGGGGGTTTTGGTTTGAATTTGAATTTTATGAGACGCTCTTCTTGATTTTCCAATTTTGATTATGGATTGTTCATCTTTCATTTCTTTATTTGTTTTTGGCAGATATGGAAAGTGAGGGAGTAACCACCGTGTGGTCGCTCGACGAGGAACTGGTATTTTTTGGTAGTTCAATTTCTTGATGAAAAGAACATCGAACTGTTGACAAGTAAGAATTGAATTCTGATTATAGAGAAATTGGGAATATTAATCAGTAGTTAATCGTATATCGACGATTCTTTACAAGTTTAATTAGCTTAACCATTAGTACACTGAAGAAACTTGGGTTTTTGAAAATTCAAGATTTGTTTATATAATGGTATAATATTATGTTGAATACGGATTTTTCAATATGTAATATCAGCATTTTCTTTCAGTCTAAGATAAATTGGCATTTTCCTCTGTGTTGGCTTGCAGCTTGAAGTGGCAGCATCACCTCAGCAAATCTGAACCTTAAGCCTGACAAATTAACCCTGTTTGTGGACATATGCGTGTAACTGATCAGCTTTTGGGTAGAGTTAATGCTACTACTCAATCAAGCATTGAGGATCGAGTTTCTCCAGCAACATCCACAGTTTCAATGGTATCCTGCTTTCAAACTTTTACTCAGATTAATTTCTTTGGCACAATGGTTAAAAAGCATTTTGCATATTGCTTATTTATTCATGTGCACTGCATAATATTTCATATGACATTAGTTCTTGCGTGCACTAAAAGGAGTTATTAGATTGCAATACTCTATTTTCACTTCGTGATCAGTTTTTTTTCAATTTCTTCAGAAGGGAGATGGCCGAGATTTGTTAGATGGGAATCGTAAAGTTGCAGATGAGCACTCTGAGAAATCCATAATCTGGAAACTGACAGAAGTGAATGAACGATCGCAGTGTCATTCCCTGAGAGTTCCAGATAGTTTAACGTCGACGAGGGTAGTAATTAACTCAGCCATCGACCATCTAAAATACCTAGATAGATATTTGCCTACAAATGGATTTAATTTGACCAGTTTGAACTTCTATCCATTCCTCTAACCTGCTTCATGCTTTATAAGCATGGTCATGTGGATAGAGAAAAATCCGAACATTTTACATGAAATTAGAATAACAGTGATTCAAGTTTTTAAATTGTTTGTTAGTTGTGTCTTTGACCTCTAGAATTTTGACAGTTGGAGAATATATTTTATTCCAGTCCATTTTCAACATCAAGTATCCTTACAAACTTCACCGTTATCGAGTTTCTATCAATTTTTGTGGCCACCAATATAGCCTAAGATATATATAAAGAACTCGCAAGATAATGGAGAGATTGCTTGCAGTTAATTTCTGGTTTCTATTTGTTAGTCCTACTCTGTGAGGCCCTCTAAATTCTGTTCTATCAATTTATCAGGTTTCAAGGTTGATGTATACCAATTCAGGAAAAGCAATATTGGCTTTATATGCCAATGCTGTCCACAATCTCTGGAAATGGCCAAAAAGTGACTGTAACCCAACGAGGGAGGTATTGGTCTATTACACTTGAAAACTACCCAAATTTTTTTAATTTTTATTAACACCAGTAGCATCTTCTTATGCAATTCAACTTCTTGCAGGCAAGAGCAAATACTATGCCTCAATTATGGAAACCTAGTAGTGGGATACCGATGACCAATCATACTAATCGCATGAATCCTGAAGATAGGGTGCCATGCTTTGCACTGTCCAAGAATGATTCATATGTTATATCGGCGTCAGGAGGGAAAATTTCTCTATATAATATATCTACCTTCAAAGTAAGTGGGTTTTGTTCTGCTTATCTCTTGCATTTATCCGTTAAACGTTGAATCATGAAGTGTTTTTACTTCTATTATGTGTTGAACATATTGGAAGAGTTTGATTTGGGAATATATGGACCAAACAATTTATTCTCTTTGGTGGACATGAGTTAGATCAATTTACTCTCTTTGGTAGACACGAGTTACACTCTTAACATGCTTGTTATAACATTTTTGTTCTATCAACAGACAATGGCAACATTCAAGTCCCCTCCACCTGCAGCAACATTTCTGGCATTTCATCCCCAAGACAGTAACATCATAGCAATTGGGCTGGATGATTCATCTATCCAAATATATAATGTCAAGTTTGATGAGGTAGTAAATAGTGGTGAACTTCTGGCTTAAATTTGTGAGTTAAACATGTTAATGAGTCAAGCCATGTTATCATTGCATTTCCTTTGTAACAGGTCAAAACTGAGCTTAAAGCTCATCAGAAAAGGATATCTGGCCTTGCCTTCTCTAATATTCTTAACGTGCTTGTATCTTCAGGAGCTGATTCTCAGGTAAGGAGCTTTTGTCACGGATGCTTCTACTATTGGTGAAACTGAAGTTCCTATTAGTGCCTATATGTATTCCTTTCTCTAAACCATATCACAATAACCATCCTGGGAGAACCTGTTTGGGAACAACAAAATGGACCTAACATGATCTAAGTCTATATTTAAGAGAAATTACTCGTAGGTTTTAGTAAGTTGGCATTTCTTTAACCTCTTTCCTTGTATATTTGAAAATTTATATGTATTGGCCATTTACTTCTACATATAGCCGTGTCTTTCCTTTCTTTGAGTTTACCAAGTTGGCTAAGCATTGCATTGTTAAGAATTTTCAGCCGCTGACCCTTTTTGTTTAACCAGTTGTGTGTTTGGAGCATTGATACGTGGGAGAAGCAAACAAGTGAGTACTTGCAAAGCCCACCCGGTTGCTCGGCTGCTTCTCTTGCAGATACCCGTGTACAATTTCACCGCGATCAAACGCATTTACTAGCATTCCAAGAGAGACAGATAGCAGTATATGAAGTACCTAATTTGACATGCCTTGTGCAGGTGTAGCATGTGAACTTACACATGAATATATTCCTTACAAATTATTGCTGCGAATTAGTATCTCTCTGTTCCGAAGTTTTTTGACTTCGAATATTGTTCCTTTCATGGATGCTGATGCAATTACTTTCTTCTTTTTCTAATCTAATAAACAGTCTGTACCCCGACGTGCAAGTGGCCGAATCACGTGTGCTACATATTCTTGCGATGGCCAATCCATATACATCAGCTTTGAAAATGGAAGTATAGGTGTTTATACTGCTTCATCATTGTGTTTGAGATGTCGAATCAATTACTATGCATATGCACCTTCCTATCCAACGTGCGTACTACTGAAATTTCTTGAATTTGAATTCGATCACCTGAAAACTAACTGCAATTATCAAAGTATAATTTCCTCCACGTACTCATTATCTGATGATATTTATTTTTGCAGCGTATCGGCCTATCCCTTGGTTATTGCTGCTCACCCTTACAAGCCTAACCAATTTGCATTAGGACTTACTGATGGTGGTGTGGGTGTAATTGAGCCACTAGAGTCGGAAGGCGAGTGGGGCACCTTACCTCCACAAGAAGCCAGTGCTGGTTCAAGCACGGGTCATGCAGCTAGTTCTGATCAACCTCAAAGGTAAATAGGTGTATTAATACAGCGGCCTCCCCATGAAACCAAATGAGCGTATTTCTTGTGTTTTAGGACAGTACTCTTTTTTTCCTTCTTAAAGAAAAGCTGCATTATAGTTGTAGGTCAGTTTTTTTGGAGGGCAGATATCGAGTTGGTAGTTATCTTACATTGAATAACGGGATTTTTTGTCCATGGTTAGATTTGATGTCCAGACTGGTCTGAGGAATGTAGATTTAGCGCAGGCTTGGGATCGAATTCCTAATTTTGTATCGTTTGAACTTTTGTTTGTTACATCTAGAAAAGTTCATGAATTCGAAAAGTTTCCCTCTTAAAAAATGTACTGATTTTTAGCTAATATTTTTGAATTATAAAAGTTTTTTGATATATTCTTAAAATTCGAATCGAATGATAAATGTTCGCAGGCACTCGGTCTCCAGGGTGGCTTTCCATAAAAGCTCGAATCCGATTATCCATATTTACAATTTTCTTAAGATTTTGGACAGTTAGTCCTTAACCTTTAATACTTATAGCAAGTACGTCCTCAACATTTAAAATCGATCTTCTCAGTCCCCAGCCTTTATTTCCATTTGTATGGTTTTACTTGATTACCCCTCTTTCTTTTTGATCTTTCGTGATCAAGCATGTAGTCAACCTGTGGAGCATGAACTTACTCTCAAGCATACTAATTAAGCTAATTACAAACTACCAATGAAATGACTAAACAAATTATATTTTCTCTATTTGGTAGGGATTAAAATCAGATTTTGTTAAACGTTGTTAAAATGTATGATTGAAAAATTGTGAATACCATGAAATATATTGTTAAAATTAATTGTTGATTTTGATTTAAATCAAAATCTATATTTTAATTTTTGCCAATCAGGGAAGTATTATTATGGATAGATAAATTTGAACATGTCATTATGATGTCAAAAGTCAAAATTGCACTACAAAACCAAATACATCAAATGAGTAGGCACTTATTTCTTTAGCTTAAAACAACGCTTTATTATTATTATTATTATTATTATTATTATTATTATTATTATTATTATTATTATTAT
>NC_036245.1:844453-850497 GCF_002742605.1 Olea europaea var. sylvestris | reverse complement strand
TACAAGATTTTACCCATACTTTAAAGTAAGTGATGAAATAAGACGTATTATAATTTTTCTTTTATCTTTTCATTAGTGTTCTCATGAATTTGTTGTACTGTTTTATTATTTTTTGGATTGTATTGGAGCTATTGATGGTATCCATATTCCAGCAATGGTAATTGGACGTGATACAAGCAGTTATAGAAATCGTCATGGAACAATTTCTCAGAATATTTTGACCGCTTGTAACTTTGATTTTGAATTTATAAACGTGATTAGTGGATGGGAGGAATCAGCACATGATTCTAAAGTGTTGAGTGATGCTTTAACAAAGAAAAATGGACTTGAAGTGCCACACGGTACGGCTTAATTATTTCATTTTTTCTTTTATCTAACTGTTTCAAATTACTTGTTAACTTTACAATTATTTGATATTCATATTCGGGTAAATATTTTTTGGGAGACTGTGGATTTTCAAATCAACGTCAGTTTTTAACTCCTTTTCGAGGTGTCCGTTATCATCTTCAAGATTTTGCTGGTCAAGGTCGTGACCCTGAAAATACAAAAGAGTTGTTTAATCTTCGTCATGCTTCCTTGAGGAACGTAGTTGAGAGGATATTTGGTATATTTAAATCAAGATTCACAATTTTCAAAACAACTCCTCCATTTCCATATCGTACATTCGTACACAAGCGGAACTCGTATTAGCTTGCGCCGGATTACACAATTTTCTCCGTAAAGAATGTCGTTCCGATGAATTTCCAATTGATCTTGATAACGAAGATTCATCATCTTTTTCGATTAATGAGGGGGAAGACTTTGAACCATTTTTTTAGAGCCAAGAGCGAGAAAGAGAATGTTAATGCATGGAGGGCTTCTCTAGCAGCGGCCATGTGGAATGATGTTGGAAATGTTTAATTTTTTATTTTTTTTTATTTTTTTGTTGATCATTACTAAAATACTATTATTTTTTTAATATTTTGATTATTTGTTAATCTACTTGATATAACTTCAATTTTTTTTGGAAAAGAAATTGACATGGAAAATACGATTTATTAGTTTTCATATGAGTTGTGGACGATTTGAATATAAAAGAAGTTGTTAAACATATTACATTATATGTGTTTAATATTTTCTTTTAAAAAAAAAATAAAGTCTTCTAAAGTCTTTTAAAAGTTTTTAAAAGTCTCTAGTAAAAGTCTCCACAAATCTAGGATATGTTTTTACCAATTCCTACCAAATTCATGGAAGTCACTTAAAATATCACAAAGTCCACAAAAGTCACCCACTTTAAAAAGTTTTTAAAAGTTTCAATTGAATACACCCCCTAAAACTTATGTCAAATGGTAAAGTTCAAATTTTCAACATATAAGGCTTGTTATTTTAGTGGATAAGTTAGCATTTTGTCTCGTGTGTTCGAATCCAATTAGACATATTAACAGTTTATTTGAATAGCTGCAATAATTTAATATGACAAAAAGAAATTTACACGAGAAAATCGCACACTTTGCCTTTGTTTGAGCTCCATTTTGTACACCCAAAAAAAAAAAGAAAAAAAGAAAAAGATTTTGTAATGGTTATTTTTCTTGAAGAATGCACGTTAAAAAGCAGGAAAATATTTTGAGTTTACGTGTAAAATTATTTTATTGGTTAATGGGACTCGAAAAGAGACTTTATCTTCTCTAATCTCTCCCTTTCTTTTACGATGGTAATACAATGATGGCTGTTTATAAGACAAATTAGGAAAAAATTGAAATTTATAAGGATACAAATTCTTAAATTATTCTCAATGAAATTTTGATCTATGGGCCCCTCGCACCATTCTGAAGGAGAGCTTCTTACCCCTCTTCCAAACGCATGGCGACCTTACCGCGAAGGTCAGTCTGTGTACTGACTCAATACAACTTAAGGGTCATCTTTCCTTTGGAAAAGTTTGTTACGAGGTAGGGGAGTGCTACTAGATGGGTTGGCTTAAGGAGTAGGAGACGGCATGGCACACGGGCTTTTGGCTACCTATGGCTTCCATAGCCACCATCTTTTTCATTGATAGGCATAATTTCTACTCTCCCAAAGTCAACCTATCGAAACAACTTTTGACAAGACTCTCGCAAGCACATATAATGACTTGTTCGTCTGTGTCCAACAATAATCAGATTTTCAATTTCGACTCCTCACCAAATCACCTCTAATTGGCAATTTGTCAAAATACTCGGACTACGTAGATAATAAAGACATTATTGCAGACTATAGTAATAATAACTCAAATCACTCGTATTGTTCCCACAAAGTTCAATAAATTCAAGACATAGTATGATCTTCGCAATATCTCGTTTGTTTCCCGGTCTGTAGCAATTGGCACTTATCAACGCTCTTATCATCTTCCGCTAGTACGTACTCTTTAAGAAACGCCGACAAACCTCTCTCCCTCTCTCTCTCTCTCACTATCTCTCACACACATTCATTCAATGTACAATCGCTTCTCTCTATGTTTATATACCTGTATATATCGTATATGTATGCTCGTGTGTCGTGTCACGTACACAAAAAGATCTATAAAGAAAACCCGCACATCGGAAGCTGACATGCATGCATGTTTACTTACTTATATTTAGAATTGAAATTTGGGGGTTTTGGTTTGAATTTGAATTTTATGAGACGCTCTTCTTGATTTTCCAATTTTGATTATGGATTGTTCATCTTTCATTTCTTTATTTGTTTTTGGCAGATATGGAAAGTGAGGGAGTAACCACCGTGTGGTCGCTCGAGGAGGAACTGGTATTTTTTGGTAGTTCAATTTCTTGATGAAAAGAAATCGAACTGTTGACAAGTAAGAATTGAATTCTGATTATAGAGAAATTGGGAATATTAATAAGTAGTTAATCGTATATCGACGATTCTTTACAAGTTTAATTAGCTTAACCATTAGTACACTGAAGAAACTTGGGTTTTTGAAAATTCAAGATTTGTTTATATAATTGTATAATATTATGTCGAATACGGATTTTTCAATATGTAATATCAGCATTTTCTTTCAGTCTAAGATAAATTGGCATTTTCCTCTGTGTTGGCTTGCAGCTTGAAGTGGCAGCATCACCTCAGCAAATCTGAACCTTAAGCCTGACAAATTAACCCTGTTTGTGGACATATGCGTGTAACTGATCAGCTTTTGGGTAGAGTTAATGCTACTGCTCAATCAAGCGTTGAGGATCGAGTTTCTCCAGCAACATCCACAGTTTCAATGGTATCCTGCTTTCAAATTTTACTCAGATTAATTTCTTTGGCACAATGGTTAAAAAGCATTTTGCATATTGCTTATTTATTCATGTGCACTGCATAATATTTCATATGACATTAGTTCTTGCGTGCACTAAAATGAGTTATTAGATTGCAATACTCTATGTTCACTTCGTGATCAGTTTTTTTTCAATTTCTTCAGAAGGGAGATAGCCGAGATTTGTTAGATGGGAATCGTAAAGTTGCAGATGAGCACTCTGAGAAATCCATAATCTGGAAACTGACAGAAGTGAATGAACGATCGCAGTGTCATTCCCTGAGAGTTCCAGATAGTTTAACGTCGACGAGGGTAATAATTAACTCAGCCATCGACCATCTAAAATACCTAGATAGATATTTGCCTACAAATGAATTTAATTTGACCAGTTTGAACTTCTATCCATTCCTCTAACCTGCTTCATGCTTTATAAGCATGGTCATGTGGATAGAGAAAAATCCGAATATTTTACATGAAATTAGAATAACAGTGATTCAAGTTTTTGAATTGTTTGTTAGTTGTGTCTTTGACCTCTAGAATTTTGACAGTTGGAGAATATATTTTATTCCAGTCCATTTTCAACATCAAGTATCCTTACAAACTTCACCGTTATCGAGTTTCTATCAATTTTTGTGGCCACCAATATAGCCTAAGATATATATAAAGAACTCGCAAGATAATGGAGAGATTGCTTGCAGTTAATTTCTGGTTTCTATTTGTTAGTCCTACTCTGTGAGGCCCTCTAAATTCTGTTCTATCAATTTATCAGGTTTCAAGGTTGATGTATACCAATTCAGGAAAAGCAATATTGGCTTTATATGCCAATGCTGTCCACAATCTCTGGAAATGGCCAAAAAGTGACTGTAACCCAACGAGGGAGGTATTGGTCTATTACACTTGAAAACTACCCAAATTTTTTTAATTTTTATTAACACCAGTAGCATCTTCTTATGCAATTCAACTTCTTGCAGGCAAGAGCAAATACTATGCCTCAATTATGGAAACCTAGTAGTGGGATACCGATGACCAATCATACTAATCGCATGAATCCTGAAGATAGGGTGCCATGCTTTGCATTGTCCAAGAATGATTCATATGTTATATCGGCGTCAGGAGGGAAAATTTCTCTATATAATATATCTACCTTCAAAGTAAGTGGGTTTTGTTCTGCTTATCTCTTGCATTTATCCGTTAAACATTGAATCATGAAGTGTTTTTACTTCTATTATGTGTTGAACATATTGGAAGTGTTTGATTTGGGAATATATCGACCAAACAATTAATTCTCTTTGGTGGACATGAGTTAGATCAATTTACTCTCTTTGGTAGACACGAGTTACACTCTTAACATGCTTGTTATAACATTTTTGTTCTATCAACAGACAATGGCAACATTCAAGTCCCCTCCACCTGCAGCAACATTTCTGGCATTCCATCCCCAAGACAGTAACATCATAGCAATTGGGCTGGATGATTCATCTATCCAAATATATAATGTCAAGTTTGATGAGGTACTAAATAGTGGTGAACTTCTGGCTTAAATTTGTGAGTTAAACATGTTAATGAGTCAAGCCATGTTATCATTGCATTTCCTTTGTAACAGGTCAAAACTGAGCTTAAAGCTCATCAGAAAAGGATATCTGGCCTTGCCTTCTCTAATATTCTTAACGTGCTTGTATCTTCAGGAGCTGATTCTCTGGTAAGGAGCTTTTTTTTGCAGATGCATCTACAATTGGTAAAACTGAAGTTCCTATTAGTGCCTATAGCTATTCCTTTCTCTAAACCTTCTCACAGTAACCATACTGGGAGTACCTGTTTGGGAACAACAAAGTGGACCTAACATGATCTAAGTCTAAATTTACGAGAAATTACTCGTAGGTTTTAGTAAGTAGGCATTTCTTTAACCTCTTTCCTAGTATATTTGAAAATTTATATGTATTGGCCATTTACTTCTACATATAGCCGTGTTTTCCTTTCTTTGAGTTTACCAAGTTGGCTAAGCATTGCATTGTTAAGAATTTTCAGCCCGACCCTTTTTGTTTAACCAGTTGTGTGTTTGGAGCATTGATACGTGGGAGAAGCAAACAAGTGAGTACTTGCAAAGCCCACCTGGTTGCTCGGCTGCTTCTCTTGCAGATACCCGTGTACAATTTCACCGCGATCAAACGCATTTACTAGCATTCCAAGAGAGACAGATAGCAGTATATGAAGTACCTAATTTGACATGCCTTGTGCAGGTGTGGTGTAGCATGTGAACTTACACGTGAATATATTTCTTACAAATTATTGCTGCGAATTAGTATCTCTCTGTTCCAAAGTTTTTTGACTTCGAATATTGTTCCTTTCATGGACGCTGATGCAATTACTTTCTTCTTTTTCTAATCTAATAAACAGTCTGTACCCCGACGTGCAAGTGGCCGAATCACGTGTGCTACATATTCTTGCGATGGCGAATCCATATACATCAGCTTTGAAAATGGAAGTATAGGTGTTTATACTGCTTCATCATTGTGTTTGAGATGTCGAATCAATTACTATGCATATGCACCTTCCTATCCAACGTGCGTACTACTGAAATTTCTTGAATTTGAATTCGATCACCAGAAAACTAACTGCAATTATCAAAGTATAATTTCCTCCACGTACTCATTATCTGATGATATTTATTTTTGCAGCGTATCGGCCTATCCCTTGGTTATTGCTGCTCCCCCTTACAAGCCTAACCAATTTGCATTAGGACTTACTGATGGTGGTGTGGGTGTAATTGAGCCACTAGAGTCGGAAGGCGAGT
>NC_036245.1:816318-844353 GCF_002742605.1 Olea europaea var. sylvestris | reverse complement strand
TCAACAGTGGTATGTCTCCGACACTTCTCTAAGACTTGGCCAGTTTGATAAATTCGGTTACAGTCATACAATATTGGTTGATTATTTGACCTAACTATTAATGGTCTGTTTCGCGTCTATTTACAGACAACGATGAGAAAACTGGCCAAGGGTACGTACAATTGCGCATGGTATCATCGAAGGGGTTTTACATTGGAAAGAGATAATTGAAGAAGATAACCATTTTTTAACCATGAGTAGTAGATCTAGAGCTCATTAACATTGATCTCTTTTTTCAATCGTATTAACGAATCAAATGATCCGTTATTCACGTGTCGTATAGCCACAAGATTTGGTACCATACGCATGTCAAAACAATTACTAGAAATCGATCTAAAGTTCGCTAGTGTTGCATGTTCTGCATGTTCTTTTCCTATCCGTGAAATAAAGGTGGACAGTATCATAAATAGTTATATACACAAGTCAAAAAACGTTGCATCATTTTTTTCTTACCGTGCAATGGAGAAAATTTGTATGCAAAACAGAGCTTATTTATACATGTTATTATTATTAATTTTATTATTATTTTTTGGAACGCTAACCTATTTGAATTTTTCTGCTTGTACATCTCCTTTTTTTTCCTTTTTTTTGTTTTTTTGGTCCATTGTTTAACTAGTCGTTGCTGTGTGTATTCTGTAAAATTTCTGGCAAAGGAATTCTGTACATAGCACTTCTTATCCTATTTTCACTAGGGGGAAAAAATCTATTTAATTCAATCCCTTATTTTCTATTTCACCTCACCAAGAGAAAGGGGAAGTAAGACAAATCTGCACAACCTGTACACTAAATGAATAGTGCTACGTAGCAGACCACATATCTCACAATTGGTTAAAAATAAATGTCCGCTACCACTTAAAACCAGTGTTCTAAAAGGCGTAATACGTGACAATACGTTAATGCCAAGCTAAAGACAATGCAAGATTAGACAAGGCAAATGCGTAAAAAAACGTTAAAAAGTATTTTCTTATTTTAATATTATTTTAAATTTTTAATCAATAAAAAATTATTTAATAATTATAAATTATTCAATAATTATAAGTTTCAGCTTTAAAAAAACAATAAAAAAAAAATTTCTAATAATGCACACCTTGACACCTTAACCTTGTCTCACGTCTGTTGACCGCCAAATAAGGCACCAAGCAGCACCTTAGCCTCACGCATTGACGCGCTATTTAAAACACTACTTAAAACTGAAGATAAACATCAATAGTGTGACTTATGTCTCTTGCGAGGGTGGCATACCAGTCGAGGAAGGCCTACCACTCGGTCAAGGTTGACCGCAGTGTTGGAATACACCACCCATGGTTAAGAAATGGTTTATCTTCTCCAATTTTGTCTCTCCAATGTAAAACCCCTTCTACGGTAGCATGCACAATTGCAGAGACATTTTGTTCATTTAATAATTATTTACAAACATTCTAGGCGCACGACAAATTTATTAAAACTGTCTATATGATATTACACAAGTTCAAGAAACAAAATTTAACAAATTATGTATTCAAGCATTACCAAACCCTAAAAACTTCCATCCGATATCATATTGTTGAGTTGCATTCATGCATACACCAAGGGATGGTGGAAAGCCTTTGCTCTAGTTGATCTCTAGCGTACAGCTCGAGATCTCAAAACCATATGCTCTATGTCCATAATTGGCTATTTAGCTCCAGCTTACGCTATAAAGCCAAACAATCATTCACCTTAATCGCCTACATAACTAAGGACGAGTAAGTAACGACGCAGATTGCCAGTCCCTGAAACCCCGGGAAATAAAACAGTTACAATGTGAACTATTTCTGGAGGGATACGCAAAATAACTAACTTGGAAGCAATAATAAGATGAATATGCACAAGTACCTCGAGAAAGGCCTTCGTATCATGGGCATATGTATTCAGAAAAATTCACTTTGCCGAGATAAACAAGTTTCATTTCCTCCCTCCAAATCTGCAGTGAAGAAAGTTACAATTTATGGTTCACTTGTTTAGAAGGGAAAAGTTAACGGATACCATATACAATTCAAGCAAATACCATATCACGAAATTCCAGCCGAATATGAGGGACATTTGTCCTGTGAATGTCGTTTCCATCCGGGCCTCTCTTGAAGTACTCCTTGCCTATCCAGTGCGCCTGATAACAAATTCAAGGCTCAAGCTAAAAACTTGGAAACTGATTTTGAGGTCACCAAAATATGGGAAATTTCCAGAAATACCATATACCTTCAAAGCATGTGAAAAACCAGACTGATACACTGAATTACGGGCAATCTCGCATAAATCACACGAACTCAACTTCCATACCTGTAAGAAGAAAAACGATAAGAGACAAGTTAGAATTTTATCAACCAAATCCATACAATGTGCAAAGCACGAGAACGGAGTACTCACAGAGGCAGCAATACTGTACTCTTCCACCAGGGGTTCTTTAGTTAAGTGGATTTGTAATGGATCATCAGTCGAGAGGGAAACGTTGAGACCCCTCAGGAAAAACATGGGGAATGGATTCCGATGGTAGTCTAAGAATAAAGAGTTGTTGCTCAAAGGGGACATAGCCAGACCAATCTGATGATTAACACGTCATTGTAAACCATTAGAAACAACCATATGATCAAGTGTATTTACTTATTTTTACATTTTTCTTCTCACCTGAGCTAGGTAGTACAGATATTGAAGCACAGGAGATTTTCTCAGATTGATTCCATGTGCAATATTATGAGCAGTGAGAAATGTTGCAGCAAGGTGGTCAATGTCACCAGCCTGATTATGTTAATAACTTCTCAGGTAGCTGAAAATTGAAATTATAAAAAATGAAGCTTCGACTGCTTACCTCTCCAGAATGTGGCCGGAACTTAATAGTCGTCATGCCCTTTGACTCACGTAGCTGAGATGTCCCAGTCATAAGTTAAAATCCAAGGAATTTAAAACAGAATACAGGAAGTTCGGTGAACTGCGCAATAAAAGTAATAACAGGTATAGTTGAAACTCCTTGGACATTCCCTTTACCGTGTAAAGACTGGTTAGCATTTTCTTTAGAAAGATAAAAATGTTCCTATTATAAAATGTCAACAGAAGTACTCTATTTCGTCATTTAAAGTAAAACAGTTCTGTGTAATCCAGGTGTCATTTCTAGCAACAAGATGCTATGACATGGCAGAGTAATGGTATTTCAATGCATATGACATAACTCGATTTGAATCAAGTTACACCTGAAAATGCTACAATATACACAATGGCATTCGAGCTAGCATTGATTGAGAAAAATATCTATGAAGTTATGATGTACACCTTGTTCAAGGTATAGAGATTAGCATAACAGTAGTACACGTAATATGAAAATGCAGGATTGAATATATTGGTCCACTGTGCCGGTGTAGGCATGTGTTTCGTTGGTCGTCTTTCGGGCTTACTTTCGTCATCAACTAGATCCAATCCAACAACCTGTTAGAACAAAGATAACGGAATTGTAAGAGTAAAAAAGATACAAAGGAAAAAGATACAGAGAAGGAAAAACAGATGAAGGTGGTTTGCAAACACATTCATAACACCCAAAAGAGTACCACAAAAATAATTAATGAACCAACAGGAATGACAAAAAGAATTGAAACAAAATGTATTGCCTTGTGGAGAACTCGGGCATGAGGCTCAAGTAATTGAACTTGCAGCGTTTAAATTTTTGGTTGGTTCAGTAGAATAGTTAATGAATGGAACTTTCCTTGAGAACCACAGATATTTTTTAATATGGATAACTTGTAATAAGTTGCATCACAATAATTATAAGATAGGAGCAGACAAACCTGTTTCAAAAAAACATGGAGCTGAGGATGAGAATCTGGATCAATAGTGACCTCGAACAGAGGTAGAAAAATATTGTCAAGAATGTTCTGGAAAGAAGTCACAATTCCCATCTCCTTGTAAACATTGTAGAGTCTTGGAAGCTAGATGGTAGAAGTTCCAGAATGAGAATGAAAAATACCCAAATTTCTGATTTGGAAATAAATTAAATTGCACATAAAACCAACATACAAGAAATGAGAAAGGGAACATTAAAGAAAGTATATCAAAATTTTTAAGCACTGGACGTGAGGAAAAGATTCTCTCTCTCATAACCACCATACTAATTCTGTTTCAATCTTATCAATTTATATTTCACAAGAAAAAGCAGAGAATAATTTGATTGCAGTTAGAAAGATTTTCATGGTGATGGTTTCAGAATTTCAGTCTGAACTACTAGAAATGGCGGCCTTCATATTCTAATGTAGCCCAAAATCATCTACGTTCAATATACCCGATATTGCAACTTGAAATAAGGCAAAACTGTCAAGTATTCAAATAAGAATCCATCAATATTTCAGATTGCTTGCTATTTCAATCGAAACAATATAAATTCAATCACTTTTTATCCCACTTTTAATAAAATTAACTTTCCAAATTTTTTCCAGACCTGGTGCTAAATATAATCACCATAACTGTAAGATGTAGATATTTTCAGAAGCTCGTTGTATCCAGAAGTGTTACAATTCGTATACTATAGGATGAGAGGGAACCAGTTACCTGAATTAACCAGACAACATTCTCACTGTACAATTCATTATTTACTATCCAACTTGCCAGCTGGTCCCACTCACTCATCTTTCTGCCATATATTGATATTCGATACTCGGCCATCTGTATTAGAGTGAGACATCTTAAAATGAAAGATTTTACATGTACATTTTTATTGTTAACCATACGACAATTGTGTTCCCTCAAACGGGTATAAAATTAACTGTATACATTTATTGTGAAAAAAAACATTTCAGGAAAAAAAAAAAAAAAAAGATACTCAAATTTACTGTTTACTGATAATGATAATTCATATCCTACTCACTCATCTTTCTGCCATATATTGATATTCGATACTCGGCCATCTGTATTAGACTGAAACGACATCATATAAACAAAAACTGGAAGATTTAACAAATACATTTGTATTGTTAACCATACGACAAGTGTATACCCTGAAAAGCGTAAAAATCAACTGTATACATTGAATGTGTAAATACAAATTTCAGAAACAGAGCGAGACTCAAAATTTATCCTATACTGATAATTCATATATCTTGCTAGGGTTATCCGACATTTTCAGCAATGTACTACTAAATACCACCATTAAGTATATTTTAAAAGCATCCATGATATCAACACCCAGTAAACAATCTATGTAATACAAACTGAAACAACTCCCTCCAAATTCCGGTTCCCCAACCTGCCCACCAAAAGAACTAAAGTGGATCCTGCTTTCATAAAAATATGGGAAAATTGCATTATCGGTCCCTAACCTTTTCAATTTTTGCAGACTTTAATCTAACTTTTATTTTGTGCCAGCGGAGATTCCTAACATTTCATAAATATGCACCTGAGATCCATATGGATGGAAACCGTCCAAAACACCGTCAGTCAACCAAAGAATTAAGAAATCAACATCCAATAAAACTGTCCAAAATACCGTCCAAAAAGGTATGAGCATCTAATAAAACCGTCGCGATAGCAAATAGTTCAAGGAATTTTCTCGATCAACTGACGGTGTTTTGAACAGTTTCCGTCCAAATGAATCTCAAGTGCATATCTATGAAAGGTTAGGGACTTTCCCTAGCACAAAATGAGGGTTAGGGTAAAGTCTGCAAAAAACGAAAAGGTTAAGGACCGTTGCTGCAATTTTCCCTAAAAATAGTAATCATCCAATAAAAATTACATATACTAATATTAACAGGAAAAGGGAAACCCACTTGATATTTACTAGCTTCCAGATCAGAAAAAACTTGCTTAGTGAGTTCACCGAGGAACCGACCTGTTGGAAACATCACAAGTTGTATTAGATATCCAAGCTCAAAAACAGAAGTCTAGGGCTAGTACAAGACATCAACTATAGATTATAGTGACTCCCACAATTGTTTCTTAGATGAGTATTTGAGTTATAACTAGATTTCAATAGCCCCAAAAGATCAAGAGAAAACAACTTTAACATATTCCAATCATACTTTTGCATTTAGGAGAATGCATTTGCTTTGTTTAATGCACTTGCTACTTTTTAGTGTTGCGTGATGGTAATATTTTGAGACATGGTGAATTGTTATATTGAGGTATTTATGGATGATTTTTCAATTTTTGGGAATGCGACTGATGATAGCTTGAAAATTAATCTTGTGTTGAAACTATGTAAGGAGACTAATGTTGTTCTACATAGGAAAAAAAATATCACTTCATGGATAAGGAGGGTATAATTTTTGGCCCATCGAATAGATGTTGATAAAGAAAAAAATACAGGAGATTGAGAAATTACAGCCACGAAATTTAGTGAAGGAAATAAGAAACTTTCTAGGACATATATATTTCTATAGGAGGTTCATTCAGGAATACTCCAAAATAACAAAACATCCATGTAGCTTGTTCGAGAAAGATATGTCATTTCATCTGTTTGATGAGTGTTTCATTGATGCTAGTGAATATGCAATGGTAGTAATGGGATGGTATAGGGATAAAATTCTTCATTTTATATGTACAAATCAATTATGTTACTACTAAAAAGGAGATGATGGATGTAGTCTTTGCGTCTGAAAATTTTCGTTCTTACCTCATTGGGTTAGTGATAATAGTCTACATTGACCATGCTGCAATGCAGTATCTATTTGAGAAGAAAGATGCCAAACCCACGACTGATTCAATGTTATTGCTACAAGAGTTTGATATTGTGATTTGGGATAAAAAGAACAAAAAGAAATTAAATATTAGATCACTTATTGAGGCTTGAAAAGACAAATGAGGCTGAGGATGCAGAAATCAATGAAGTATTTCCTGATGAGTAGCATATGAGATTGGAGAGCCACTTGGTCCTAGAAAGTTAAGTATCTTGTCAGTCAAATAGTTCACTAGGAGTCCATTGATCAGGGAAAGAAAAAGCTTCTCCACGATGTGAATTATTTATTTATTTTTTATTTTTGAAGAAGGTGTACTTATACCGAAAGGTGCCATATCAAACTATTAGAAGATGCATATTTGAGGATAAGATGAAACTGACTTCTAAACGAGTCATTGCTTCGCCATATGGTGTACATTTTAGTATTGTCAATACAGCTACCGAAGTGCTTCAGTATGGTCACTTTAGTCGTACGGTTACCGAAGTGTTTCGAAAAGAAGATAAATTATAAGTTATGAAAAATTTGGCAGAACAAATGGGTGATAAGAAAATGACGTGTGTAGATTAGAAGCCCAACAACTCTTATAAATATATGACTAGTTAAGCATAAAATCCTTCAATAAGCACATGCAAACTGTAAATTCTCTTCCAATCTTCAAAAATCTTTAGAGCAATAAAAATGAAGTAACACCATCTTTTTCAAAACATAATTCCCTACCACTACTCTCAACATAGCCCTCAAATTACCCCACTAACATCGAACAAGAAATTCCTAAAATCTTATTTACAATTTTAAGTGGACAGAAGATTTTTCCTGTCCTTATCTGGTTGAATTAAGAGGTCTAAGTTGCCTGAAGAGAGAGGGAAATGTTGTTCTAAAAAAGAGATACACCTGATTAATTTATTGCTTGAATACCTAAAATGATTTTTTGAAAACAAATCCATGTGATCCTTCCCGTGCTTATGTTTCTCAGATTCACCAGCAATGCACAATCGGCTTGCTCTTAGCCATTCGATATAACTTTTGACGGATTTGGAACTTTCCCATTTATCTATATATATACATTACCAGATTTGAAACCGAAACAAGCTTTTTCCATACTCAGATCTCTCAATTTTCGCTTATTGTGCTATAAGTTTCCAAAACTTGTTCTAATTTCCATCTTTAGAAGGTGTTGGGTTTTTTGATACCCAATAATCCGGGCGATGATTTAAAATAGTTGTCGGATTATTTATCGACACCATGGACTTGGCTCAACTCGGAGATGAACTACACTTTTGGATGGTTCGGGTTTGGGTTGAATGATTATTTGGTTAGTTGGACCATTTAGTGATTATTATGGAGTTGAATATTGGCCCATTAGTTTAAGTTAATTGGTAGCCCACTTAGTGAACCCTAGGCCCAATTAGAGTGACCTAAACTAACATATATATATGTATTTATCTCCCAGCCGTTTTTTGGTAGTGTGTGTGTGTGTGTGTTGTAGCAATGGAGAGGAGAGGCAACCGAGAGAGAGGGAAGCCATGTGAGGTTGTGAGTAAGATTCAACCAGTGTTCTTCTTCCTCTCCATACCTTTGTGGATTGCTAACACCACCACCATTCTCCTTTGTGGGATTTGAGAGAGTTTGGACAATCCAAAGTGAAGGTGAAAGTCTTGGGTCGAGCCAAGGTAAATCGGTGTTCGTTTGATTGTTTTCTGAGCCCGGAATCAAGATTTATCGAAGAATTTCCGCTACAGAAGGCCATACTCAGACAAGACCATGGCTATTCGCATGGCTCGTATTATTCAAAGTAAACAATTTTTTAGGCGATTTTCAAAAGAAACTGATGTTCCAAAGGGACATGTTGCTATTTATGTTGGGGAGATTCAGAAGAAACGCTTTGTTATTCCCTTAACATACTTGAATCAGCCTTTGTTTCAAGATTTATTAAGTCAAGCTGAAGAAGAATTATGATTCGATCATCCAATGGTGGCGTTACCATTCCATGCAACGTTGATATTTTCACTGAACTCACGTCTCGCTTGAGAAGAATATGAGATTATAGACTAATTGTTCTCTGTAGAGTACAATTTTGTAAAGAAATAGCTTATATAGAATTATCTTGCATTTGTTTCACTGCTCTCTCAACCGAGAAGGAATTTGCATAGGGGCACATTGTCCTATGAAAAGTGTAAACACAGATATATTCATCGACAAAGTTAATTGTTAACTTTAATTTAGATTAAAATTTAGATTTCAATCGATACCAAATAGGACTTTATCTAAAAAAAATACAAAAAACAAAAATATCAAAAGTTGGGGGTTCACGTGACCTCCCTCCCCGGGTCCGTCCACAGTTTGATTGTAGTGGGAGAAAACAAACTCAAAGTTTGAAATAGAAATTTCCAAAAGAATCTTTTAGAAGTCCTTTAGTACAAACATTGGTATAATGAAGAGCACCTACTGCGAAGTTTCTCGAGCAAAATGCTAATCAATCTCATTATGTTTTGAGTGAGACATGTGAATGGCACTTTTATTGTCATTATATAGATACTGTAGCCATGTAGCTTCAGCAGAAGTGGTGGCCAGGGATCACTATTTTGAAAAGATACACAATCTGAGATAAGAAAGATGCAATAGCCGGTTGTGCTTGGCAATCCAAAGAGAATATTGCCCTTTAGTCTAGAGGCTGATTAGTTATCTATGACTATTTTAAGAAGTAAAAGATTCCAAGCCTATAATTCAGGACTGTATTCATTACAAAATTTAGGTATTCTGAGCTGATTTAAGTGTAAAAGCACCAACAAATTGGAATTGTGACTTGAACTTTCCTAGCAATTCGAGACTCCACTTCATGTAGAAGAAATTCATTGTCAAACTGATTATTTTTACTGGCTCGTTTCCTATTGTTATGTTTATTGTAATGACAATTCTTTAGATAAATTAAAATTACACAGAATTATAAAAGTCAAAGACTCAATGAGGATATTGTATAGGTCAATTAGGAGTCTTTGGATTTGAGTATGGGACAAGGAAACAAATTGCCACATTGATGCTCGCTCAATGCCAAGAAAATGCTCGAGCACTCAAAACAATGAAACTGACGCCACTTAATGCCAACCTATCAGGCGAGCATCAGCAAAATTTTAGTTTTTTGGGAAAAGCCGATCACGATTTAAATAGTTTTCTTTTAGTCCTAAACAACCCCAAACACCTTCTATTATATATTCCCAAGTTATATTTCATCAATTGATGTTGTTGATCATTATATTCTTCCCATAATTCATTTGATGGAGATCCTACATCAATTCCCCACATTGAGATCAGTTAACCACACATTGTAAACATCAAATTCATTTCTCATAACACCAAACCACCCACTTCTTAAATATATGTTAGAAAGTGTGAAGATTACAAAGGTTATGGGATTTAAGAAAGGCAACCAGCTATCAAGAGGTTGGCGTTAACAAGCCAAAGACCAAGTCTCACGTTGGACACAAAAGCCGAAACAAGTTGGAAAGCATTTCAATCAAGAACTCAAACTTGGAGGCAAGACGGGAGCCTTTGCGACTGCATGTACAAATTGGAGACACAAATTTTTTATAATTCGTGAAATCTCCTAATTTAGTTAAAACTCTATATTTTTAATATCTTTTATAATCTTTAGAATTTGATTTCGTTTTAACTATACTTATGAAATCCCCTATTTATGTTGAAATTCTATTTTATGTTAACTTTTGTAATCTTTAGATTTATATACCCTGTAAATAGAACTCAATATTTATATTTTAGAACAACTTTTATCATAAATAAAATTGAGAGATTAATTGTGAGCATATTTTGCTTTCAATCTTGTTCTTCAATGAACTAAATTTTCGAACTTACCAAGATTTATTTCTTATGTTGTTCAAACAATTTGGATGAGATTCTTGAGTCTTGTGATCAATGGTTCAACATTTTTGTCGGCAATTGTGTTGGTTCATTGGTTCAATATTTTTGAAGGAAACTCTAAACATTGATTCTTGGCTTTCTTGGGTTTAAATCAATCTTATGTGGGTTTCGTAGCTACTATTATTATGTGGGTTCCCATAAATTGATATCGGAGCTTGGGCTCCAAAAGTCAAAGTTATATCATTTTTCTCTTTTTTTTATTTTTTTTTATTTTTTTTTTGATTCTTTTGTTTTCTTTCCTTATCATTATTTGTGTTTTTCATCTTTTGAATCATTTAATCTAACTAAAGTTCAAAAGTTGTTTGTGCACTAAATTAGCCTCCAAATCAAATTTTTTTTTTCAAATCTTTGGGCTCCGTGCTAAATTCTATTGCATTTAGGGAAAAAATCAAAAATTTACACACAAAAAAAAATGCAATTACAGAAAAACAGAGAAAAAAGAGAGAGAGCCCACAACAAAAAGTGCCCAATCCGAATTCAAAAATCACTTTCTTGGATTAAATATTAGTTCTCATTGAAAGTGTCAAGCTCTTTTGCCTTCTTTTTTTTTTTTTTTTTTCCTTTTTTTTGTTTTTTTGGTCCATTGTTTAACTAGTCGTTGCTGTGTGTATTCTGTAAAATTTCTGGCAAAGGAATTCTGTACATAGCACTTCTTATCCTATTTTCACTAGGGGGAAAAAATCTATTTAATTCAATCCCTTATTTTCTATTTCACCTCACCAAGAGAAAGGGGAAGTAAGACAAATCTGCACAACCTGTACACTAAATGAATAGTGCTACGTAGCAGACCACATATCTCACAATTGGTTAAAAATAAATGTCCGCTACCACTTAAAACCAGTGTTCTAAAAGGCGTAATACGTGACAATACGTTAATGCCAAGCTAAAGACAATGCAAGATTAGACAAGGCAAATGCGTAAAAAAACGTTAAAAAGTATTTTCTTATTTTAATATTATTTTAAATTTTTAATCAATAAAAAATTATTTAATAATTATAAATTATTCAATAATTATAAGTTTCAGCTTTAAAAAAACAATAAAAAAAAAATTTCTAATAATGCACACCTTGACACCTTAACCTTGTCTCACGTCTGTTGACCGCCAAATAAGGCACCAAGCAGCACCTTAGCCTCACGCATTGACGCGCTATTTAAAACACTACTTAAAACTGAAGATAAACATCAATAGTGTGACTTATGTCTCTTGCGAGGGTGGCATACCAGTCGAGGAAGGCCTACCACTCGGTCAAGGTTGACCGCAGTGTTGGAATACACCACCCATGGTTAAGAAATGGTTTATCTTCTCCAATTTTGTCTCTCCAATGTAAAACCCCTTCTACGGTAGCATGCACAATTGCAGAGACATTTTGTTCATTTAATAATTATTTACAAACATTCTAGGCGCACGACAAATTTATTAAAACTGTCTATATGATATTACACAAGTTCAAGAAACAAAATTTAACAAATTATGTATTCAAGCATTACCAAACCCTAAAAACTTCCATCCGATATCATATTGTTGAGTTGCATTCATGCATACACCAAGGGATGGTGGAAAGCCTTTGCTCTAGTTGATCTCTAGCGTACAGCTCGAGATCTCAAAACCATATGCTCTATGTCCATAATTGGCTATTTAGCTCCAGCTTACGCTATAAAGCCAAACAATCATTCACCTTAATCGCCTACATAACTAAGGACGAGTAAGTAACGACGCAGATTGCCAGTCCCTGAAACCCCGGGAAATAAAACAGTTACAATGTGAACTATTTCTGGAGGGATACGCAAAATAACTAACTTGGAAGCAATAATAAGATGAATATGCACAAGTACCTCGAGAAAGGCCTTCGTATCATGGGCATATGTATTCAGAAAAATTCACTTTGCCGAGATAAACAAGTTTCATTTCCTCCCTCCAAATCTGCAGTGAAGAAAGTTACAATTTATGGTTCACTTGTTTAGAAGGGAAAAGTTAACGGATACCATATACAATTCAAGCAAATACCATATCACGAAATTCCAGCCGAATATGAGGGACATTTGTCCTGTGAATGTCGTTTCCATCCGGGCCTCTCTTGAAGTACTCCTTGCCTATCCAGTGCGCCTGATAACAAATTCAAGGCTCAAGCTAAAAACTTGGAAACTGATTTTGAGGTCACCAAAATATGGGAAATTTCCAGAAATACCATATACCTTCAAAGCATGTGAAAAACCAGACTGATACACTGAATTACGGGCAATCTCGCATAAATCACACGAACTCAACTTCCATACCTGTAAGAAGAAAAACGATAAGAGACAAGTTAGAATTTTATCAACCAAATCCATACAATGTGCAAAGCACGAGAACGGAGTACTCACAGAGGCAGCAATACTGTACTCTTCCACCAGGGGTTCTTTAGTTAAGTGGATTTGTAATGGATCATCAGTCGAGAGGGAAACGTTGAGACCCCTCAGGAAAAACATGGGGAATGGATTCCGATGGTAGTCTAAGAATAAAGAGTTGTTGCTCAAAGGGGACATAGCCAGACCAATCTGATGATTAACACGTCATTGTAAACCATTAGAAACAACCATATGATCAAGTGTATTTACTTATTTTTACATTTTTCTTCTCACCTGAGCTAGGTAGTACAGATATTGAAGCACAGGAGATTTTCTCAGATTGATTCCATGTGCAATATTATGAGCAGTGAGAAATGTTGCAGCAAGGTGGTCAATGTCACCAGCCTGATTATGTTAATAACTTCTCAGGTAGCTGAAAATTGAAATTATAAAAAATGAAGCTTCGACTGCTTACCTCTCCAGAATGTGGCCGGAACTTAATAGTCGTCATGCCCTTTGACTCACGTAGCTGAGATGTCCCAGTCATAAGTTAAAATCCAAGGAATTTAAAACAGAATACAGGAAGTTCGGTGAACTGCGCAATAAAAGTAATAACAGGTATAGTTGAAACTCCTTGGACATTCCCTTTACCGTGTAAAGACTGGTTAGCATTTTCTTTAGAAAGATAAAAATGTTCCTATTATAAAATGTCAACAGAAGTACTCTATTTCGTCATTTAAAGTAAAACAGTTCTGTGTAATCCAGGTGTCATTTCTAGCAACAAGATGCTATGACATGGCAGAGTAATGGTATTTCAATGCATATGACATAACTCGATTTGAATCAAGTTACACCTGAAAATGCTACAATATACACAATGGCATTCGAGCTAGCATTGATTGAGAAAAATATCTATGAAGTTATGATGTACACCTTGTTCAAGGTATAGAGATTAGCATAACAGTAGTACACGTAATATGAAAATGCAGGATTGAATATATTGGTCCACTGTGCCGGTGTAGGCATGTGTTTCGTTGGTCGTCTTTCGGGCTTACTTTCGTCATCAACTAGATCCAATCCAACAACCTGTTAGAACAAAGATAACGGAATTGTAAGAGTAAAAAAGATACAAAGGAAAAAGATACAGAGAAGGAAAAACAGATGAAGGTGGTTTGCAAACACATTCATAACACCCAAAAGAGTACCACAAAAATAATTAATGAACCAACAGGAATGACAAAAAGAATTGAAACAAAATGTATTGCCTTGTGGAGAACTCGGGCATGAGGCTCAAGTAATTGAACTTGCAGCGTTTAAATTTTTGGTTGGTTCAGTAGAATAGTTAATGAATGGAACTTTCCTTGAGAACCACAGATATTTTTTAATATGGATAACTTGTAATAAGTTGCATCACAATAATTATAAGATAGGAGCAGACAAACCTGTTTCAAAAAAACATGGAGCTGAGGATGAGAATCTGGATCAATAGTGACCTCGAACAGAGGTAGAAAAATATTGTCAAGAATGTTCTGGAAAGAAGTCACAATTCCCATCTCCTTGTAAACATTGTAGAGTCTTGGAAGCTAGATGGTAGAAGTTCCAGAATGAGAATGAAAAATACCCAAATTTCTGATTTGGAAATAAATTAAATTGCACATAAAACCAACATACAAGAAATGAGAAAGGGAACATTAAAGAAAGTATATCAAAATTTTTAAGCACTGGACGTGAGGAAAAGATTCTCTCTCTCATAACCACCATACTAATTCTGTTTCAATCTTATCAATTTATATTTCACAAGAAAAAGCAGAGAATAATTTGATTGCAGTTAGAAAGATTTTCATGGTGATGGTTTCAGAATTTCAGTCTGAACTACTAGAAATGGCGGCCTTCATATTCTAATGTAGCCCAAAATCATCTACGTTCAATATACCCGATATTGCAACTTGAAATAAGGCAAAACTGTCAAGTATTCAAATAAGAATCCATCAATATTTCAGATTGCTTGCTATTTCAATCGAAACAATATAAATTCAATCACTTTTTATCCCACTTTTAATAAAATTAACTTTCCAAATTTTTTCCAGACCTGGTGCTAAATATAATCACCATAACTGTAAGATGTAGATATTTTCAGAAGCTCGTTGTATCCAGAAGTGTTACAATTCGTATACTATAGGATGAGAGGGAACCAGTTACCTGAATTAACCAGACAACATTCTCACTGTACAATTCATTATTTACTATCCAACTTGCCAGCTGGTCCCACTCACTCATCTTTCTGCCATATATTGATATTCGATACTCGGCCATCTGTATTAGAGTGAGACATCTTAAAATGAAAGATTTTACATGTACATTTTTATTGTTAACCATACGACAATTGTGTTCCCTCAAACGGGTATAAAATTAACTGTATACATTTATTGTGAAAAAAAACATTTCAGGAAAAAAAAAAAAAAAAAAGATACTCAAATTTACTGTTTACTGATAATGATAATTCATATCCTACTCACTCATCTTTCTGCCATATATTGATATTCGATACTCGGCCATCTGTATTAGACTGAAACGACATCATATAAACAAAAACTGGAAGATTTAACAAATACATTTGTATTATTAACCATACGACAAGTGTATACCCTGAAAAGCGTAAAAATCAACTGTATACATTGAATGTGTAAATACAAATTTCAGAAACAGAGCGAGACTCAAAATTTATCCTATACTGATAATTCATATATCTTGCTAGGGTTATCCGACATTTTCAGCAATGTACTACTAAATACCACCATTAAGTATATTTTAAAAGCATCCATGATATCAACACCCAGTAAACAATCTATGTAATACAAACTGAAACAACTCCCTCCAAATTCCGGTTCCCCAACCTGCCCACCAAAAGAACTAAAGTGGATCCTGCTTTCATAAAAATATGGGAAAATTGCAGTATCGGTCCCTAACCTTTTCAATTTTTGCAGACTTTAATCTAACTTTTATTTTGTGCCAGCAGAGATTCCTAACATTTCATAAATATGCACCTGAGATCCATATGGATGGAAACCGTCCAAAACACCGTCAGTCAACCAAAGAATTAAGAAATCAACATCCAATAAAACTGTCCAAAATACCGTCCAAAAAGGTATGAGCATCTAATAAAACCGTCGCGATAGCAAATAGTTCAAGGAATTTTCTCGATCAACTGACGGTGTTTTGAACAGTTTCCGTCCAAATGAATCTCAAGTGCATATCTATGAAAGGTTAGGGACTTTCCCTAGCACAAAATGAGGGTTAGGGTAAAGTCTGCAAAAAACGAAAAGGTTAAGGACCGTTGCTGCAATTTTCCCTAAAAATAGTAATCATCCAATAAAAATTACATATACTAATATTAACAGGAAAAGGGAAACCCACTTGATATTTACTAGCTTCCAGATCAGAAAAAACTTGCTTAGTGAGTTCACCGAGGAACCGACCTGTTGGAAACATCACAAGTTGTATTAGATATCCAAGCTCAAAAACAGAAGTCTAGGGCTAGTACAAGACATCAACTATAGATTATTGATTATTTATTACATACTATTGGTTAACATCGAGTTGGATACTATTAATTGACAAATTTTTATTTCAATAGCAAGAAAGACTTTGCATAATTTGTGTCCAACACATAGACCCACAAAAAGCTTCTTTCATATATCTGAAACTTTAACCATCCCACCTGTGGAAAAGAAGAAATAGATCATACCTTGGATAAGATTATCCTGCTTCAGAAAGATCTCTCTCAGCCTACTCTGACCACAGGGATTATACTTCAAATTGAATTTGTCAAAACGATGAAAGGTGCTTTTGTCAGCATGGACGTCTAATAGGTCAACATTCAGGTCATACCTGTTGGATTTTATTTGACACAAATTCACTAGGGTGATGTTGAGGAAGAGGATAATGACAATGATAAGAATAAAATTGTGCAAAATGACAATTTTGTAGCACGCGCCCCTTTTTTTTTTTTTTTTTTTTTTTTGGTCGTCCCAATTGTACAACATATAATTGTATCATTACCCCGTTAAGTCCAGGCTCTCAAAGACCTCTTTCAAGGTCAGATATGTCCCATCTCGGAAAATAACAACCTGAAAATAAGTAGTTAATGCTTAAAATTTTCATCAGAATCATAAAATAGATTATATATACCAGCATTAATATTCTGCCTAAAAAATTTTTTAATTTTTATTTTTGAAAAAAAATTTTTTTATCTTTAATCAGTACCATCTCAAGTAGAACATGCTTTACTTCACTCAATAAACAGGCTAGCATAAGAAATGCTAAAGGCATTAGGAACCAAAAAACGAAAAGAATTACCTCATCTGGTTCCTTCCTCAACTTTGATTTTATGAACCTTAAAAGATGTTTCTGATTCATGCAAGCTGAGTGATGAACGTGAGTGTCGACTTTCCTGACATTATAAAAATCACGATGTGGTGCACTCTTTTGAGCCAGGAATTCTTTCTCCGCATTAAGCATTAAATGAAGGTTGAATTTCTGGATGCCAAATTCATGTATAGTCTTTAGAGCAATGAAATGATATATTAACATCCAAAGCTAAATTTTACTATTAAGAGAAAGTACTAACCTGTTCTAGAAGAACTAGTCTACGGTGACACAATGTTCGGATATTCCCAGCTGCTATCACTTTGAGGATATGATGCAGATCAGTAAAAAAGGTTGTAGCATCAGCGACGGGGAAAAGTTTCTCTTTTGCTGCAGGTGGAAATTCAGAAAATTTTAGAACATAAAAAAATAAGGCAAAAAAGAAGATATTTTCCGAATTAAACTAATTATGATAGAACAAATTGAGAGCTTTTGCGTCTTCTTACAATCTTTATTTGCATAGACATGAACAACTCCATCTTCCATCTGGAAATAGTGCTGGAGGAAATAGAATTGCTATTCAGCATAAAGTTGAAAATCAACAATAGATTTCAGCAAGTTTAAAATGGAAGGACAACAGAAGAAATTCGGAAAAGAGATGACCAAGCATAAAAGAAATAAAATAGAAATATAAAGTCATTAACATAATTACATCAGATTTCCCCTCTGGAGTATAATCAAATGGGTATAGGTTCGGCTTTGGTGTACACGGGTCAGAAATAATTTCCTTTTCCCATGGAGCAACAGCTTCCCTGAATACATAACTTTTTCGAATGTCAAGGCATTCTTGCAGAGTCCGATAGACTTCCACCTCATCAGCAGCAGGCATCTCTAGCAACAATCACAACGAAAAAACAAAGTTATAGACTATTTTATTTTTGGGCCAAATGCATCACTCATAAATGTATACAAGCTGAAAGAAATGTCCAATGGTAGCAATATAATAGTCTTAGCCCTCTCCAAGAAAATAAAAGAACATGAAATTTCAAAAATATGCCCTTGTTTGATTCTCATTCTTCTAAAAATTCATTTTTTCAAAACTCATTTTCAGCCACACATTTTCAATAAAATAATATTTCACGAAAAATTCAAAACTTTTCTTTAATTTTTAACCACATATTTTCCATCAATCTACTATTCAAAATACATTATTTCTCCCAAAATGGGGATCAAACAAGGGCTATACATGTAACAACATGAGGAGAAAAGGACAGGCTAAGCAGAGTTACTAACCAACATAAAAAATAATAATAAATAAATAAATAAATTTTAAAATAACACATGGATATCCACATATCTTAAAAATGTGCGAAAATATTGACAAACAATATGATCAAATTTTTGCATGTAATGGGTTTGACAAAGGAACCAAAAAAGGAAAGAAAGCCAATGGAGAAAAATGAAAGAAAGAAAGAAATGAAAGCCAAGATAAAAAGAAAGATGGGCAGCAACACAAAAGGAGTACAAAGCATGTCAGCATTTTTCTCTATAACTTAAACGAGAAGCTGCATCAAGTGAGGAGTTGAAATAAAGGCTTAATTTAACAGCAGATTTCACCTCAAGCAATGTATTTGCGTACTCAAGGCCACAATAAGTTAGCCATATCCCAAGTACACAGTTTACAAACCAGTCACTAGAACTTTAGTGCAGACAATTTCGCTAAATGCTAAAATAGAAACTGATGTTTGTCAAAGGGAAGAGATGAACAATACCAGTAGGGAAAATTCTCAATCGTACAAAAGTCTCGTGCTCTGGTTCTTTCCTGAGAATATCAGCAGCTACTGGATCAGGTTGAACACCATGAAGGTCACCGGATACACTGTGTGAGCGAATCATACTTGATGAAGCTGCTATTGGCATTTGCTCTCCATTTTCATTGACAATATCTGTTACATTCTGAAAAATGCTTTCACATTAACAGGTTCATTGTGGTGAAGTTTAATGATTAATAGAAATATTCCCAAAAATTTTGAACATGAAATGGCATGTCGTATGAAGAGAACCAACAATTTGAAGGTGTGGTTTTTGTGTGCATCTAGTGACAACTTACCGCATTTCCATTTGTATGAAGATACGTAGTGTCCACCTTACCGCTGTCGGTCAGGTTATCTTCGTCATCTGATCCTTCAACACTTTCAAATGCACTAGCACTAACAACTGGAGATCTAGGTGAAGTGGGTCGAACAAGATGTCCAACTCTCATAGGTGAGCTCATGCTACCAGATTTTCCTGAAATGGAAAGAAAGTTACTGCAACTGAATAAATTAAATTTGAAGGGCAAACCCAAAATGGAGAAAGAATAATAAACAATTAACAGAATCTCTGCAGTCTAATCTTCTGGCAGCAGTGATTGTGCTATTAACCAAAAGCTACCAAGCAGTGCTGCATATCCATGCAAAAGGTCTATAAAAACAAGCATTTCCTTTATAAAAGAACAAGATGCAATTTAAAGAAAGCTAAATAATTCAGGGATTCACTATGCAAGAGATACAGTGTGGTTCCAGGCTTCCAGCAAGAAAATACACGATGCATGCAAAGGAAAGTTTGTACCAGGAACATGGGCCCATAAAAAGTGAAAACAATCATACCACCTCGTATTAGGACATGTAAAGGTCATATAAAGACTCTAAGCAGCTTTTGTGAAGAAAATCACTTCTTTTTCTCTGATATGGTGGGAGGTCCAAAGGAAATGGAGCAGTTTCATTTGGCAAACATGTCTGGCTTCAGGCAGGTAATTAAATGCTTCAAAGAGGAAGGAGTTAAATATATAAAAAGGTTAATTATGACAGGTGTCATAGTAACTACTAAATCAATGACATACTCTGTCGAGTAAGAGACTAATGTCATTTTAATTATATATAAGAGACTATTGTTTTGAAAAACCTGCCTGTTTACGATACAGATTGCCATATGCTAATATCAATAAGTGTATTAGCCAATGAGTTAATGCACACAGACCTAGGAAAATGGAAGTTTTATCTTTTAACTGGCAATTTCTACTTTACACTATAAAAGCAAGTTTGAGAAATGTTTATAAATAGTTTAAATTATATATAGATATTGTAAGTGGTGAATAAGTGGGTAGTACTGGTGGGACCTTCGAAATGTGTGGATAAAAAATGACTTAAAAATGTCTGAGAAATGTTTATAAACAGTTTAAATTATATATAGATAGAAATGAGTAATGAATAAGTGGGTATTACTAGTCGGTCCTCCGAAATGTATGGATAAAAAATGACTTATAGACAGTTTATAAAGATGAGTCAAACATAGGCTAATTATCTGTAGTCATTCTTGAGAAAGAGTTGTAGATGCAGTTTCTGGATCCAAATATGTACCCCGTGGAGTGGAACGCAACAATCAGTACATACAGGCTACAAAACAACTTCCAGGCACAGCAAACTGGATTCACTTTATGCCTTACCATCAACCCTTAGTGATTTAAATTTATTGCATATCACACAAATTAGGTAACAATATGGAATTGCCCATCAGAAAGCCAAAAAAATTCATTTCCCTTTCTTGTACATGGATGTGAAAGAGAAACGGAAAAACTTTCAGCAGTCTTCTCGCCCTCTACCCCCTCAAATATAGAATAAAGTAATGGTACTTATTCCTCATAAAACAAATGATCAAAATATAATCTTGTAGCAGTGGTTATGGAAAGGACTGAATGGCCAAATTACAACTTTCCGCCCTTTTTTGCAACTCTTTTGCCAAGCAAGGTTTGTTCACAGAGCAATGCCAGTAGAGATATTATGATCGAAAATGGCTACCTGGAAATTTAGCAAATAAGTGCCGAAGGCACATGCTTCGCAAATTAAGTAAAAAATTAAATAATAATAAATAAATAAAAAAGAAAACAATCTTTATTTAATAGTATTAAGAATTCATAACAGCGAAAAGTAACTTGTTTTTCATACACAACATCTGTTACAAGTGTACTCCAGACCTCTACTCAGTACAATTCAGAGAAGCTAACAACCTACACTCATATACCACCACTCCAAAAATAGATGTCTGTTCACTGCTACCACGTGGTGAATACGGAAATTATAGATTCAATTATACCAGAAAAGAAAGACCTTAATTTAAACCGGATAAAATTTTATAACGCCTTTATTTATGCTCAATATAATTTTACTTCAATTATATTATATTTTCCCAAATATGAATCATTGATTTATTATTCCGGCGAGAATTCCAAGTCCGACATTTGCATACCTTCAGGGAGCGTGTGCAGCCTCGGCAACCCTACCGGAATAGAATCCACACGGACCGGACCATTCTTCTTCTCCTCAACCTCACCTACGCCGGAAATCGTTCTCACGTCCGGCAAAGATGCCGAATTCCTGCCATAGTATCCATCATTCCCTTTCCTCCGTCCATTGCTCCGCCGCGACGGATACTTTTTCAAATGCTGCGGCGAGTCACCGCCCTCAACCTCCTCCTCTCTATCCCTCTCTACCGCCTTGGCGAACTCAAGCAACTGGTTCAGAGTTTTCCGGTGCATATAGTACGCCGACACCGCCACGAACGACGCTCCGAACAGTGCCGCCATCGCTAGGTGGAGCGAGTAAGCATCCATATCTTTCTTTCTATAATATATTTACAGCACTGTATGTATATGTATCTGAGTGTATGTATATAGCTGAAAACCCTACTGAGTAGGGTCAAGACAGACGGAGATTTTTGTTTAGAGAGAGAAGGGAGAAGGGGAGGATGTGTGTATTTATAGAGAGTAGCGTGAGATAATATTCGTTTATTCGTTTTGGTTTCTTCTTTTCTCACTCTTCAGTTTTCCATTTTTTACTAAAGTAATTTTTTTGAAGATTTTTTACTTTAAAAAGTAAGAGATTCATGGACTAGTATGAAAATTATTTTATTCAAAGAACGTGTAATTGAAAATAAGTTTGAGAAAAAATAAATTTTAAAGAATTTGTACCAAATATAGATAGAAATAAACTAAGCCCAATTTCTAAAAATATTTTAGAAAAAGTAGTAGTAGTAATGCTAAAGTAATTTTTTTGAAGATTTTTTACTTTAAAAAGTAAGAGATTCATGGACTAGTATGAAAATTATTTTATTCAAAGAACGCGTAATTGAAAATAAGTTTGAGAAAAAATAAATTTTAAAGAATTTGTACCAAATATAGATAGAAATAAACTAAGCCCAATTTCTAAAAATATTTTAGAAAAAGTAGTAGTAGTAATAATAATAATATACGTAAATGGGATTCGGAGTATAATCTAAAGATTATAAATACATAAATCGCATCTAGCTTCTGCTTATCATACGTTATGCATGGTGTATTATGCAGTTCAAGCATTCAATGTCGATTATGCAGAGTTACACAAGCATGTTTGTGAGTACTTTTCAAAATTATCAAATATCAATTTTTATCCACATATTTTGTAGGAATTCAGAATTTTTTTTGTAGGACCCACTACTTTATTATTGGGTTATGCTTATCGTACATTAGGTGTCGTGAAGTGTGCAGTTAAAGCATTCCAAGGTGATCACGCATAGTTACTATACTCGTAATAGAAGTATTTGAAAACGATGTTCAAAGGTAATCGTACAAAGCTACCATATTCGTGGCATAAGAATTAGAAATCAATTTTGGACGTGATCGTGAAACTTATTCGATCGTGCTTTTAACTACTTATAAATTATTATACGTCCTATAAATGTATGAGTAATAAATGAATAATTATTGATCTTATCGAGTGTGCAAATAAAGAGAGTTTGTATAGTTTTATAAGTAATTAAAAAACTCTACCAAGAATGCACCAAATTTGTTTTGGTCTCGTCCTTTCTCTGTCTCTTCTGATGTTTCTCTCTCTGGGGCGTGGTGGGGTATGGGGTTAGTGAGCGGCGTCTTCGTGTAATCGCAGCCTTTTGGATTTGATTATAAAATAATTAATACAATAATCATATAATCTCTCTCAGTAAGTAAATTATGATCTTTGTTTATTGTTTTAATTATTTGATTGTGAGTCTCACTACCTACTCGAAATTTTTTTCTTATGCACTATCAAGAAATTATCACTTTTCTTAGTATCATCTAGTCCGTCGATGTAATTTTGGATGACAATATTTGTTAAACGATTTTATAAATGTTAACTTGAAATTGATTGAGTTAAAAAATATGTGTTCATCACTAAAAAACTTCACATTATTTCTTGAGATTGATGATACATTAAAACTTACTTAGAACGTGTTTGGCAAGACTTAAATTATAATTTATTATGTCAAACTTACTTTTAGTTCTCACATTTTTATGACCACCACTTCTTATTCGCATACTCTAGAAAATTTGAAATTGAACTAAGAATGCGTTTGATTGTTAATAATTTTTGTAGAAAATCATTTTTTTCACCCACATTCTTATTTTTGTGCTGTTTGATTGATATTTTTTCTATGAAAACTATTTTCCTATTTTTAGTCACGTGATCATTTTTCTTAAAAACACGGAAAATATTATTTTATTTTTTTAGGATGAGTAAGTTTTTATTTTCCTGATAATTCACTCTATCTTTCTCTTTCATCGACTACCTCTTTTTCTCATCTATCTATCAATAAAAAATGGATAGATATAATATTTTCTAGGTAGAAAATAAAATCAATCAAATATATTTAATTGACAATTTCCATACAAATAATTTCTAGGTAACCTAATATTTTTTTTCTTTTAATGTAAATTTTATGCTTGCAATTAAACACACCCAATAATTCAAGAATACTGTTTTGTTTGCAATTCTAACTATGAAAATCGTATAGTAGAAGGAAAATTTGATGAAATACCAACTTTTTTTCCCTAAAAACAACCTATCTTTCTCAAGAAGTTTACATTATTGTTATATTATATAGTATAATCTAGTCTGTCAGTTTTGAAATTTGTTGAATGATTACATCAATGCCAATTTGGAATCATTAAAAGTCGAAAATTTATGTTGTGCGCATTTCATTATCGAACTTTACTTTTATATGCACATAGTAAGACTATAAATTGTACGTACTTTTATCAAATTATTATCCATACATATTGTTCAGATTAAAATTTGATCAACTTAAATTATAAGTTAAAAAATTCCCAACATGATCTTAATCTTTAATATATAGTGCATGTTTGGTTTTGATTTTTCATCCTAAAAAGCCAATTGTTTGACCATTACTTCCCTCAATCAGTCGTTATTTTTTACTTCTTTTTTCATAGATGGAATTTATTTTTTTCTCTAACTGCCAAAAAGTCAATTCTCATAATCAATACCGATCAAGTCCATAGTCTATTACTAGAGTGTGCAAAGTTATATCTCACATTGGATTTGATAGAATTATTATACAACAAAACTTACTTATCCAATTAAGTGAACAAAGCTAAATAAACAACGAAGTTAAAATTACGTTTAATGTATTATTCAATATGTATAATTTTATGGGAAAAAATCTAGTATGGTTCATTATGTGGACCTAGGTCTCTGCATAAGGGCTTGTTTTGAGTCTTATGTCCTTTTCATTATCCATTCGAATGCAAAAATATTTTAGGTACACATCAAATGCGATTGCTATCTTCATATTTTGGTGGATTACATAAAAATAGCAAAAAAAAACAAACAAACAAAACAAAACAAAACAAGAAGATCAAATGGAGAATTGCTTCACAGCTATATATTCCTTAAGTAGTGGTGGTAAATTATTTAGGCTTTAAAATAAAATAGAAAATATTTGTTATTATTCAAATGCAATGTGAATTATTAATAAAATTTGAGCAGCTAATTATTGTGCAAGAAAAATAAGAATCAACTACATGGCATTGAATGAAAATTGTTTCTCATTGGTTTGTACCTATGTTTTATAACTCCGAAAGTAATAAAAGTTAGTTTAAAATCAAATGTGGATGAATGAATTGGATTTTTTACTCCACTAATCAACTCTTAATTCCAATCATCAACATGTGATAATTAACTAAATTCATGTAATTGTGACAATCTATAATTTCACTTTTATTTATTATTCTTTTTTAAGATATAATAAATTTATGATCACCATGAGACTATCATATTCCTAGTTCAAATTCATATGAAAAACATGTATTGAAATTTAAAATTATCACACATGATCGCACATGTCAAAAATACTATTCCTAATATTTATTTCATGTATGTTCTATAAACAATGATCTACCTACCATGAATTTTTCAACACTATAAATAAGCAACTTATTGCCCTAAGGTATGAAAACATTAAAACAATGTAATTGTGCATGTTGATGGAATCACAATGTAAGAATTAAGTTTCAAATTAAAAACGAAAAATCAAAGAGTTTTGTCATCCATCCAATACAAAGAAGTTTAGTCTAGCATATTAATATAAGAATTACAAAGAAAATAAAAGAAAACTATCACCCGAATCATTAAACTACGAATAAAATATAGATTTTTTTTTTAATTAAAACCTTCAAATCCGGATCTAATGATAAATTCTTAGTACTTCTAAGTAAATTCTCTCTATCTTCTCTCAAAATTGGGCTTTTCTTGTTTTGGACGTGCTCTCTTATTTATAGAATGCCAAAAAGATTGTTTACCAAAAAAAAAAAAGAAATGAATGAATTTTTATTTTTATTTATTTATTTATTTTGGTTTTATGTTGGGGCTAGCCTTACTGTAAGCACCCCATTGTGTTTGAAGAGCGTGCCTCGCCTACAAGTGTGAGAGCGCATCTGGGTTGCCACTTGGCCCTTAAACTTTCTCTAAGGGCTTCATTTTGTCCTTACTCACTTCCTTTTGCTTTTTTCACATTTTTTTTCCCATTGAATTCTCGCAATCTCGAATCTTCATTCCTCATTTAGCCCAACTTTTGATTATTTGCATTTTAGTCCCAAAACTGTAGATATGATTTGCTCAACCTCTTTTTCTGGCCGTTTTCTTCAACTCCACAATAATCGAAGTTTACAAAGATTAAGCCATATTTCAAATAACTAACCAACAATTATTCTTGTTTAACGGCCCAAATAAATCTATAAAATACACCTATCACTTGCATTTTAGCTTTAGGCATGAAACTTAAAAGATGATTAAAAATAACCAAGTTAAAATAGAATAGTACCCTCAATTAACTGACTATATCTCCTTATGATTACTTTATAATCGTGATATAAAAAGTAAATAATCATCTTACCAAAAAAATTAATACAGTCACATCTAGACACAAAATTTCATATATTTTACGTCCTCTAAATTGTGAGTCATAAACATATGGCAGGAGTGGTGTTTCCCACTCCACCAATCAATTTGGATCAAACATTTAAATTAGGGAAAGTTGCAGCAGCGATCTTTAACCTTTTCGTTTTTTGCAGACTTTATCTTAACCTTCATTTCGTGCCAGCATAGGTCCCTAACCTTTCATAAATATACACCTGAGACCCATTTGTATGGAAACCATCTAAAATACTGTCAGTTGATCGAAAAAATTCCTTATACTATCTGTTACAACGACGGTTTTATTAGATGTTAATACCTTTTTGGACAATATTTTGAACGAATTTATTGGATGTTGATTCTTTAATTTTTTCGATCAACTGATTGTATTTTGGATAGTTTCCGTCCAGATGGACATCAAGTGTATATCTATAAAAGGTTAGGAACCTCCACTGATACAAAATGAAGAGTAGGATAAAATCTACAAAAAAATGAAAAGATGAAGGACCACTGCTGAAATTTTCCCTTTAAATTATCATTTCAATAATTAACGTTTTAAAGACTATTTGACCATATAATTAAAAATGTTAATTGTCCCATAAGAGGCAGACCTGAAAAGGACACTTAAATTTGCTATATCTTCCCTAATCACGGTCCCCATCATCCTTTTTAACTTTTATAATTGTTTATTAAAAGTTTGTCATAAAATCTTTACAAAAAGAAGTGTCCAAATCTGGTCCAAAAGTTATCCACTTAAGCTCTAATCAATGAAAATTAAATATTAACATCTTATAGGCTTTTTGTCTTTAATACTGATAGTTCTCAATTTTTTAACTAATGTCCAAAATTGAAAAGCCAAATGGACAGTAGGATTTAACCTTAAACACACAAAACACGTTGGTAGGTTCAACACGCTTAATTTACGAAGGTGAAAACTCTGTTAGTTCTTTAAAATGAGAACCGTCCCTTTACTCGGTACAAAGTTGATCCGAACATTTTAGATCGTTTATTTTTCTGTTTAATGTGGGAGGAGTCGGCTGCAACTTTTAACTACATATTAGCAATTGAAGCGCTTTACTTAATTTAGTTTAACATATTATATATTTCTTAAACCTAAAAAACATTGAGCTTATTTAACATGCTTGGTTTTCGATGATTAAAACAAGGAAGAATGTGGGAAAATTTATCCATTCTTTACAATAAAAGGGTAAATATAACTATGAATCTCTAATCTTTCGATGTGTGGCACTCATATTCTCAGCCATGTCTCTTTGTAATGGAAAACATTAATTTGAAAGTTAAAGAGCCTTATCCCATTGCTTCAACCCATCGTCAGTTCTATGAGTGCCATATGACCATTTGACGTTCAAATAAACGTTTTCTGTTAGCTGGGAACATGGATGCAATAGAGAGTAAGTTGGAGATATAGGTACTACTAGGGGCGG
>NC_036245.1:778551-815617 GCF_002742605.1 Olea europaea var. sylvestris | reverse complement strand
AACGAGTGTGCAATGCATGAACTCAATTTAGCGACTTCTGTGCAACAAGTGGTATCGAGGTTGAGATTCTTGCTTCAAAATCACCATTTTCCGCCGGTTCCTTGTTTGTGAAATTTGACCGTAAATATTGAACAATAAATAGGCCAATAATGCAGGTTGACAATAAATTTACAAGTGAAGAAATTGAAATTAACTTGAATATTGTAATAACACAGTCTCGCCAAATTTAGTAAACAGCCTCAAACTAAACATGCTACCCAATATATGTACAATATATTTGAAGGGAAATAATTATGATTATTATTTGCATAAATACCCACAGTAAAAGTGATATTATCGTGTTAAAAGACAAAATTTATATTTTAATGAACTTGTTCTATATGTAGCAGTTTAAGCTTTACTAGTCTTTTGTGGTAGAGATCTAAGTTCAAGTACAACCATGACTCAAGTATGAAAATTATGCGTATAGTGGCGGTGCTATAAGTACATAATATGTATACATAATGGTTCTTATACACGATGGGTTAGATATGATTATGTCAGAATTTCTTCAACCAAATTAAATAAATAAATAATATTCCACTTTCTTTTAATACCTTATCTATATGTGAATCATTATCTAACTGCTTATGTACAAGTAGCATTGCTCATAGTTTTAGACATGAGCAGAAGGAGGGGGCTTTGGGTCCCGGACCCCACAAGTTTTCTGCATTAATATTTAAAAAGAAAAAAAGAAAAGAAAAAGATGCTAGGGATCACTCTAATGCCTCAAAATGTCATATATATTCATATCTAGTTATATGAGTAGACGAGTCTAATCAACGATATAATAAATTTTAATTAATTTGACATCTAAAAACAACAACGAAATCGTATTATTAAATTCGGTTCTATTTATGCTGACTTGTTATGATGAAATCAATTTTAATTAATTTGACATCTAAAAACGATAACGAAATCATATTATTAAATTTGGTTCTATTTATGTTTACTTGTTATAATGAAATTCATCGTTGAATTTGTTTTAATTCTAAGATGTGTTGCAAAATTCGTCATGATCATGAACCTACTCCGACAAATGAAGAAGGTTACTCAAAACAAAACGAAAAATACAACATCAAAATGTGAATTAAAACAAAAACAATTGGATATTTAAACACATTTCTAGCAATTGTTTTGACTTCTTGTGTTAAACTCTGCGTTTATCCGTTTTACAATTCGAAAGATGCGTTACAAAATTGGTAGACCATTAATAATTCAATACAAAATCAAGAACAAACCCCTAAAAAGTGAAGAACATAACCTGAAAATAAACCAAAGGTGAACGAAATTTATAAAAAAAATAGTTAAATTATTAAATCTAGTTTTATTAGCCACCTCAGAGTGGATTAGTGTAACACAGCGTGGGAAATTTAGCCACGGTTTGTGTACAATTATTTCAAAATAAAAAATAAAAAATAAAAAATAATTCTCAAACTCATTTTCAAACACACATTCTCGTTATATAAACTCAAATTTTTTTCCTATTTAACTACACATTTTTCAAAAATTCACTATTTTAAAACTCATTTCCCTACTTTAAATTTTTAATTATAAAAATACAACCAAAATTTTATTTGAAATAACAAAAAACATAGTACTCATCCTTTGCCATCCTATCCTCATCCAACACCCTTTAGCTCCAACAGAAACTAAGTGCTCGTTTGGAAAAAAAAACTAAAATGGGTTTATAACAAAAATGAATAATAATTCCCTTTGAATAATAGGAGTAATAATTATGAATGTATGATTAAAATTAATATTTAACTTCAAAATATAAGTAGATAAAATTATTAAAACTAATATTGGAATTCAAATTATAAATGAATAATATTTTTACCTAAACATAACGTAAATTAATAATCAATACTCTGCATAACGAGAAAGAAGAATCGAGTTAATTACAAGTTTTAATTTTCGAATGATTTACCTCACATTATCTTTCAGTTTTAAAATATTTTTTTATTTGATTCAGTGTCAAGCAACAATCTGCCCGTTAACCCAATGACCCACAAGTCGAACTAACCAGTGACCCATTAATCTCATACTAATGCTAAGTCGAGTCTAACAACTATGGTATTTAAGGAAAAAATAAAAATAAGCTATAGTATTGTCACTTGCCATGTCATTATGTACCACGCAATAAGGGCCGATTTGGCAGGGTTTTAAAAAGTCAAAACATTAAAAAGCTATATTTTAATATATTGAGATAACTTACTGAAAATAGTCAAATACTACCTAATCGAAAGAGTTTTTAAATGAAGCTAACCAAAGACAGTTTTCTCATTAAACTCTTCTACAAAAAGCAGAAACCTGTCAAACAAGGCCTTAATATACCATCAATAAAGTATACCGTCGTACAATCTACAAAAATATACCCTTGAGATTATTCTGTTCTGAAAATGGCCATGGAAAGAATATAGTTCAATTGAGACCTTAGATATATCTTCAAGCAGTAGAATGCAGAATTATTTATGCTTTTACGACTTTGTGTTGCTTTATCTCTTGAACTACGCCATCTGCAAGTGAATCAGTATCTACATTCTTCCCAAAAAACTTGACAAATTGCATATTTGGGTCCATCAGATACCTGCAACATTTGCAAACCATATTTATAAGATAAATTGATAATTTTATTCCAATATGTGACGTGATTCTAGTTTGATAGTTCAATAATCTCAAAAACATGTGGACGTTTCAAACTTGTAAAGACTGCCATTTTTCACTCTAAGATTAACCTCACAAAAGGTCCAAAAATTTTGCACGAAAAATGTTGAAGGCACTCATTATATCAGGAAAAATAAAAAGGAGAAATGAATAGCTTTTATCAGAACTATAGTCTCCTCCAAAGAACTACCATTATGCCCATTTCTGTCTGACTATCCCATTAAGCACTTTGACATTGCACGTCCTTCCGGAAAACTCCAAAGCCGTTACGGGCAAAATAAATCACTGAAATTTTTTTCTCCAAATACCCACTGGATTACGAAAATTTCATCCCAGCCATTAATAATTGACCATTTCAATCACTATCAACCTATACAACCAAAAATCAATTCACCGGTGTGCAATTGACCACCCACAACCATTTATCTAGCCTTCTTCCCCTAATGTCTTGGTATAAACTAACGCACCCTGAGTACCCCATTCCAAATGTAAATTTTTCCCTCAATCTCACTGCTCTAACCACAAGATACAGACATACTCATGCAAAAGAAACAGTAGGTACTTGAAACACTGGTGCCTCGTCCAGCATTTTCCTCACTACACATGAAAAACTACTGATGAAGCTCAACCCAACCATGATCAATCCTATGACATTTTAGAACAAGGCACCTAATAATCTAATATGTTCAATGGACAATCACTCACTTCAAACTCTCATTGTTCCTTAAGATTGAAATGTTAAGAAATAACAGTCATGCTCTCCAATAACAACTAGAAATTAATCCAAATGATCAGTAGAAAATGCTAGGAATGCAGCATGCCAGCAAGGCAGATGACAGGGAGTTATAAATTATTATTGATATGCATGTCTTGGCATAATTTGAGTGGTGGAGAATAATACATACATGACTATTGAGTGATCAACAAGGTAGTCTGAACCTTCTTCTTCTGTCTTCATATAGTACACTCGATAAGCACGCGCAGCTTTTTTAATTTCTTCCGAGCTACCAGTTAACCCAATCAACTTTGGATGAAATTCTGCACAGTAAAATGTAATCGTTATTAAAATATAGACTTTCAGCTGGGATGATCATGTAAAGAATAAGTCAGAATCACATTCAAAGATTTACCTTTGACATACTCACGAACTTGTTCAACAGTATCTCTTTCCGGATCAACTGAAATGAAAACAGGCACCACTTCCATTCCAGATTTTTCTTCTATAAATGTAGAAGAAAAGAAACCAAGTATTTTTGGCTAAATTTCACCATACATAAATCAATGCAAGAATAAAATTACGGTAAACATTTTTAAATCAATCCTAGATTAAATGCTACCACGAAAAGATGAAAATCCACACTGTTCTCAGTCAACAAACAATACTTCAACCACTTCACTCACAATGCCACATGATCACAAAGATGGTATAACAAGAAACTTACTTATTTTATCAATTGCAGCAGCAAGCTTCTGTAGTTCGTCCGGGCATATATCAGGGCAGTGAGTGAAACCAAAATAAATCAAGTTCCAGTTCCCCATGAAGTTCTTATCAGTTACAGCTTTCCCATTATGGTCGATGAGGTTAAATGGACCCCCAATAGCTGCTTTCCCAACAGAGGGTCCTTGCCTCACAGCATTTGAAGCACTATTTATTCCTGCAAAACATAAGTTATGAAAGACAACTAAAATTCATTATGGAAGTCCATTAACAGTAAATGGAAATACAGTAAAAGGAATCCAAATGCAAAATTTGCAACAATTGTTTTGCAGAACGAATTTTCCCATTAGTTTATATTCAACATTACTTCACTGAGGTTCCATGTAATATTGCAGGTCTCATAACAATCTTACAAAATTCATTTTAACTTCATAGGAACTTGCTGATCTACAAAACTTCAGAGGCACTCTTATACCAAAAGAAAACACACATTTCTAACAGTTAGGTTATATCATGTTCTTTAGAAGGAAGACAGAACCAGATTGGTGCAGGAAACAGGGTTGCAACTAAAACAGATTAACAATTGGTTCTCGTTCATCAACCAACAAAAAAGGAATGGACCGTTGGTCTCCAATGACTGCCTGGTGGTCGTTGCCAACAACCCCATACCATTTAGACTGTCAAACAGTCTCCAATGATTAGCTAATAGCAACTGGCAACTGGCTGTTGATCAACAGCTACCTGATGGTCGTCAATGATAGCTGGTAACTCCATGGTAGTTATCATCTTATTGACAGCCAGCCGGGGGTAATGCCGTGGTGATTGAGTTTGGTGTTTATCTCTCATAGGAGTTGTTGTAAGTTATAAAAATGGTTACCAATTTAAAAAGGAAATACATTTCATTCCAAATTGACTTAGTTTTTTTTGCTGGAACAAACAACATTTTCCATTCACTAATTTCTTCTGGCACACCAAAGACTAGGAAATGCCAAAAAAAGGGCAAAGAAAGAGAAGTTCGAAGAAACAAACAAAACCTTAGTGGAACACTTAAAAGGTATAACAAGACAGCCTCGGAAATTTTACACTAATAGAGTGTGCAAAGTTATATCTCACATTGGATTTGATAGAATTATTATACAACAAAACTTACTTATCCAATTAAGTGAACAAAGCTAAATAAACAACGAAGTTAAAATTACGTTTAATGTATTATTCAATATGTTTAATTTTATGGGAAAAAATCTAGTATGGTTCATTATGTGTACCTAGGTCTCTGCATAAGGGCTTGTTTTGAGTCTTATGTCCTTTTCATTATCCATTCGAATGCAAAAATATTTTAGGTACACATCAAATGCGATTGCTATCTTCATATTTTGGTGGATTACATAAAAATAGCAAAAAAAAACAAACAAACAAACAAAACAAAACAAAACCAGAAGATCAAATGGAGAATTGCTTCACAGCTATATATTCCCTAAGTAGTGGTGGTAAATTATTCAGGCTTTAAAATAAAATAGAAAATATTTTTTATTATTCAAATGCAATGTAAATTATTAATAAAATTTGAGCAGCTAATTATAGTGCAAGAAAAATAAGAATCAACTACATAGCATTGAATGAAAATTGTTTATCATTGGTTTGTACTTATGTTTTATAACTCCGAAAGTAATAAAAGTTAGTTTAAAATCAAATGTGGATGAATGTGTTGGATTTTTTACTCCACTAATCAACTCTTAATTCCAATCATCAACATGTGATAATTAACTCAATTCATGTAATTGTGACAATCTATAATTTCACTTTTATTTATTATTCTTTTTTAAGATATAATAAATTTATGATCACCACGAGACTATCATATTCCTAGTTCAAATTCATATGAAAAACATGTATTGAAATTTAAAATTATCACACATGATCGCACATGTCAAAAATAATATTCCTAATATTTATTTCATGTATGTTCTATAAACAATGATCTACCTACCATGAATTTTTCAACACTGTAAATAAGCAACTTATTGCCCTAAGGTATAAAAACATTAAAACAATGTAATTGTGCATGTTGATGGAATCACAATGTAAGAATTAAGTTTCAAATTAAAAACGAAAAATCAAAGAGTTTTGTCATCCATCCAATACAAAGAAGTTTAGTCTAGCATATTAATATAAGAATTACAAAGAAAATAAAAGAAAACTATCACCCGAATCATTAAACTATGAAGAAAATATAGAATTTTTTAATTAAAACCTTCAAATCCGGATCTAATGATAAATTCTTAGTACTTCTAAGTAAATTCTCTCTATCTTCTCTCAAAATTGGGCTTTTCTTGTTTTGGACGTGCTCTCTTATTTATAGAATGCCAAAAAGATTGTTTACCAAAAAAAAAAAAGAAATGAATGAATTTTTATTTTTATTTATTTATTTATTTTGGTTTTATGTTGGGGCTAGCCTTACTGTAAGCACCCCATTGTGTTTGAAGAGTGTGCCTCGCCTACAAGTGTGAGAGCGCATCTGGGTTGCCACTTGGCCCTTAAACTTTCTCTAAGGGCTTCATTTCGTCCTTACTCACTTCCTTTTGCTTTTTTCACATTTTTTTTTCCCATTGAATTCTCGCAATCTCGAATCTTCATTCCTCATTTAGCCCAACTTTTGATTATTTGCATTTTAGTCCCAAAACTGTAGATATGATTTGCTTCAACCTCTTTTTCTGGCCGTTTTCTTCAACTCCACAATAATCGAAGTTTACAAAGAATTAAGCCATATTTCAAATAACTAACCAACAATTATTCTTGTTTAACGGCCCAAATAAATCTATAAAATACACCTATCACTTGCATTTTAGCTTTAGGCTTGAAACTTAAAAGATGATTAAAAATAACCAAGTTAAAATAGAATAGTACCCTCAATTAACTGACTGTATCTCCTTATGATTACTTTATAATCGTGATATAAAAAGTAAATAATCATCTTACCAAAAAAATTAATACGGTCACATCTAGACACAAAATTTCGTATATTTTACGTCCTCTAAATTGTGAGTCATAAACATATGGCAGGAGTGGTGTTTCCCACTCCACCAATCAATTTGGATCAAACATTTAAATTAGGGAAAGTTACAGCAGCGATCTCTAACCTTTTCGTTTTTTGCAGACTTTATCTTAACCTTCATTTCGTGCCAGCATAGGTTCCTAACATTTCATAAATATACACCTGAGATCCATTTGTATGGAAACCATCTAAAATACTGTCAGTTGATCGAAAAAATTCCTTATACTATCTGTTACAACGACGGTTTTATTAGATGTTAATATCTTTTTGGACGATATTTTGAACGATTTTATTGGATGTTGATTCTTTAATTTTTTCGATCAACTGATTGTATTTTGGATAGTTTCCGTCCAGATGGACATCAAGTGTATATCTATAAAAGGTTAGGAACCTCCACTGATACAAAATGAAGAGTAGGATAAAATCTACAAAAAAATGAAAAGATGAAGGACCACTGCTGAAATTTTCCCTTTAAATTATCATTTCAATAATTAACGTTTTAAAGACTATTTGACCATATAATTAAAAATGTTAATTGTCCCATAAGAGGCAGACCTGAAAAGGACACTTAAATTTGCTATATCTTCCCTAATCACAGTCCCCATCATCCTTTTTAACTTTTATAATTGTTTATTAAAAGTTTGTCATAAAATCTTTACAAAAAGAAGTGTCCAAATCTGGTCCAAAATTTATCCACTTAAGCTCTAATCAATGTAAATTAAATATTAACATCTTATAGGCTTTTTGTCTTTAATACTGATAGTTCTCAATTTTTTAACTAATGTCCAAAATTGAAAAGCCAAATGGACAGTAGGATTTAACCTTAAACACACAAAACACGTTGGTAGGTTCAACACGCTTAATTTTGAAAGTTCAGGGACTAAATTACAAAAGTCAAAAAGTTGATCTGAGGACCATAAAAAATGATTGAAGATCATAAGGATCAATTCGACGTGAATAGAAGATAAATGATGAAAATTGCACAAAGAAATGACTCAAGCTAAACAATGGATCAAAATTAGGAAACAAAGTGAAAAATAGGAAAAGAAATTACCCCATGTGTATGCATGGGCTAAATCTAATGCATGCAGGGGCGGACCTGGGGGGTTTTACAAGGTCAAGTGACCCTCTAGATTTTGAAAAGGAAAAAAAATTGTTTAGCTTTTTTTTTTAATTTTTTTATTAGCAAATATCTATAATTTTTATTTCCGACTCCCTACCCCAAGTTGTCTGGGTCCGTCCCTAGGCACTACACTTACAAATTGATAAAAGGCCTCTGGTGGAATTTACTCTAATAAAACCATCCCTTTACTCAAAAAAAGGTTGAACCCCAACCTTAGGGGCCTCCACCGACCCTGCTCTGGGCCATCGTGGAGGAGGTAAATCGCAGGATGTGCCTCCCAGGAGCCAGAGTGGAGAGCACATGGATAGGCCAAGGCTGTTAACCCATATGGTAACTCCCGCTTGCAACAAAGCCAATTCCACCTTGCGGGGAATCGAACTCTGCACACTGCCGCGCTGAGCCCTATCCGCCCTTCCCTTTGCCACTGGGAGATATGCCCTGGGGGCAAAACCATCCCTTTACTCGCTACAAAGTCAGGATGACAAAAGCATCTATTTGGATGGAATGCGGGTCCCGTTTCAGCTTAATCAGGACGCTGCTTGCTGCATCTTTGCTGACATATGAACACCCCAGTTAATAGTATCATATGAAGTATTGTCCAATTTAAGTTATCGAACATGTCTGTTATTTTTGAACTTATTTTTAAGAAGCCAATATGCTCAGGACAACCTGATTCTGTTCAAAATCAAATGTAAAAACCTGGGAGAATTTTCAGATTCCTCATTAATGCACATCCTGATAAATTCGCAACAGATTTCTGGATTTAAATTCCTTAGATTGTTGACAGTAGTATCCATGGAGGGTAAGACCCAACTTCCATGGTGGAGCTAGGAATTGAATTCCCTTCATTGGGCATAAGAATTTTATTCAAGATACAATTGACTATTTTAAATAAACAATTATTTACAACGATGTAATCCGACTTTCTAAATCATTCAACTCTCAATCTGTATATTGACATACCTCAAGCAAAATCTGATTTTAATCCCCACCAAATAGTGTAAAGCATTCTTTTATCTAGGTGCAACATAATCTAAGGAAAAAAAAAAAAGGCTAAAATCAATTTTTTTTTTTTTTTTTTTTTTTGTGTTCAAATATTATGCACTAAATAACATTAAACTCTATAATTTATTCGTCCAAGCATGAAGTTATCTAAAATGTGCACTGTTATACCATCCGTAGAAAATATATCCTCAAGATTATTCTATATTGAAAATGCCATGTGAAGAATATCGTTCTGCAGTTGAGAACTCGGATATCTCTTCAAGGAGGAGAATGAGAATTATGCTTTTTCCATTTTGTGTTGCTTAATTTATCTCTTAAATTACGCCATCTGCAAGTGAATCAGCATCAAAACTTGACAATTTGCATATTTGGGTTGATGATTTGGAAATCTCATTTAGGCCAAGTCCATCACGCCAAGCACCTTCAACTAGTCTAAAGCACTTCAGTATGGTGGCAGCATTTGGTTTTAACTTTACGTTCGCCACAAGAAAAATAGCCTTTTGCAATTGGCAGAATATGTGGTCGTAGGTCTTTTGTAATGTGCACCTGTATGTTACGACTTTCAATGTTGTCTTACAGTAGATAAATATGACAAACAACATTCATTTGCACATTGCCATTAACGTTTTAACAACGCGCATTTGCACGTTGTCATTAATGTTTTAACAACTTGCATTTGAACATTGCTATTAATATTTTGGCAAGGAGCATTTGCACATCGACATTAATTTTTTAGCAACACACCGTTAATGTTTTAGCTATCAAATAGAAGTAACCTATTGCAGCAGCATTCGCAAAAGGAGATAAAAATCAATCTCAAGACCAGGATCAGAAGCATTCAAACATGTTTATCGAAACAAGAGAGATGAACACCATATGAATTACCATAGCAAGCGTTTCCACTTCTAAATTTTCCACAAGAAAACAAAATCTCCTGCACAGAAGGAAAATATAACGAGTGTGCAATGCATGAACTCAATTTAGCGACTTCTGTGCAACAAGTGGTATCGAGGTTGAGATTCTTGCTTCAAAATCACCATTTTCCGCCGGTTCCTTGTTTGTGAAATTTGACCGTAAATATTGAACAATAAATAGGCCAATAATGCAGGTTGACAATAAATTTACAAGTGAAGAAATTGAAATTAACTTGAATATTGTAATAACACAGTCTCGCCAAATTTAGTAAACAGCCTCAAACTAAACATGCTACCCAATATATGTACAATATATTTGAAGGGAAATAATTATGATTATTATTTGCATAAATACCCACAGTAAAAGTGATATTATCGTGTTAAAAGACAAAATTTATATTTTAATGAACTTGTTCTATATGTAGCAGTTTAAGCTTTACTAGTCTTTTGTGGTAGAGATCTAAGTTCAAGTACTACCATGACTCAAGTATGAAAATTATGCGTATAGTGGCGGTGCTATAAGTACATAATATGTATACATAATGGTTCTTATACACGATGGGTTAGATATGATTATGTCAGAATTTCTTCAACCAAAATAAATAAATAAATAATATTCCACTTTCTTTTAATACCTTATCTATATGTGAATCATTATCTAACTGCTTATGTACAAGTAGCATTGCTCATAGTTTTAGACATGAGCAGAAGGAGGGGGCTTTGGGTCCCGGACCCCACAAGTTTTCTGCATTAATATTTAAAAAGAAAAAAAGAAAAGAAAAAGATGCTAGGGATCACTCTAATGCCTCAAAATGTCATATATATTCATATCTAGTTATATGAGTAGACGAGTCTAATCAACGATATAATAAATTTTAATTAATTTGACATCTAAAAACAACAACGAAATCGTATTATTAAATTCGGTTCTATTTATGCTGACTTGTTATGATGAAATCAATTTTAATTAATTTGACATCTAAAAACGATAACGAAATCATATTATTAAATTCGGTTCTATTTATGTTTACTTGTTATAATGAAATTCATCGTTGAATTTGTTTTAATTCTAAGATGTGTTGCAAAATTCGTCATGATCATGAACCTACTCCGACAAATGAAGAAGGTAACTCGAAACAAAACGAAAAATACAACATCAAAATGTGAATTAAAACAAAAACAATTGGATATTTAAACACATTTCTAGCAATTGTTTTGACTTCTTGTGTTAAACTCTGCGTTTATACGTTTTACAATTCGAAAGATGCGTTACAAAATTGGTAGACCATTAATAATTCAATACAAAATCAAGAACAAACCCCTAAAAACTGAAGAACATAACCTGAAAATAAACCAAAGGTGAACGAAATTTATAAGAAAAATAGTTAAATTATTAAATCTAGTTTTATTAGCCACCTCAGAGTGGATTAGTGTAACACAGCGTGGGAAATTTAGCCACGGTTTGTGTACAATTATTTCAAAATAAAAAATAAAAAATAATTCTCAAACTCATTTTCAAACACACATTCTCGCTATGTAAACTCAAATTTTTTCCTATTTAACTACACATTTTTCAAAAATTCACTATTTTAAAACTCATTTCCCTACTTTAAATTTTTAATTATAAGAATACAACCAAAATTTTATTTGAAATAACAAAAAACATAGTACTCATCCTTTGCCATCCTATCCTCATCCAACACCCATTAGCTCCAACAGAAACTAAGTGCTAGTTTGGAAAAACACTAAAATGGGATTATAACAAAAATGAATAATAGGAGTAATAATTATGAATGTATGATTAAAATTAATATTTAACTTCAAAATATAAGTAGATAAAATGATTAAAATTAATATTGGAATTCAAATTATAAATAAATAATAATTTTATCTAAACATAACGTAAATTAATAATCAATACTCTGCATGACAAGAAAGAAGAATTGTAATCCTACTTATTTATCAAAACACTTTTTAATTATGAGTTAATTACAAGTTTTAATTTTCGAATGATTTACCTCACATTATCTTTCAATTTTAAAATATTTTTTATTTGATTCAGTGTGTATCAACAATCTGCCCGTTAACCCAATGACCCACAAGTCGAGTCTAACAACTATGGTATTTAAGGAAAAAATAAAAAGAAGCTATAGTATTGTCACTTGCCATGTCATCATGTACCACGCAATAAGGGCCAATTTGGCAGGGTTTTAATAAGTCAAAACATTAAAAAGCTATATTTTAATATATTGAGATAACTTACTGAAAGTAGTCAAATACTACCTAATCGAAAGAGTTTTTAAATGAAGCTAACCAAAGACAGTTTTCTCATTAAACTCTTCTACAAAAAGCAGAAACTTGCCAAACAAGGCCTTAATATACCATCAATAAAGTATACCATCGTAAAATCTTCAAAAATATACCCTTGAGATTATTCTGTTCTGAAAATGGCCATGGAAAGAATATAGTTCAATTGAGACCTTAGATATATCTTCAAGCAGTAGAATGCAGAATTATTTATGCTTTTACGACTTTGTGTTGCTTTATCTCTTGAACTACGCCATCTGCAAGTGAATCAGTATCTACATTCTTCCCAAAAAACTTGACAAATTGCATATTTGGGTCCATCAGATACCTGCAACATTTCCAAACCATATTCACAAGATAAATTGATAATTTTATTCCAATATGTGACGTGATTCTAGTTTTGGACAGTTCAATAATCTCAAAAAACTTGTAGATAGTTCAAACTTGTAAAGACTGCCGTTTTTCACTCTAAGATTAACCTCACAAAAGGTCCAAAAATTTTGCACGTCCTTCCAGAAAACTCCAAAGCCGTTGTGGGCAAAATAATTCACTGAAATTTTTTTCTCCAAATACCCAACGGACTTATGAAAATTTCATCCCAGCCATTAACAGTTGACCATTTCAATCACTGCCAACCTATACAACCAAAAATCAATTCACAGGTGTGCATTTGACCACCCACAACCACTTGTCTAGCCTGGTTCACCTAATGTCTTGGAACCCTGGTGCCTTGTCCAGCATTTTCCTCACTACACATGAAAAACTACTGATGAAGCTCAATCCAACCATGATCAACCCTATGACATTTTAGAACAAGGCACCTAATAATCTAATATGTTCAATGGACAATCACTCACTTCAAACTCTAATTGTTCCTTAAGATTGAAAAGTTAAGAAATAACAGAGTCATGCTCTCCAATAACAATTAGAAATTAATCCAAATGATCACTAGAAAATGCTAGGAATGCAGCATGCCAGCAAGGCAGATGACAGGGAGAGTTATAAATTATTATTGATATGCATGTCTCGGCATAATTTGAGAGGTGGAGAATAATACATACATGACTATTGAGTGATCAACAAGGTAGTCTGAACCTTCTTCTTCTGTCTTCATATAGTACACTCGATAAGCACGCGCAGCTCTTTTAATTTCTTCCGAGCTACCAGTTAACCCAATCAACTTTGGATGAAATTCTGCACAGTGAAGCGTAATCGTTATTAAAATATAGACTTTCAGCTGGGATGATCATGTAAAGAACAAGTCAGAATCACATTCAAAGATTTACCTTTGACATACTCACGAACTTGTTCAACGGTATCTCTTTCTGGATCAACTGAAATGAAAACAGGCACCACTTCCATTCCAGATTTTTCTTCTATAAATGTAGAAGAAAAGAAACCAAGTATTTTTGGCTAAATTTCACCATACATAAATCAATGCAAGAATAAAATTACAGTAAACATTTTTAAATCAATCCTAGATTAAATGCTAGGATGAAAAGATGAAAACCCACACTGTTCTGAGTTAACAATACTTCAACCACTTCACTCACAATGCCACATGATCACAAAGATGGTATAACAAGAAACTTACTTATTTTATCAATTGCAGTAGCAAGCTTCTGTAGTTCATCCGGGCATATATCAGGGCAGTGAGTGAAACCAAAATAAATCAAGTTCCATTTCCCCACGAAGTTCTTATCAGTTACAGCTTTCCCATTATGGTCGATGAGGTTAAATGGACCCCCAATAGCTGCTTTCCCAACAGAGGGTCCTTGCCTCACAGCATTTGAAGCACTATTTATTCCTGCAAAACATAAGTTATGAAAGACAACTAAAATTCATTATGGAAGTCCATTGACAATAAATGGAAATACAGTAAAAGGAATCCAAATGCAAAATTTCCAACAATTATTTTGCAGAAGGAATTTTCCCATTAATTTATATCCAACATTACTTCACTGAGGTTCCATGTAATATTGCAGGTCTCATAACAATCTTACAAAATTCATTTTAACTTCATAGGAACTTGCTGATCTACAAAACTTCAGAGGCACTCTTATGCCAAAAGAAAACAAACATTTCTAACAGTTAGGTTATATCATGTTCTTTAGGACGAAGACAAAACCAGATTGGAGCAGGAAACAGGGTAGCAACTAAAACAGATTAACAATTGGTTTCCGTTCATCAACCAACAAAAAAGGAATGGACCATTGGTCTCCAATGACTGCCTGGTGGTCGTTGCCCAACAACCCTATACCATTTAGACTGTCAAACAGTCTCCAATGATTAGCTAACAGAAACTGGCGACTGTCTGGTGATCAACAGCTACCTGATGGTCGTCAATGATATCTGGTAAATCCATGGTAGTTATCATCTTATTGACAGCCAGCCAGGGGTAGTGCAGTGGTGATTGAGTTTGGTGTTTCTCTCTCGTAGAAGTTGTTGTAAGTTATAAAAATGGTTACCAACTTAAAAAGGAAATACATTTCATTCCAAATTGACTTAGTTTTTTTGCTGGAACAAACAACATTTTCCATTGACTAATTTCTTCTGGCACACTAAAGACTAGGAAATGCCAAAAAAAGGGCAAAGAAAGAGAAGTTCTAAGAAACAAACAAAACCTTAGTGGAACACTTAAAAGGTATAACAAGACAGCGTCAGAAATTTTAGACTACATGGTGATCAACAGCTACCTTATGGTCGTCAATGATATCTGGTAAATCCATGGTAGTTATCATCTTATTGACAGCCAGCCAGGGGTAGTGCAGTGGTGATTGAGTTTGGTGTTTCTCTCTCGTAGAAGTTGTTGCAAGTTATAAAAATGGTTACCAATTTAAAAAGGAAATACATTTCATTCCAAATTGACTTAGTTTTTTTTGTTGGAACAAACAACATTTTCCATTGACTGATTTCTTTTGGCACACCAAAGACTATGAAATGCCAAAAAAAGGGCAAAGAAAGAGAAGTTCGAAGAAACAAACAAAATCTTAGTGGAACACTTAAAAGGTATAACAAGACAGCCTCAGAAATTTTAGACACGGACATCTGATTTGTGTAATTCTTTGCATACAGCACGCCTATAGAATGAGATACAACCCATATTAATTTTTAGTTAAAACAGCGAGATTTACCCCCCCCCCCCCCCCAAAAAAAAAAAATAAATTTCTCCTCCTCCAACAAATTAAAGTGCAGAATTTGTTGTGGCAGCGTTGAACCATAACGGTGTAAATTTAGGCAAAGGATTTAATTACACTTTCAATCAAAATTAAAATAGCATGTTGTGATTGCTAAGGACTAGTTACTACTAGATTTTTCAATACTTGCAGAAAAAAAAAAAAAAAAAAAAGATTCACATGGTAGAGCTCAAACATATTGGAGATAAGGCTTAGCTAGTTGTTGATGACGATCGAATGAATAACTGCAGTCAAAACAACTAAATAGCTACAGCTACCATTTTCTTAAAATTAATAATAATAACAATAAATAAATAATTATCTCCTTCTTAACTGAATTTTGCAAGGTCAAACAACGTTGTAAGAAAACTGTATGAAACTAATCCTACAATAAAATTACACGAGTACAACCAGGATTATTTTTGAATAACAATAAGACCCCACTGTCTCTTTGGCTCTCGGACCCTCATCCAAACTCCAATAACTCCAATAAAAACCAGTTACCATTTCACTAAACCAGACCATAACTTGAAAGAAAATAAGCAAAATCATCAAAACAGATATCAAAATCAAGAAATAACCAGAAGCCTCCAGGAATGTTCAAACTATAGGTATATACACCACAACTCACCATAGTAATCTAACCTTCAATGTGCCGCTCCTTTTCCCTGTCATAGTAGTAAACCAATCCCGCTCCCGTGCAAAGAAGCAAAAAGAAGCTCATCCACGAAACAGGCTGTTTCAGTGGAAGTTCAATCAACCATCAATTAACCAATGTAACGAAAATCAGAACTCGTTAAATCCAAAAAAATTAAAAATTTAAAAAATCGACTAAAAATTAACAATAACCAAAATGGGGGAAAAGACTTACCCCACCACGAACAGGCTTCCCTTGCGATCCACCAGAACTCTTGCCATCATTACTGTTTCCAGAATTACCATCCGACGATCCACTAGTCGATTTTCCAGCTCCAGGCGCATCTGAATTTGATGGATTAATAGTGTTACCAGTAGCAGTCGTGCACAAAAATTTAAAATTGAGTGCAGCAAAAGCTGGGTACTTTCCGTATCGATCATCTCTGAAAAAATTCGATGGGAAAGTGCAGGAATTTTCGGGAAGGCTGTGAAATGAGGGTTTACTGAAACGCCATTGGGAAGTAAGGAAGCCATAGAAACTGCGAAGACGTAAACTTCGAGAAATTGATGAAGCCATTGCTACTGTTAGTGGAATTCTTCGCTTGAGGTTTTGGAATTACACGTTCCAAAAGGCAAAACCCTTTCGCGAGGGTATATACTGTGGGCTGCAGTCTGTTTGGGGATTATTCTTTAGGAATTTACACAAATAACTCCTTAAGCCTTGTTTGTTATCCTTTAACAAATTAAATTATTTGTTACAGTAAATCCACACATTTATACAATAATATATTCAACACGCAAACAAATAAATTTTTTTTTTAATTTCAACGACACATTTTTTAAAAAATACTATTCAAAACTCCATATTTTCTCTCATAATGAAAGACAAACAAACTCAAAGAGTCAAATAGCAATTGTATCAATATTGTTTAGACTCTAGTAAGATTCAAAAAGTAAACTTAAATTTATAGATCATCAAAGTTGCTCTAGATGAATGTACAAAACTTACATAAATTGCAACCAAAATTGGTGCCAAAAGAATGTCAATTGGATGACTAGCTAACCAAATGAAAACCAGCTGGACAAACTAACTAACAGATGTGAACCTAAGCTAATATGTACAATGCTCATTTATACAATGCATACAATTCTAATACTCCCCCTTAAGATGTACTGTAAATATTCTTTACATACATCTTGGATAACAAAGAAAGAAGAATGAATGCATGAAGGGGTTTAATGAAAGCATTAGCGAGTTGATGATGGGAACAAATTGGCACCAGTTTAACAAAACCAAATGTAATTTTGTCCCGAATGAAGTGGCAATCGATTTCGAAGCATTTTGTTGTTCATAAAATGTGGGATTGGTGGCAATTTGAATTGCATCTTGTTTATCATAAAAAAGAATAGATGGAGAAGTTGCACATTTCTGAAAGTCCTTCAACAATCGGTTGATCCAAATGACTTCACTAACAACGGCAGCAAGGGCCCTATATTCTGCTTTAGCTGAGGAACGAGTTATGATGGACTCTGTTTAGCTTTCCATGATAACAACGATTTACCAAGAAAGACGCAAAAGCCAGCAGTGGATTTCTTTTTCTCCCAATCAAACGGCGATAACAAGATGCATCTAGTAACAAATATCCATCATGAATGCTTAAAGAAGCCTTTAGATCCATACGGATATTGGTTGGTTTGCAATCTAGATAACCTTAATCTTCAAGCAATTGTAGAGTATAATGTCTCTATCAAATGACAATTCCAGAATGAAAACGCGCAATTTCGATGCCCAAGAAGTTTTTCAAGTTTCTTAAATCTTTGAGCTTGAATTGAGAGTGTAAAGACGTCTTTAATAAATTAATTGGCCTAGCGATGACATTGTCATTAACATATACAAGTAATGCCACGAAGTCATTCCCAGAGCCTTAAGTGAACAGAGATTAATCAGCCTTCGATTGATTGAAACCACATTGATAAGTGCATGGGTGAACTTCGAATTCCGTTGCCTTGAAACCTATTTTAGGCCTTATATGGTTTTACGCAATTTGCAAACCAGTTTTTCTCCCTACTTGGTAGTGCTGGGAACGTCATAACTGAATGGAAGATCCATGTAAACCTCTTCAAATAAGTCATTGTTCAAGAAGGTGTTGTTAACGTCAAGTTGGATCAAATGCCACTTACGACAAGCTGCAAGAGCCTATAGCAGTTTGATAATAACAATCTTCGCCATTGGGGATAAAGTGTCGAAATAGTCTAGGCCCTCCTGTTGTGTATAGCCATTAGCTACAAGACATGCTTTGTGTCATTCAATTGATCCATCTAACTTGTATTTGATCTTGAAGATCCATATGCATCCAACAGAATGTTTACGAACTGGTAAAGAAACCACTGACCAAGTATGGTGAGTTCCATAGTCTCTAACTCAACTTTCATGACTTCACGCCATTATGGATATTTGACTGCTTGATGGAAGAATTATGGCTCAAACTGAGAGGAAACATTCAAGATAAACTTTCTGTGATTTGGAGATAAATCGTTATAGGTTATATAATGTCCAAAATGATAGGTAAGTGAACAGGGAGAATAGGCTTTTGGGAAAATAGATTGCAATGATAATCTCTAAGATCTTTAGGACGTTTGGAGGCTCTTTTGGAATGGCGTATAGGAATTGAATGAGTAGGCTCAGGTGTGTTTATGATGTCAGTATGTAGATTATTGCTTTGATCAAGATCATTGTGATCTGGTACCACATCAATAGATGGTGATACAACGGATAAAGACTCTTCTTGAGCTAAAATATGAGTTTCAATAGATGGAATAGGAGATGAACTATATTGATTTGATGAGGAAGGTGAATCTTGATGAAGATATGGAGAACGAAACAATAAGACTAAGTCAAGAAATCGGTCCAACAATTGATCAGCTGCCATAACCGTATGGAAAAGAAAAACATCTTCATGGAACACAACCTCCCATAATAAGAAAACTTGTTTTGAATTCACATGATAAAGTTTATAACCTTTGACTCTAGAACGATACCTTAGAAACACACATAGTCGAGCTCATGGTTGGATTTGATTCTATGTGCAATTAAAGTTGATGCATATACCAAGCATCGAAAGACTCTAAGCATAGAGTAATTAGCAAATCATCCATGTAGTATCTCATATGGTGTTTGACGCTTCAATATAGGGGATAGAGTTCTATTGATCAAGAAGGTGGCTGCCAAAGCACATTAGGACCAAAATTTGATGGAAACTCGTGACTGGAAATAGAGTAACCTAGCAACATTTAGTAAATGCTGATGTTTGCGTTCAACCACAGAGTTTTGTTATGGTATTTCTACACAACTGAATTGGTGCATAACCCCTCTTTCAGCAAAATACTCAGTGAACGCTAATTCATTAGCATTATTAGACCTGAACATCTTTCTTTTGGCATTGAACCAGGTGTTAGTGATATTGAAAAATCTGGGAATGACACTGTTTGCATCAGATTTTTGCCTTAATAGATAAAGCTATGTAAATCTGTACAATCATTCACCAAGGTGAAGACGTAATTATATCTAGGGTATGAAGAGACATGATAGGGCTCCCAAATATCACAGTGTATAAGATCTGAGGGAATATATATGGCTAAATTCATTCCCCTCGTCTGACAAATATAGGAGGACTCTGATCAAACTCCCGGCCTAAAATACCTTTCCAAAATCATAGTTACTGTTATAGCATATACTCGTATGCCATCTCCTACTGCTTAGGATCTTTGTATTAAATACTTGCAAAGCAGAATTCATTCCACTCCAAAAGAGCCCCGGCTATTCACGAAACGTGAAAAGCAGATGGTTAAAAAAGATTATTTGACAATCTATTATTTGATTCAAATGACAACCTCCTCTGTTTAGCAAGAGGACAAATATATTAAGGCATGTGTTTATTTGATTTTGTAACATCACACAACAATTGATCCTTCAAGCTGTCTAATCTTTTAAATGAAAGATGCCCAAGTCTATTATGCCATACACGTACAGACACATTGTTAACAAGTGCATTAGAAATGGAATTCAAAACTTTGATATCAAGGACATACAGGTCCTATACTCGATCATCCCTGCTAGTCATCTTCTTAGGTTTGACATCTTGAATTATGAAGTCATCATGAAAGAAACTTAATGTGAGTCATGATCCAACATTCAAGGCACTAACTAACAACAGGTTGAACTTGAATTGTGGCACAAATAAGGCATTACACAACACAAGTGTTGGACTTGAACTAACATCACCACATAATCTGACTCTAATTTGTGTGTGATTGGATAAAGTCACATTAGAACCATCAATGATCCCCATGTTTATAAATGAATCAGCAATAGAACATACATGTTTGGTGGCAACTAAGTCCACTATCCAAATATCATTGGAAGAAAATACAAGATTAACATAAAGTAGTATTTACTTGTAGCATATGATACGATATTGTTACCCTGATAATCATTGGCTGATGAACTTGATGCTGGGTGATTGGACAAAATTAACATCAACTGTTGATACTGAGTAGGATTTAAATTCTGATCAAAACTCCCAATAACAAGTTGTTGCATATTTGGCTATGTGTCTTCATAATGTGGAGTGAATGAAGTAGAAAGTTGATTGACAGAATTTGGACCAGAAGAATTTTGGAAATTATCTCTCAATCTTGATTTATAACTTGATGGATATTCATGGATCTTATAACATTTCAATGGAATGTCTATGGACGTTACAATGTGTGCAATAGGGCCTTTCATTCTTCCTAATATTTTCAAGCTTTGAATTATTGATGTAAGATCCAGAACCAGTTGTTGCTTTGACATTGTCAGATTTAACAGCAAATATAGCAGAGCTCAATTCAAATCATTTCCATTAGATAGTTGCGTGCTAATCTTTCTCTGGTTTTCTTAGAAATCAAAGCAATCACTTTATTGGTTGGGGGTAGAGGATCCATAAGCAACAGCTGTCCTCTGATTGGGAGAAGGAATCATGTAGTCTAATGAGAAATGACATTACATATTTCATTTGATAATGCTTGTTCAACTCTTTCACTCCCTCGCAAGTACATTTTCCACAACAAGGGGTGGGACGATAATTTTTCAATTCCTTCCATATCGTTTTTGAGTTTAGTGAAATATATACTAACGGTGTTTTGATCTTGAGCCAGATTCATCAAATCTCTTCTCAATTTAAAAATGAATGGCCTATTCTTTTGTTGAAACCTATCTTTGAGGTTATCCCAGACTTTATATACGGAAGTACCATAGATTATACTAGCAGAAATATCCTTTGAAACATAACTGAAGATCAATGAGATAATCATATTATTGTTTCAAATCCATGAATTAATCAATTCAGTATTCGTACATTCTGGTTTGGTTATACTTTCATCACGAATCCAAGTTTATTCTTCACCGATAATGCAATCAACATTGCAATGCTCCAAGAGGTGTAGTTTTCTCCCGTGGGCTGTTGTGTTACAAGTACCAACCCTGAACTGTTGGAATGGTGAAGGAAATAGGAGCTTGAAGGATCATTAATGGCAGATTTACTCATGGTCGATCGCACACCAAAATTATCTTCAGATTCAATCGAATCCATAACAGCAGAATCAATAGAATAGATGATGAAGAAGAGCACAAAATGAAATTTGCTTTGATACTATGTTAGATTGAGAAATGAAATGTGATCTTGAGTTTATTGGTCATCAAAGTTGCTCCAAGTGAATGTACAAAAGTTACATATATAGCAACCAAAACTAGTACCAAAAGAATGCGAGCTGGATAACTAACCAAATGAACGCCAGCTGAACTAACTAACAAACAGACGTGAACCTAAGCTGATACGTACAATGCTCTTATATACAGTGTATTCTAATAACTTTTGCTTTGGGATGGCAACCGAATGGCTTGAGTGGGACGAGACGGGACAGGATGAGAATGAGGAATTGTACCATCCTTATTACTTTTAATTATGTTTTCTGAAAATACACGTTTCGGAAAGTTTATAAACAGTTACGTTTCGGAAAGTTTATAAACAATTATGTTTTGAAAGTTTATAAACGATTTATATTATAAATAGATAAAAAAGAATGATGTATATTTGATTAGTACTAATGAATCCTGCAAAACTTGTGAATAAAATTTAACTTCAATTTTATAAACAATTTATTAATGTGAGCTAAGCATAGGCATAATAGAAACTTAATAGGAGAAAACTCTACGTAGAGATGCAAATTCATTGGGGAAAAAAATATTGACATAAAATATTTGAATTACAAGTTAGGATAAATAGTGATTTAGCTTATTTTGCTTGATATTGGGTCTCTATGAAAAATATTAAAAAGGGAGAACTGCAGCCAATGCCAAACCTTTCATTTGGTAGCAGATTTGAACTAAACTTTTCATTTTTGCTATTTATGGTATCAAACTTTCCAAAAATTCTTACTTAGAGTCTAAATGGATGGAAATCATTAGTTTAACCGTAACTTGACTCCAAAGAATAATGTTGACCAAATCAACAAAGGATAAAAATGGTAACTTCACCATTTTACATAAAAATATTTTTAGGCCCCGTTTGATTCCAACTTTTTTGAAAATGCACTTTTCTATCTCTTTTTTCCAACCACACATTTTTCGTTAAAATAATATTATACGTAAATAAAAAAAATTCCTTATTTTTCATCCATACATTCTCCATCAATCTATTATTTTAAAATTCATTTTTTTATAAAAATGAATGTAAAACACCCTGTTAAAATTTCAATTAAAAAAGAAAAAATAATAAAGAGGTACCACTGTTAACCCCTTTTCCCACTCCACCCCTAAAAACACATCGACACCAGTCGAAACCAATGCCGAAATCTCCACCACCATCAGCCCAACCTCCACTGCCACTATCCTCATCACCGCTATCTCCTCCAAAATCGATATCACCACCACCCCAGCACAAGGGATATGAAAATTAGATAACTGTGTAGTTTCAAAACACAATAACGAGCAAATAGAAAGCCCACTTGAGGAAGTATTATAAGCAAATTTGCGAGTAAAATTAGAAATTTCATGGGTGGAGTCATTGTCGCCATTATTTCCAGTCAAATCCAATATCAAAATCTGACCGCCTCTTACTTATTTAAGTAATGTATATTTTCCGCAAAAGGAAAAATTAGCACGAAGAAATCAAATTGATAATTCAAATGCACTTGATGAAAATTCATATTTTTTTCGAACAAAATAAATAATCATCCAGACCTAACTTTGTTGTTTGAATTAGTACTACGGCCGGCATCGGCCTCCATCTCCCCCACTTCCACTAGATTCTTCAACACTTGCTTGCTTGTAGCGATGGCTTGTTGCCCTTAATTCTCCTTGCACTTGATACTTATGAAGCCAATAAGGCAAACCTCTCGTCGTGTTATAACGATTGTATTGATAGTTTCTTTTAGTTATGCTTTGAGATCCAATTCCTCAAATTCTTTTGGGTGATAAAAGTGGAAGATGGGAGGTGATGGTAATGAATATGAATTTAGTTTTCGTTTGGAAAATGAGTTGGGAAGGCCACCTATAAAATACATTTTGTTCAAATGGCCTTTGACCAAAATTATAAAAATAAAAGGAGTTTTAATTATTCTAAAATATCAAAAAACTTCTTTACCCTTAACTTGTAAAACAAAAATGAAGAAGGAATTGGAGTTTCTCTCTAAATTTAGAGAAACCGTGGCAAAGAAGTATTTTAACTCCACAACCATTATGCCAAGTCATGGTTCTTTGTTTTTTGTGAGCAAAATATGTATATTACATTTCAAAAAATTATTTTCTTTTCACTTCAAGAATAAAATTTAATTAAAATTAAAATTTAACAATAACTCACCGGTTAAATCATTGACCCAATATTTTTTTCCGAGTCTAACACACAGTCTTCTCTTCCTTCAAATTCAAAATCATCTTCTCATTAAAATGTCAACTCTTCTTTTTAAGTTTAATGGCATCTCTTCTCCGTAGTTGATTTCCGGTGCACCCAAAGTTTTAACATTTTCCATAACTTAGAAACTAGTTGAAAACAATTACTGAGTCATATATTCATTAGACGCCTATTATAACACACGAAATTTTTTAAAATACATTTTATCGTCATATTTTGAAAAAAAAAAAGGACAGAAAAATATTTTTTTAATTCATATCTTATTTAGAATCCAATAATTAGATTTTGATAAAAAGCGATATAGTATATCGATATTGAACTCATTGTAAAACTTGTAATTAATAAAAATTATTCGACTCTATAAAAAGTTGATTTTGATAAGCCAATACCAAAATATTGCATTTTGAAGAAATCGTAAAATATAACTTATCAACTTAATAAAAATGTGGAATGGAAATGAGCTGTCGACACAGTTTCACCGATTTACATAACGACATTGAAATCGTTCCTGAAATATAAATGACTTCGATATCGTTTCAGCATCAAATACACTCTGCTTAACTGATTTGTATAACGACATTGAATTCGTTCCTGAAATACAAAAAATGATGTATACATTTCGATATCGAACATAAATTGCTTTACTGTTTGATAGGTTTAGACGCACACCATTGAATAAGTAAACAACATTTATGTTGTTTCAATACAATTTTCGACAACAATGATATCATTCCCGTTCAAATCGTAACTATAAAGTCATACATATCATTTTAGAAGTGGTTACACTAAAACATTATAACTACGATATTAAATGTAATTGAAATTTACATATTTTCGTGACTTTTTATGATTTTCAAGTTTATGTATTGTACATATCCAGAATGTGAATATTGCGCATATTCATGTAATGATATACATTTCGTTCCGATGACACATAAAGTAGTTGATGTCGTTCTACTATAAAATGCTCTTATTCTAATAACGACTTTGAAATTTTCCCTGAGGCACAAAATGATAACTAGAATGACATATGTATCTTTTTTTTACAAATTTAACTGCTTGGAATCTTTACAGTTTAAATAATAACTAGAACGATATATGATGACCAAAAGAAGGCATCAAGTGGATTGATAGTACTCGAATGACTCAGAAAGAGCGAATGGAAATACTATCCTTCTTTCTATTGAATGAAATCGAACTCACTTAATAACTTATTTTATCATCCTATATACAATAAATATATGTCAGATGACCGTGGACGATCGAATTGTCATTTTCATAATTATCGTTTTATATAAAGTAAAACGATATATATATATATATATATATATACGTACATACATATATATGCATCAAAATCCCAAATAAAGTAATGATATTCATATCGTTTTAATACAAATTTGACCAGTATGAAATCGTTCCAATTCAAATAACATGTATAACAACATAGATATCGTTTATTTTAATATAAAACGATAATTATATCGCTTTGGCTAAAAATAACGATTCGACCATCCACAAACACCCATCATACCTTCAACATACGTAGGACGATCGAAAGAGGTCATCAAGTGGGTTGATACCACTCGAATGACTTAAAAAGAGCGAACGAAAATACTTTCTGTCGGAATAGTCGGAATGTATTATACAATCATGAGAGCAAAAAAATTCTCATAGTTTATTTTGAAGAGATGGAACCCACTTGATTACCTATTTTGATCATCCTACATATGTCAAATGCATGTTTGTTCGTCATGGGCAATCGAATCGTTATACTTAACAAAAACGATATAATTGTCGTTTTATTTTAACTAAAACGATATGTATATAGTTTTAGTTATGATTTAAACTAAAACGATATTAACGTCGTCAAACTTGTATTGAAACGATAATGATGTCGTTATATATCAAATTCACAAATAAAGTAACGACATTCATATCGTTTTAGTATGAATTTGACGAATTTGAAATTGTTCCAAATCAAATAATAACTATAACGATATAGATATCATTTCTTTTCATACAAAACGTTAATTATATCGTTTTGACTAAAAATAATGATTCGACCATCCACAACCACTCAACACGTCTTTAACATACCTAGGACGATCGAAAGAGGTCATCAAGTGGGTTGATGTCATTCGAATGGTTTAAAAAGAATGAACAAAGATATTTCTTTCTGTCGGAATAGTTCGAATGTTGTATACAATCATGGGAACATAAATATTCTCATAGTTTCTTTTGAGTGAGATCAAACCCACTTGATTATCTATTTTGAGCATTCTACATATGTCAGATGCATGTCTGCTGGTTGTGGAGGGTTGAATCATTGTTTTTAGCAGAAACGATATAATTGTCGTTTTATTTTAATTGCAATGATATTTATGTACTTTTATTTATGATTTAAGCTAAAACGATATCAACGTCGTCAAACTTGTACTGAAACGATAATGATGTCATTATGAATCAAATTCACAAATAAAGTAATGACATTCATATCGTTTTAGTGCAAATTTGAGGAGTTTGAAATCGTTACAATTCAAATAATAACATAATGACATAGATATCGTTTCTTTTCATATAAAACGTTAATTATATCGTTTTGACTAAAAATAACAATTCAACAGTCCACAACCACTCAAAACGTCTTTAACATATCTAGGACGATCAAAAGAGGCCATCAAGTGGGTCGATGCCATTCAAATGACTTAGAAATAACGAACGAAAATACTTGTTTTTGTAGGAATAGTTCGAATGTTGTATACAATCGTGGGAACAAAAATATTCTTATAGTTTTTTTGAGTGAGATCGAACCTACTTGATTATCTATTTTGAGTATCCTACATATGTCATATGCATGTCTGGTGGTTGTGGATGGTCGAATCGTTATTTTTAACGGAAACGATATAGTTGTCGTTTTATTTTAACTGTAACGATATGTATGTAATTTTAGTTATGATTTAAGCTAAAATGATATTAACGTTGTCAAACTTGTGTTGAAATAATAATGATGTCGTTATGACTCAAATTCACAAATAAAGTAACGACATTTATATCGTTTTAGTACAATTTGATGAGTTTGAAATCGTTCCAATTCAAATAATAACTATAATGACGTAGATATCGTTTCTTTTCATATAAAACGTTAATTATATCGTTTTGACTAAAAATAAAGATTCGACAGTCCAAAACCATTCAACACGTCTTTAACATACCTAGAACGATCGAAGGAGTTCATCAAGTGGGTCGATGCCATTCAAATGACCTAGAAATAACGAACGAAGATACTTTTTTCTGTATAAATAGTTCGAATGTTGTATACATTAATGAGAACAAAAATGTTCACATAGTTTTTTTGAGTGAGATCGAACCCACTTGATTATCTATTTTGAGCATCCTATATATGTCAGATGCATATCTGGTGGTTGTGGATGGTCAAATCGTTGTTTTTAGTGGAAACGATATAATTGTCGTTTTATTTTAATTGCAACGATATGTATGTAGTTTTAATTATGATTTAAATTAAAACAATATCAACATCGTCAAATTTGTATTGAAACGATAATGATATTGTTATGTATCAAACTCACAAATAAAGTAACGATATTCATATCGTTTTAGTACAAATTTGACGAGTTTGAAATCGTTCCAATTCAAATAATAACTATAACTATAACAACATAGATATTTTTTCTTTTCATATAAAATGTTAATTATATCGTTTTGACTAAAAATAACGATTCGACCGTCCACAACCACTGAACACGTCTTTAACATACCTAGGACGATCGAAATAGATCATCAAATGGGTTGATGCCATTCAAATGACATAGAAATAACGAACAAAGATACTTGTTTCTGTGGGAATAGTTTGAATGTTGTATATAATCGTGTAAACAAAAATGTTTCCATAGTTTTTATCGAGTGAAATCAAATTCACTCGATGACCTACAATCGTCCCATATATATCGAATACATGTTGGGTGGTCGGGGACCGTCGAATCGTTATTTTTAACAGAAATGATATACTTATCTTTTTTTATAATTTTAAATGATATATATGTTGTTTATTTATAATTTAAATAGAAACAATATCGACGTTTTCAAAATTGTATTGAAACGATAATTATATCGTTATGTAGCTAACCACGAAATAACATAACGATGTCCATATTGTTTTAGTACAAATTCAACGTGTTTGAAATCGTTCAAATTTATATAATAACTACAACAACATAGATATATAATGATATCAATATCATTACCACTCGAGAGCAAATGTTCCCTTGGAAGCGAGCTCAACAGCTCCTTATGTTGCGTACGCTGTGTAAGTTTTTATATAACGATATCCATGTCATATTATTGGTCTATAATGATTTCAATGTCATTATGAAAATCAATAAAGTGACATATTTTTATATTGAAACAACATCAATTTTGTTGTGTCTCAAGAACAATTTCAATATTTTTATGTAAATTAGTGTGATTTTCATTTTGAAAACGACATCAATATCGTTTTATGTTTCAGGAACAATTTCAACGTCGTTATATGAATCTATGCATTTTTCATATTGGAAAGACATATGTGTTCACTATAACGATATAAAAGTCATTTGTCTGTAATGTGAAAAAAATACAACAACGTAAAAAGACTTTAACTTTTTTCTAATATCATAGAAGTGAGAATAGCACGATGATTATAAAATCTAATAAATCATTTTATGCTTCCAATAAGTACAAAATAATAAAATTACAAGTCAGACAGTAACACGACTTTAAATTTTACTACCAGCTGTTTGAAATTTACCAGTGGAGCGAACATGACTAGTTCTCTTACAGTTCGAGCCTTAGACATTATAGGAACAAACGTTGATATCTCTATTTGGTATAGCATTGTATCGACCTTTAACATCTCTCTAACTTTATACAAGTTTACACAAGAAATTATTTTTCAAACAAGAATGACCGATATTTTTCCTTTGCCATTAATTGCATTTTTCATTTTCAAGCGCTTTCAACTGACTGCTCATATTCAACTAGATAACAAATTGAATCCATAACATATCCATGATGGCCATAATTGCAATTAAACTTCGTACATTATTAATAACGAGATGTTTGTCGTTATGGTTTGTAGAAAACAATATGTAAATCGTTCTGGACGGAAAAAAATGAAATATATATTTCATAGTAGAGCAATAAATATAATAGCCAAACATGTGTTTACCAGCATATTTATTTAAAAAATAAGAGATAATGAGAAAATGGGAAAGCAACCCATATCAAAGCTATAATTTGATGATTAAAAAAAAAAAAAGTCATTACTAACAAATGAATACTGTAAACACGAATCACAACATGTGATTCAGGAAAATAAAAAAAGAAAGTAGTCAAAATATTGAAATTTAACATTATTATTCTTCCTCAAATACCCATTAAAAATACTATAAGTTTTGATTACTTACTTCAACAAAGTGAGTATTTAAGAGAATGATAATATTATATTTTGGGATTTCATGAAGAAGAAGATGATGATAAAAAAGAAGAAGAATAGCAGAGATTGACCTATCAAACTGTGGAAGAAAGGAAGCCAAAATTGAATTAGGGCTAAATGAAAATAAAAAGGGGAATTGGGACATTATGTCTTTTACATACAATGATATTTTAGTAATTTAAAAATTGTATTTTCCTTTCCTTTGTATCCTAAAGCTATCTAAATAAAAAAGACAATTCATAATCTTTTTAAACAAAACTTTTGTTTGACTGGACCATTTAAATGAATCCCCGTTTGGTTTTAGTTGGGTGAGTAAGGAGAAGAAGAAGATTCTTTTTTCTTTTATTTTTTGATATTTTATTTAATTATTATAATTATTTTGTGTGGAATAATATAAAAGTATCATTTTACTCTTTTTAAATAGCTCAAACGAATTCCAAAAAATTTTATGGTCAAATTAATGATTTCCATGATTCCATCAATTTGGATTCCAATTGAAAATATTTAAAAGGTATGGTATCGTGGGTGATACAAATGAAAAATTTAGATCAAGTTTACTACTAAATAAAAGGTTTGATATCGTGGCTACAATTCTCCCTATTAAAAATATATACTGATAATTAAATTTAAATATTAAAAAACATTGATTACTAAATAAACAAATTTAAAAATTAGTACCTTGCAAGTCGTAAAATAAGAAATGAACAAAACTAATTTCAATATGTCAAGATTGAATCTTCCATGAACTACCGCACAAATTACAATGTACTCCATGTGCATATGGCCTGTACATTTCGATTTCCATTTAGTTTATAAGATTTTATCATAGTGTACCTTACCAAAAAAGTCATAAATATAAAATAACTACAAAAAAACATCATTAATACAAGAAATTCCAGCTTTTCATCCTCCTCACGTGCTCACAAGCATTGTCACCACTGGTTATCGAACGACCATAAATACAAAAGAAAGCAGCTTCCATTGAACAATGCTAAACTTTCACTACAAAACAAAATCGATATAAGCAACACAGAGTTTTAAATAATAATTCAGTATTCTGAAAGTAATATCAAAATAAATTTATGCATTCTCTGCCCCTATTGGTAGAAGATTCTTTAAAATTCATTTTCAACAACATATTTTTCTAATAAAATAATTTTGCATGTGTACACATAACTTTTCCTTACTTTTTAACCACACTTTAAAAAAAAAAAATCACTTTTGACAAAATCTATTCTCAAAAAATCTAAATCAAGACTCTTCATTAGCTGAGTAATTTCTTTCTTCTTTTAAGCAGTTGCACTAAGCAAGAAAATATATTCAGTCAGAATGGACAACATTAATATGATGACAAATAACAGAACATGAACTACGTAAAGCAAAAAAAAAAAATAATAATAATAAAGGAAAAGGGGTGAAAAACAAAGTATAACTTCAAATGAAAGTCGAGAGTGAATGGTTAGATGTTGCAACCATATTGAGACCTTGTTCGAGAACCATTTTTGGGTCAAAATGCATTTTGAAATAGTGTTTTGTTGAAGAATATATGGTTAAAAAATAAGAAAAAGCTTTAAATTTACGTATAAATTTATTTTATTGGAAAATGGGTGATTGAAAATGATTTTCTGAAAAAATGGGGGCCAAACATAAATGAATAAAGCTCACTCTTAAGAGCACTCTGTAATGAAAGGGTGCCGAAACAGTTACAAATACAGAGGCAAGGCTTAACTTAGAACAATTAGAGTCGTTACCGACATCCACAGTGGCTAATATCTACAGTTGAGTAACTTCATTGAACAAATCTTCTACTGGAAGTCCCCCAAGATGTCCTTCCGCAATGAAGGTCATCTCCAAAATGGAATAGAAATTCATATGAATAACATGGATATCAACTAGAAAGATTAATCAGAAAACATGACCTAAATCCTTCAAATGCCAAAAAAAATAAAAAATAAAAATAAATAAATAAAAAATGAATGTCTATATTTCATGACCGTGTATCATCATACGAAAATATGCAACCAGAATATATAATTCTAATAGATTTATCACTTCCTCCATAAATCAACTATGCATAAAAAGTACAACAGATTTTTCTTCATAAAAATGTATTTTTCCTTTTCGTTCGAGGGAAGGGATAGGAATATAACTAGTTGCAACCAATCATTGTTAACATTAGTAATCATCAAGCCAGCCATGCCTCATTAGCACAAGCATTACAAAGAAGAATAACGCCTCAGAAAGTATTGTTTGCAGAGTAAAAAATGTGGTCATCTCCACAATCATTACAAGCCTACGAAGTCATCATTGGCATCCATTTATATCAAAAAAATCCACTAAGCACCAAATAGAGAGTTAACCATCTGCAGCACAGAATACAGATGTCACAACTTGGAAAAGCCTAAATAACCATATGAGTTTGGGAAATGAGCAGGTGAGATCTTTTAATTAATCAAACTTGAAAATAAGAAGGTTACTTATTTTGACAAATGAGTTAATCATACAATAAGCAATACTTTTACTTAAAAGAAAAAGTAACTCATCCAAACTCTAGTTTCCTACGGTCCTCTCTATATCCTTTCCCGTTCATTGCTATAACACAAGGATTACAAAGAAGAATATAGCCTCAGACTGTTGTTTGTAAAGTAAAGCATGTGATCATCACCACAGTCATTACAAGCCTACGAAATCATCATTGGCATCCATTATTTGTTTCCAAATGATGGCTGAGTAACACTACATATAATGACACCGTTACAAGCTTATGCTCAACATAAGAAAAGATAACTTTAGCAGTAAATAAAAGTTTCTTAGCTGAAAGTACAAACCAAACAAGAAAATCAAATTTAATATGTTGAATTGAATGGACGAGCCTCAGACCGATAAAATTTGATAAAAAAATTTTGTGTTCATCTCCACAATCATTACAAGCCTACGGAGTCATCATCGGCACTCGGGAAAAGCACAATCACTGGTAAATTTTTGATTGCAATCAAATGATGTCTTACACTTAATTTTCTTATAAAAATCTAAGCTAATTAGCATAAATGAAGTAATTTGGCCATTGAGAATGATCTCATTTCCATCTCCAGCCATGCTTTAAACGAAAGGAAAATAAGAAATTAGAAAGATATTAGAACTATCAAATTTCACGATTTCTTATCCAGAAAACGAATATTGTTGAGATGAGATTTACTTTACTTGAGAAGTGATTGGCCGAATAAACCCTAGTTCTGGATTTTCGAGGATATCTGAACGCTTGGCGGTCGAAGGGACTTCAATTTGTGCTTTTATCTTGAATCCCCAGTAGCCGAATCGAGCCGGCCCACCATGTTTGATGCCCAAGTCGGCCTGTGAACAGGCCTGAATTATCCGGGCGGACCGGCCCAATGACACAACAATCTTTTCTCCTTAGTTGCACTTTTGCCTATACATTTCTTCTTTTCTTCAAAGTGGTTTAAATAAAAGATAAATTTAGGGATTTGATTCTTGAAAGATAGGAATATAAAAAGAGATGCAATTGCAAGGAGATAATGAGAAGGGAAAATAGATTTCCCTATGTCGTTGCTTTGGACAGATATGCATATTATACATGTATTTTTTAAGGACAAAAGTCCTATAATGCAAACTTAATGACAACATTGTATGGGTGCATTTCAACGTAGTTAAGAACAAAAGGCTATGGGTCACGATTATGGGTAAATGTTTTGGCGATAGTGCATACATACTATGCGTGTTGCTGGGAGGTTAGATTGTAAAATTTAATTTTTATTAACAAAAAATTACTATATCTTATTTAATTTTTAAGGAGGTGACTGCGTGGTGGGGTGGGGATGATGATGAAAAAATTATTTCAACTTTCTCTCTTTTATATCTTATTTTATTTAATTATTATAATTGTCTTATTTTGGAAAAATATAAAGTAATCATTTGCCCTTTATTTTATTGATCAAATGTGATTAACTTTTTTACGGATAAATTAACGATCATTTGGATGAAAATTGTCTAGAGATCCTTTGTACGCACAAAAATAAAAGGTTTTAGGACCAACAATGCTACAAATTAAAGGTTAAAGTAAGAGCTGGAAAAGTTTGAAAGATTTGAGGACTACAACAACAATAATCCCTAAAAAAATACAACTAAAATAAAATGGCCCTTTAGAAAGGAAGCTTAACCCATTATCCATGTCATCCAACAAATAGCATATATAACATACCGTATAATTATTTTTGAAAGGACGGGTCACTGTGACTTTTAAGTTATTATTTAACCAAAATTTGAACTACTAGCTAACTTTAATAGAACTTCATAAAAGAAAAAAGGAAGTCCTTATTTGCATTCATCATTATTATATATCCACTTTTAAAATGAATATTATATTATATTTTTAGCTCTTGTTTGAGTCCCATTTTTTTGGGAAGAATGAATTTTTTAATAGTGTATTGATAGAAAATGTGTGGTTAAAAAATAAGAAAAATTTTGAATTTACGTGTAATATTATTTTAAAATACTGTTGAAAAATGAATTGTTCCAAAAGAATGAGGTTCAAACAAGGGCTTAATCTCATGCAAATTTACTTAAATAGAGATATATAAAATTAAGCCCTTGTTTGAGTCACACTATTTTCATAAAAATACATTTTTGAATAGTGTATTGATAGAAAATATGTGATAAAAAAATAAGAAAAAATTTTGAATTTGCATGTAATATTATTTATTGAAAAATGTGTGATTGAAATAATGTCAAATTACTATTTAAGAATATATTTTTTCCAAATAATGTGGATCAAATTGGGCCTAAATAAAAAATGTATCATTCTAAATATATCCACTAATATTTATTCTATTAAATTATTTTGAACTTTTTTATTTTCTTGTAGAATTTACGTTTGATTACCCATATGTAAAATCTTATCTTCGACTAAAGTAAAAATAATAATGAAAAAGACACCACTAAAGCAAATACATATAAACACGGCAATATATGATGAAGAATTTAAAAAATTGAGGGTTATATTTTACTTGAATTTGACATCAATTTTTCACTTCTTTTGATGCATTCTGTACCTAATATTTTAGTAGGGATGACAATGGATCGAGTTGAGCTAGCTCGACCCATTTCCCACAAGCTCGGCTCGGCCCACAAATTCCATTTTTTTTTATTTTTAAATTTTTTTTAAAGTTACCAAATGATGTCTGATCACTTTTTTGACGAGGCCCGTAAACTCGTGAACTTTAGACTTCTGGGCATTGTCCAGGAGCTGTTTGTAAGGCTTAGATCATTGAATGAGCCCTCGCTTGACTCGAACTCGTCCTGAAACAGCTCGAGTAGCCCATGGACCGAGTTTTGACGAGTCGAGCCAACAAGCCAATTCTACAAGCCAGATTCTGCCGTAAGGATTATGGCTATGTCATGGTTCTGGTGGAACTTATGGGGGTTCAAATCCTACATCGAAAGTATGTGTTTCCTTTGTGTGGTTTATATATGTTTGGACTTACCAACTTCAACAGCTAGCTTTTGAGGTACGATCTCTCAAATTCTATGACATTGGCATCAGAGCATGCATTGTGTCTTGAGACCCTAGTTAGTGCATGGGCACCTGCTTACGTGGGCTTTGGGGTAAAAAATGTGATAGTTTGTCATGGTTTCGGTTGAACTTATGGGGGGTTTGAATCCCACGTTGAAAGTATGGACTTCTTTTGTGTCGTTTATATAAGTTTGGATTCTCCAACTTTAACGGCTAGCTTTTGAGATATGACTCTCATAAGTTTTATGATAGGCCGAAGAACATTATACCGAAATTGTAGAAGGAGACGACGAAGACTTTGCAGAAGGGGATAGCGGAGTTTTACGATGAATCTTCGAGAATATGGGAGAATATAAATAGGGAGACCATATGCACCATGAATTCTACGAATTGAATTCCTCTGGGACTATAAGTGATTTGGCTGATTTAGATGACAAATCACAGTGAAAATCAGTAAATGAAAAAGATGGCAGTTAATTAATTTCTACAGACTTATTGTTTGTATTGGGAGTTTTATTGGTTTCTCAAATTACCAATATCATTTCGGAAGGTCCGAGTTTTCTTGAATCACCAAATGTTACATCTGCTCTCTTTGATGCATTTCTGGAGGTAATTTGGCTTCATCTTCATTGAAATATTCAGTTGCTAATGGTTTGGCAGTGGCTCTTGCGTATTAAAGGTCCAAAGGATTGAAATTTTCTGTCCATTTTGAGTTTCTAAGGTTGTTTTCGTATATATCTGTCAGTTGATGTTGAGTTGATTGAGTTTTGATGTGCCTATAATGGTAGAATGGAATAGTCGTTAATTGGTTTCATCGATATATATCATTATATCTTTTGTATTTTTCTGAAGAAGTTCAGATGTAGTTTCACATTCTTGATACAAATTCGTCCATTTTGATTGCCTCTAGCATCTTGAGAACCTCTTGTTGCTGTTCAAGATTGCATAGCCTACTTGATTGGTGAAGCCATCGAACTATCACTTCAAGCTTTTGTCTCCAAGGTTGAATTATGGTTAGAAAAAATTGTACAACCTACTTGGGCGGGTTGGTCAAAGCTGATTGAGAACAGTATAGCAAACTTCTTTAATTTAAGAGTTCACCAATTTCTCAAGATTAAAGCTTGTTTCAACAAAACAATAAATAGTAAACATATACAAAGGCATGTTGAAAATGCACTTAAACCATCTTCATAAAAAAAAAAACCTTTTTTCCCGTTCCAAATATATCTTTAACTGCCTGTTGAAAATAGTGAAAATAAAGCAGATCAATATAAATTGATTATAAGAAATTGACCGTTTACATATATGCAATGACTATAGAGTAATTTTAGTAGTAAATTACCTTCTCTTGATTCAATTCACTAGCCATTTCCTTCTTCATGTTGCATATGTGGATTATAATAATGCACTGCATGACCTAATGTAAAAATAAAAAATATATGTCTATGAACCCACACACATGAAACATCATGTTTTAGTACACAAGTAACTTTTTCTTACTTTGACCATTAAATACAGCATTTGATAAAAGTGGAGGTTTGAAAGTATAAGGTGATATGTTGTGAAAGTAAGGTACATCTTGTGGATTTTTGACACTCCGCTAATATGGGAATTATAATGTGTAAATACTTGCGTTTTCTGCAAAAAAATCCCTAGTAACGTGAGATCAAAATTAACAAAAAAATCAAAAATAAAAAAAATAAATAAATAAAAAACAGATATATATATATATATATATA
>NC_036245.1:752428-778531 GCF_002742605.1 Olea europaea var. sylvestris | reverse complement strand
TATATAACATAAAAATTGTAGAATAATAAAATAATATTTTAAATAAAATAAAAAAAATATTACCTCAATGTTTTCTCTCCTCATTTTTTTTTTGTCTTCACATCTTTTTTCTTCTTAGAAGCAAACTTCTCTACGTTGTAGATCCTTCGATTCTTGGGTGGACACCCATGTCTTCCAATAGCTAGAGGACTATGAAATTCATTACTTTCACCAGAAGCTTTACAAAATTTGCCAAAATCATTACAACACTCAATATTACTCGTAACTCCCGTGGCATTCGTACTTGTCAAAGAATAACACCTCAAAGTTGATTCATTTTTGTTGATTTTTAATTGAAATTCATCCATCATGTTCCATACTAGTGCACCGTTTTCATAAAAAATGACAGTCAATTCAAAAACTTCATCCAATTTCTTTTGCAAATTGTGATAATGTTGAGCCTCATAGTCTCCTTTCCAATCATCATAAACAACTTTCACCCTTGTGTGAGCCTTTTTAAATATTTTTCCAACGTGCTAAAATGTACTTTTCCTGAAAATTTGACTATTTAGTTTCAGAAAAATCGATAACGAATGCTTGCATAAAAACCCTAGAAATTCAAACAATCGACAAGCACGTTTAACATTTTTCCTTCATCGTAACAAATAGTGAAATGCTTCTTCTTCTTCTTCTTAATGTCCGTATCCAATCAACATATCCTCAACCACATCGCATGCTTCACTTTTCTCATCAACACAAGAAACTTTACAATATACTTTCCCAATTAGCTCCTTTTGAAATTCTTTAAACTTTGAATTGCTGTATATACTGTGAAATTGCTTTTCTACTTCAAAATATGTTACACACGGAATCCATGTAACGAAAGAGTGAAAATCATCACGACTCTCCTTTTCCACCTTGCTTCTTAAAGCATTACTATACTGCTGGACAATTTGCTTAAGTGTTGTCTTTGAATTTGCATAATCATCAAAGAATACATTCAAACTTTCACTACGTTGTGGATTACTTTAGCATCTCTAGTACTAAAACGTAATCCTCTTTTCTTATCAATGTAATTCCTACTATCTTTTTCAAAAATGAAACATTATTATGACCCTTGGCTTCTACTACAAAAGATTGATAATTCTTTGCTATGTCAATCTCTGTTCGATCATTTAGTTCTAGTTTTCTTTGAGCACCTATACCAATTCCCTTGTTACATGAGTAAAATCATGATTTTTGTGGGCTCAACCCATGATTATGCTCAAGTGTAATAGAATAAATCTTGCACTTCACACCTTCAAATACAGTAGCATTATCCTTATCTTTACACCCCATGTTGTTAGTGGATTAGGATTAAGATAATTTTGTTTTCGAGACTTTGAGTTTCCAGCTTGAGGACATGATAAATAAGCAAATCATAAAGTGTTGGGGAAATTTACACCGATTACATGCATATTATATTCACAAAAGCATACCGATTATTTGCATGAAATCGAAACGTTATTTCGACTTAACGAAATAGGATTTGAGAAGCAAAACATAAAAGTTACCGAATCTGAATGCATGGATATGGATTCATCCCTTTCGATTCTTGAACGAAATCAAATTATTCTTTTGATCAAACCTTGCAACATAAACATGTAAACAATGTTAATCATTTCCTGAAATCAAAATAAAATCAAAAGAAATCAGAAAACTGTAGAAAGAAAGATGCAAGTGATGAATTTTTGGTCGAGGCAAGTGTTTGACACTTGATCCTTAAGATGAATTTGCCCCGCATCGGTGCTAACGATTTTTCAACAATCATCTCCCAAGATACAACGACCATGTCAAGCCATAGGAGCACGTCAAATGACTTCGACCAGCAACTCAAACGGAATTCCTTCTCTACCAAAGAATGTAATTAGAAATGAGAGAATTGCAAGAGGAGAATGAATGTTCAATGCAATTGGTGTACCCAAAACCATGTCCATATGATTCTATTTATAGATGTAGAAAGGGTGCAAATGAAGTAGTGTGGACTAAAATATGCATCCTTTCAAAAAGTTGCAACACTTGGCCAAAACCTGCATCTTTTCGAAAAGTTGCAACACTTCATTTCTTCCAACTTTGGTCTGCAATTTCTCATTCATTCAGAATTGGTTTCAAGATTCCAAATATACCATGACGATCTACTCGACGATTAGAATAAGTTGGTCTATTTACTTTTGTAATTTGACCATCGAATCAAGTTCGAATATTTGGTCGAAGTTGACACGTAGTCACACATTTTCATTTTCTACTTTTACACACCATTTCATTTTTCAATTTTTGGTTAATTATTTGAACCAATTCCTACAATCCCCCACATGAATAGAAATTGGGTACGCATATACAAATGCGATGATATAATGCAATGTAGAGAGGGTGCGAAAAAATATTGCATCAGGGAAGGTAACTTCTGGCCTTGAACCTCCCTTAGTGAAATACCATCGGACTTACTCGGCTAATTGGTGAACGTGATGTCTTGAACCATTCAACTTTAGTGTAAGCCAAGATAACGATACTCACACAATGTCTTCCCTAAACCGTTCGTGGTTCTCATGACTTAGTTCATTTTGGCTCTGAACCCTTCTTGGTTCTGCGAGTGTTTAGAGAATTTAAACCTTGAATAATTCTCATTGAAGTGGCCACACTTCACACTCATATAGGTGACCTCCTATTAAGAGTATTCTGCCCTACTCCACTTGACTTAATCAAAATATAGGAATCATTAAAAGAATATTTTAACCTCTTACAACTTTGCAGAAAGCACTTTAATATCATAGGAATGAGTTAAGAAATTATTTTTCCTTAGTGTTTTGTGGAATCCTCATAACTTAGTTGTCCCTTTGAACTAAGATCTTGGGATCTCTAGTTAGCAAGGTAGGGTTATCATTACAATGACTCTAACGTAGTAGGCTTTACCTCATTCCCTTCGATATGCAGTCTTCTTAATCTCTCTTAGTAAATCTCTTTTAAAGGTACCACGAGTTTACACCATTGAGATCAACTGCTTAGTGATATTATGTCTATGACTTATACGTCTAGATCTATCATTACATATGACTTATATCTTATCAAATATAGCTAGCCAATGATCAATTCATTTGATAGATACAAATTATCGCCACCAATAAATCCTCTCATGAAACTACATGCCTCATTAGCTTTATCTAAAACTTTATCAATTTTCAAACAATACTGTTAGAGGATTTCTATCTAATTATTACCCTAGTCAACCATGTTTACAAGTGGATTTCAGAATCATGGATATTCAATATCATCATTGAAACATTACCATGCATTTGAATTATATGAATATTCTTCAAATATTCCAATTGTTCTTGCATGTCTAAACAAACGCTATAATCGGCTTCTACCCATTTAATCCACTTTAGACTTAGTGTATATCATCCTTATAATTAGTATAAGAGTTTTCTATCTTTTCACCTTCATGGATATCTTTCTATGATTATAAGAAAAAAACAAAAGTAACTGTTAAATTGAGTTACTCCCACAATTCTTCAATTAGAAATACATATGCAATCTAGTAACGTTGTATCCACAAGTTTTGAACTTTCCATTTCAAGTTCACAAGCATTAAATTTAACCCCCCACATTTTTGGGTTATACTTGAACTTAGAATTCAGCAACTCTTTTATAGTTCTATTTATTTATCTCTTAGATAATATTCGTATCGAGTGCTTCGTGAAAGTCTATGTACTTTCAAAGTAGTAGTCGTCAACTTGCATATAACATACTTCAATCTAATTAATTTTGATCATCCAAATTAAATCAATGCCATCATATAGACCAGCAATGCTTTCCAAGTATAAACCAATTTTAATTGGTCTCACGATTGAAGTCAATTCAACAATAAAATGGGCTAAACATTGCAACTTCTTCAAACATATGCAACTTATCACATTTGTGACATTTCACATAATAGTTTATTTCAACCATCGGTTGAAAAGTTATGTTCTCAAAAGACATAATCCTACAAGATGACTCACCTTTTGAATTAATCTCTATAAAGAGACACACCCATTGGAAATTAATCATACCAAAAGTCATGATTCTCCATATGAAAAAACACATATTTCCATGCAAATTTTTTCTACAATTTCAAATGATAAGTGACTTAATTCTCATTACTAAATAATGATATCCACTTAAATCATCTCACTTAATTTTATGAAATTAATTGAGGCTATCATCATAGTCAAAGTTAGTATAATTTCAATAAGATATGAAATTTTAGCCAACTAATTTACCATACCATATACTTTCATCAAATAATTGGCATTCTTATATGTTAGGAATAATTTCCTTATTTCCATCCATTCATTATTGGACCCGAGTTGTTTTTAACAATATCCAATTCATCATGACCAATGTGAAGGAATAGCAACTTTTATTCCAAACATTTATACATCCATTGTACAAGTTTATTCCATTTATAGGAATATTTACTTCCATATCATAAGAGATATTGCAATCTCACTTAGAAGAAAATGGCCAATCACAAGTTCCCAAGATGGACATTATACAGAAATATCATATTTTTCGAGGCTAGCAGAAAAATTTCACAAATTAGAATGTTCAAAGTATGGCAAAATGTCAAGCGTAAATCCATTGGTTCAAATTATAGCAACAAATGCATTTAATTATAGTCACACATGCCATTTGTCTTTCCAAATATTTATAGTACACATGCCATCTGTCTTTTTGAATATTTTCATGAAACATATTACCAGATGCACGCAAAAATCTACACATGCTTAAGGAAAAATGCATATGCAAAGATGAAGAAAACTCTATAATTACAGTTATCTTCAAACGTCTACATTCGTATTTTCACATAATATTGGGTTTCCATGCACGCACCGGTTCAAATTTTATTTCCATTTTATGATACAAATATAGCAGAATTTTAAATTGCAGTTTTTGAATAGAACCCAATTTGTTCCCTTTAGTGAGTAGTATAGTTGGCAGATTCGAAACAGATTATACCATTCACAACGAACACAAAATTCATCTTAAGATTGTTGGGAAAATTTACACCGATTGCGTGCATATTATATTCACAAAAGCATACCGATTATTTGCTTGAAATCGAAACGTAATTTCAACTTACCGAAATAGTATTTGAGAAGCAAAACATAAAAGTTATCGAATCTGAATGCATGGATAAGGATTCATCCCTTTCGATTCTTGAACGAAAGCAAATTATTCTTTTGATCGAACCTTGCAACATAAACACGTAAATAATGTTAATCATTTCCTGAAATCAAAATAAAATCAAAAGAAATCAAAAAACTGTAGGAAGAAAGATGCAAGTGATGAATTTTTGGTCGAGGCAAGTGTTTGACACTTGATCCTTAAGATGAATTTGCTCCGTATCGGTGCTAACGATTTTTCGACAATCATCTCCCAAGATACAACGACCACGTCAAGCCATAGGAGCACTTCAAATGACTTCCACCAGCGAACTCAAACGGAATTCCCTCTATACCAAGGAAATGCATAAAAATGCTATGGAATTAGAAATGAGAGAATTGCAAGAGGAGAATGAATACTCAATGCAATTGGTGTACCCAAAATCATGTTCATATGATTCTATTTATAGATGTAGAAAGGGTGCAAATGAAGTAGTGTGGACCAAAACATGCATCCTTTTAAAAAGTTGCAACACTTGGCTAAAACCTGCATCCTTTCCAAAAGTTGCAACACTTCATTTCTTCCAACTTTGGTCCGCAATTTCTCGTTCATCCGAAATTGGTTTCGAGATTCCAAATATACCACGACGATATACTCGACGAGTAGAGTAAGTTGGTTTATTTACTTTTGTAATTTGACGATCGGATCAAATCTGAATATTTGGTCGAATTTGACACGTAGTTACACTTTTTTATTTTCCAATTTTTGGTTAATTATTTGAACAAATTCCTACATAAAGTACCATCTGTCCGTAATTATTTCTTTAAAATTCCAAATCCTTCGTGCTTCCTGTATTCCTTATGGCACTCATAAAGGTCGTCCAATGAATCAAAATGTGTTCCAACTTTTGGTGCTTGCATCTCGAACTCTTTATAACTTAAGAATAGGCAAACACTAATTACTAACAATACCAAATTAGTAATATAAACACAATGACGAAAATATTTTTTTTAGAGATGTGAAGCCGAGCTCAAATGTATTTAGAAGAAATACATGTGTTTACTAAATGTTTATTTATAATACTTGTTGATAGTGTTTAGTACAAATAGGCAGTGTTTATATTTTGGGATTTAGGTCATTATTTTCATACTGAAATCAGGAACAATTAGAGATACTGAATAGTACATACCGGGGCTTTAGTTTTCATAAAATTCACATCTTATAATCCACATTGTTCGGATGTGGTATGTTGGAAAGATGAAAGGTCCAAAACAATTTTTTTTAATTATTTAATAAAATATAATATTAATTAGATACTTCACCTAGATAGTCAGATCACCGTTGTTCCATGATTATAGAGATAAATAGTGTTACTCTTTTTATGCAATTCATCTCTCTCCATTTATAATGATCAATCATTTAAGAAAACTTAATAAATAGTTAGACCGTGCTTAAGACCAACGAAGCTAAACTGCATTACTCATATGTCATACTCGAGCTAAATTTTGCAAATTCAATAAGTTGCTAAAGGTAAGATTCAACTGAATATAATACTTCTGTCCCAAATGTTTTGTATATGATTTTAAGTCAAACTTCTTCATTCAAGAAAGTAACAAGTAGAGGAGCTATTTTATATTTCTAATTTTATTTAAACTCCACAACTTATTAAATTTGAGCAAATTGGTTCACTAGAGTTTTCTTGGCACATTGATATTTAACTTTTAAAGTTTGTAACACGGCGTTCTCTCTCTCTCTCTCTCTTTTGTCTTAGGATTAGGAAGTACATTCTTTATGAAATAAGACAATTATACCCTAATTTCACTTAAAAAAAAGTTTAAATAAATATCTTAAAATGAAAAACAAACTCCATCTCTCTTACTTATCTTCCTATAGTCCATTCTTTCCATATAGAACCGCTCTTGAGTGTCGTCCCATTATAACGTAGAAAAAATATAGAAAATGTAAGACTGACTATCACAAAATATTTCCTTTTTCCTAAATCTAGACGTGAATTTTTCTTATACATTATCGAATTAATATGCCCACTCTTAAGTGTCATCCCATTCTAAGGTAGAAAAAAATATAGAGAAGGTAGACTACCCATCACAAAAGTTTATTCAGCGGGAAGATGAACTTTTTTCTTTTTCTAAAATGTATTATTTTTAAGTGTGATTCATTTGCATTTTTGGGACTCTGACTGTAATAATATTTTAGTTTTTTTTAAAATAATTTTTTGCTTATTTAAAGAGGATGATAAATTCGTCATCTTACAACATATTATGGAGAAAAAAGATGATAATTTTGTATTTCATGAAGTTTGAATAAAGAATTAGCACCAGAATAAAAGGTCAGAGATATTGCACAAGATATGTAAACTTTAAGGGTATTATGCCATTTATCAAGTGATCTAGAGAGAGTCAAAGTAGTTTACATCAATTCTCGAATGAGTTGAAGAATGAAAAAGAAAAATTCAATTTGAGAAATGCCCGATTGGATAAGATAGAGCGAGGCACCTCTATTAATTTTGTACATGTATTTTGTGTCATATAAGGACCAAAGTATCACAAATTTAAAATTTTAGTGATCAATCTATCAAGTGACAAAAACTGAACACCTAACTTGCTATTGTACCACAACTTGAGAATGCACTGCAATTTTCTCTCTGGCTTCGGATTCTCCCGTTACATGCACTCTCAACGCTCAATTCTTCACCCTCTTTCTCAGCATTTCCAATTCATACAATTCTTTCAATCTATGGATTAATCTGTTGATAATCACTGAATAGATTTTAGATCGCATAATTTATATACTGAAATGGCTTCAGTTTCTTCAAGCCCCCGAACTGTAGAGGAGATCTTCAAAGATTACAGCGCTCGTCGTGGTGGAATCGTTCGTGCTTTAACTGATGGTACTTTGTATATTCGATGCATACTTACAAGAACATGGAAAATTAATTTTTGTAAATATTTAATTCACTGTGGAATATTGTTTTCTCTTTTGGTTTTTACAGATGTGGATGAATTTTACGGCCTCTGTGATCCAGGTATTTAATTTTATTAATTTTTTTAACACATGTCAATTTATTGTTTCATGTACACCAGATTTGATCATTTGAGTTCGACTATGATTGTTAAGAGAGTGAAAATTTTGAATTTGGGGTTTTTTGATTAATCATGGATTTTGGTTAGTTTGAAGGTTAAATTAGCTGCTATTTGATTAATATTGAAAGTTAGTTATAGAAATCTTGTAGCTTTAACCTTGTTTCCTTTTGGAATAGGACTATTGTTGACGCTCGAGCAAATTTATGCTTTTATTCTGCCCTGGAAAATATAATTTTACGGCAAAAAAAATTGCAAAGAAATAATTTTTATATTTATTTATATTTTAACTTTTCTGTACCGATCTGTTTTCAATGGAACAAGTATTCTCTGCTGGGATTGTTTGCTGAGGAAATGGTTTTACCTAAAACAGACCATTGTAACTATTATTTTTTATTCTTTACTTGAGGTGGGACATGAGTTTTCTGTTTTTCAATTGTTTATGCTAAACTTATGTATGTTAGTTTATTGGGCATTGGAATATGAATACAAAGTTCAAACTTTGGTTGATCTTCTTGTTCTATAAAAAGTAGTCGGAATGAAGCTCTGTCTGTTTCGTTATTAAGATCTCTTTTCAGCATACAGTCTTCAGGTTCATTTTCCTTCATCTGTTCATATTTTTGGTTTTTTGTTTATGTAGGTATTCATTTTTTGCTTTTGGGCTTACCAATTTTGCAGAAAAGGATAACTTGTGTCTGTATGGACACTCGAATGAAACTTGGGAAGTAAATTTACCAGCTGAAGAAGTTCCGCCTGAGCTTCCAGAGCCAGCACTTGGGATCAATTTTGCTAGGGATGGAATGACCCGTAGAGATTGGCTTTCTCTAATTGCTGTGCACAGTGATTGTTGGTTACTCTCTGTAGCTTTCTATCTTGGAGCCCGTCTCAACCGAAATGAAAGGTGCATCATACTTTTTTGCTACATGAAACCAGATGGAATGGTTTTTTATCTGTGGAATTAGCTTTCTTGGTCATGCATTCTCAAATTGTTTTTGAACTGTAAATTTTTTGAGAAACTTTGACTTTGAGTCGTTTTCAAGGCTGATTAGGTTCCACACATTTAGAAACAGAATTGAACTGACTACACATTTAGAAACAGAATTGAACTGACTACTGAGAGAACCATGGATGCGTTTCTTCAGTTTATGTTTTCCTTTGTTCATCGAATAGGTCAGTATAAGGATACAATAACATATTAATTAAGTTCCGAAGTTTCTGAATTTTAAAAGCTGTAAATCTGATTTAGATAATATTGAAGTACATGTTGTATTGAAATTCACATATTGATATTTTTTATTATTACCCAGCTCTACTGATCAATATTGACATTAATTTGCTTAAGTATAGAACTTCTCTGGCTTTGATTTGGGTTTTCCTGTGGCCTTTTGACTGCTTACACCTAATTTTGTAATTTTGGAAATGTCATCCAATTGGAAAATTGGTTTTGAGATTTTGAATCCTTGTTCAATAAATTTGCTCCAGGTTCAGCCTGGATAACTATATTGTTACTTCTTCTCTAAGAAGCACAAATACATGTAAACTTATTGCATACCCATATTTGATACGATACGCTTGGACACCCTTCGATACATATCGGTTACTTGTTTTTTAGTTATGTTATATTTTCGATACATGTCAAACACCTTAGGATACATGAATAAGAAGAGTTATATTGGTTTAAAACTCTGTCAAAACTTATTATATTATTGGCAATTGATGACATTTTTTTGACTTAATAGGTAACTATTGTTGTTTTCAATAACTTATTGAGAATCCTTAATACTTATTAATTAACATGGAGCACCTACTCTTCTGTGCACTCAACTAGAAGAACAAAATAACTCCACAATGAGCTGAAGAATTGATTTTAATTCATAAAAATCTGCATTTTTTATTAAGAAAATTGAATTTTTATCCAAAAGGAGAATTCAAATGTGGGACATTGCCACAAACTTATTTGAGTACATGAAGGCATTGGGCTATTTGAGGTTGTTAATCTATCATTATATGAGTTAGAGTTGGACAGTGTTATTTTTAATAATATTAAAGAAATTGATGGCGGTGATTTTAAAGAAAATGAAGTGGGGTTAAGGATTAGGTAAAATATTTTAGTATTTTATTCTATTTTTATTGTCAGGCTTCTGCTTTAATTTTTTTATTTATTTTTTATAGTACACACACACACACACACACATATTCGCTTATCCTAAGTTTTGTTAAAAAGCTTTATTTGTGTACCTGTCTCATATCGTATTCAAATTACATATCTCAATGCATGCTTCTTAGTTTTTGCCTGTTAGTGCGTGATGATACTAATATAAGGTGACTTCTAACACGAATTACTTGCAATCAAGTTTCCTTAGTTGATATCATGTGTTTTCCTTTTACTTCCCCTTACATACAGTTCTTTTATGCTACATGATGTTCGTGATAGTATATTATTTGAAGTTGAATTCTACAACCAAATGTAAGCAATCTATGAATATCCAAGACCATGATTAAGAATAATCTGTGTTACCTTTGGTTGTTGACGATGATGGTCGGACTGTAGTATAGGTATCGAGTACGTATCTAAGTGTTGGATATTTTATTTTCTAAAATGTAGGATATGGGACATGTCTAAAAGTAGTCCAATTTCGGACATGGGTAGGTGGATATATCTTTTAAACTTCAATTTTTTATCAGATGCAATTTTGAATAGATCAAAATCAATCACAAAGAAGGAAATAAGTATTGAATAAGGGGTTAAGATAAATAAAATATAATTTTGGGATTTAGCTTTCAATTATAGGAAGTTAATTACTAGATGTTATATACAATAAAAAATGAGGGATTTGTTTTCAATTTGAACTTAGTGGAGCACTATGGGGTATTCTATAGAACCTATTTTCATTTTATACAAATAAAACTTTAAATCATTGATACAGAGAGGAAAAGAAGGAAAAAAAGAAGAAAAGGGGGAAAAAGAAAGAAGAAGAAAAACCTAGCTCCGTCGCCTTTATCCACCCTCTCAACGGTGGTGCTAAGTTTAGATGGAGTATAATTGGGAAAGAAGAAAAAGGGAAAGAAGAAAAAGGAAAGAAAAAGGGAAAGAAGAAGCAAAAACTTCATGCCCGATCGAAATTTGGAGGATCCGACACATATTCTATACCTATGCACAACACAGGCACTTCAACCATTTCGAAGAGTCCGAGCATCAAAGGTTTTTGAAGTCAGAATAATCAATTAAGTAGATGATGCGAACCCATGTAGTAATTCAAGCTACGGAACCCACAATAAATTAAATCAAACCCAAGAAAGCCGAGAATCAAGGTTTGGAAAAGATCGACTCGATAAATTATTGAACCAAAGAATCAAGACAAATGCAAAAAATATCTTGACCCTGTGATCATAAAACTTATGAATCTTACTTAAATTGTTGAATGCTACAAGAAATTAATCCTTGATAATTTCGAAAATTCATTCAATGAAGAACAAGTTAAAAGCAAATATGCTTCTCAATATTATCTCTCAAATTTTATTTTTTACAAAAAAAAGAGTGAGTCATATTTATAGGTAACTCATAAAAACCTTAATTAAGACGGAATTTAACAAAAAAGATGTAAAACAGATACCATAAAAAGAGTTTTTAACTAAAATAGAAGTCTAGGCAAAATTTGGTTAAATACGTCCCAATTTTACTCTATGTGGCCGCATAGGCTTATTTGGTGCGGTTGCATAGGCCATTCCTCCACCTTCAATTTGGTTACTGCATGGGTATGTGCGGTCGCACTCAGGTTTGTGCTATGCTGTTGCATAGTAGTCCCTCTTGCTTCCAACTTTGAGTTCTTGATTCAAATGTATTACAACTTGTTTCCACTTCCACTCCCACTCCCACGCCCACGCCCACGCCCACGCCCAACATGAAACATGGTCTTAGGCTTGTTAATTTCACCCTTTTGGACTTCGTAGGTTGGACGATTGAATGGCTTCATGGACTCTATTTGATCTCGAATTTGCCCTTAGCGTCTCCTCAACATACATCAAACTCTTGATAGCTGGTTGCGTGCCTTGGATCCCATCATTAGAATTCTCTAGGTCTTATGGATTAGGGGTTATATTGGTATAGTTTGAGGGCACATAAGTATTGTCGGATTATTAGATATTCTACAGAAAGATAAGAAAGCGCATAATTATCCTTTTTTTCATGTTTTAATTTCCTTTCACGCGTTAAGTAACAATGCCGATAAGTGAATTATCCGCATATGTTGCACAAAAACTTCTATCACGGTCATTTTTATTTCTTTATCAATAATATTTTATATTTTTAACTAAAATTTTTTTATTAAATAATAAATAGGTATTCTTATTTAAAAGATTTAAACAAGAAAAATTAATGATAAGCATAAAAAAATTATACTATATAAATGAATAATTTAATTTACCTGTCGACGATGTGTCATGTCAATATTTTTTTTTTTTTTTGAAAATTGCATGACGACGTGTCTGACTATCGTGTTGGACACACATTCATGTCATTGCATCATAGATTGTGAGGATGCAGTTGACTAACTTTGTGCAAATAATTTCACCACTTCCTATATATATATATATATAAAGCTCCGACAACAAGTGTTTTTTTTCCTATTATCGTTTAAAATTTGATAACATTGGAGGTGGTGATGCTAAGTGGGGATTGATAGATATTATCTGTTCTGTGATTGCTTAAAATAGATTTGGTTGTATAAATATGCACATTTCAAGGGATCTCTATGATGCTACATAAATTGCTTGTTCTTAGGGACCAAAAGATGCAAATGATTTAAGGAGCCTATGACATGGTTGTAACATAATAAAGAAACCAATTTGGTTTTTTACAAAAGTAGAGAAACCAATTTGGACTGTTATTCGCAGAAACTAAGGTCAGGATTTGAGTACTATCATGCACACTGTGGTGATACACGAAGTGCTAAAGACTTGTTTGCTTAAACTGATGATGTCAAAGAGAAAACCTCCTCGTTATTTCTCAAACGAAGCTCAAAAATTGCGCATTCTTACTTTTCTCTCATCTTACAATTTCTCATTCTAGTGGACCATGATTGGCCATTGTTATTATGATGAAGGGAAACTGGACCTGGATAGATCAACATATCTCTGCAGTTAGCTGACTTTAAAATTTAGGCATTGCTAATTTGTCATGTTAGATATATGTGTTTGAAACTCTTCCTTGCATTGATATTTTTTTGGTCCTGGGGAAGTGAACTTTGTCAGATGTGACAACAGAGCGAGCCAAGTCTTTGGAGAGGATCAACTTTAAGTTGTATTTAACCCAAACTCATCAAAATTTTTGATTTACCGTATTTTGCTCACCTTCTATTGATTTATATTTTATATTTTGTTTAACCCTGAGGGACAGCACAATGGTTAGACCTTGGGTTTAGTTTTCAGTGATCACCAGTTCGAGCCCCCTTCAGAGCCACTGAGGTGAGTAGTCGATTGTAAATTTTAGGGTCCCATGAAATTAATCGAGATACGCGTAAGTTGGCCTAGACACTCACGGTCATTAAAAAATAAAAATAAATAAATAATAATACACACACACACACACACACACACACACTCTTTGTCTACACGTGATACAAGGTTGCTTGTAGCGGCAGGCATACAACTTCTATTGAGAAAAATATACATGAATGAATTATTGCCATAATACATTCACTTTTAAAAGAATCTTGATAGTAGCAATGGCGTTGCCTCAAATTATCTATCATTTATGCAAGTCTGATACTGTCATTGGAATGCTTTCTATCTAATTTGTTCCATAATATACCAATAATTCAATCATGAGGGGTAATTCAGTGGTCAGACTTTGAGTTTGCTCTCTAATGGTTATCAGTTTGAGTTCTCCCAGGGCCATTGAGGTGAGTATTCGGCTGTAAACATTAGTGCCCTGTGGGATTAGTTGAGGTGTGTGTAAGCTGGCCCGGTCACCCACGCTTATTAAAAAAAAAAAAAAAAAATAATAATAATATACCAATAATTTTCTTACTTTGAGCACAAGCTTCGAAAGTGTTTCAAGCTCAAGATTTTGATGGCACCATCTATATCTTTTGCTTTTTGCAGTCGAACCAACTTTGTAGCAGTACATATGTACCCGGGACCTGTCTCTGAATTACAGTTTGGGGGAAGTATGTAGGAACTTGAACAGTTGAACACATTGAAATGATTTTAATAAAATGCTTTTACTCCTTGCCCCTGTGCATATCATATGATGTGTAGCCAGGAGTCCAGTGAAGACAATAGGTATTCTGAAGTATTGATATCATGTATTTTTGTGTTGATACGTGTAGCCAGCAGTTTTTTGCTTGTTTTTGCAATCATTTAGGACTGCTAAGTTTTAATTAGAGATGAATTACTGGCATCAATTATAATTAAATCTATTTACTGATTTTCATTTTTGGGATGTGCATTTCCAGAGAGGCTACCACACTTGTGGCCTGTGATTTATTATGAGGATCCATCTAAATATATATATTTCTTTCTGTTCTTTCAGGAAGCGCCTTTTCAGCTTGATCAATGATCTGCCCACAGTCTTTGAAGTTGTGACTGAAAGGAAACCTGTAAAAGACAAGCCAACTGCAGATAACGGAAGCAGATCTCGAGGCAGCAAAAAGGTAGGGTTGGCTCAAGCATATCTGTGTTCCACTATGGATATATTTTTGTTGGATTCTGTTCTTTCTGTTCCTGAGGCAAACCTAAGGTTGGGTGAAGGCACAGTGGAATTAATTTACATTTCAAAAGAAGATTTATGTACTGATAGTTAAAACAGGGTTTGGCTGAAGCAATGTCTTTTTGTACCCCAACCTCTTTTAAGGATTTCGTTTAGTTTTTGAGCTTTCTCATGATCACGATGTCTGATGCTCTTGCACCTTCAATTGATTTAGCTCAATTCCTTTTGTCTTTATTTGCAGCGATCTAGTGATGGTCAGGTGAAGAGCACCCCCAAACTGGCAGATGAAGGCTATGAGGAGGAGGACGATGAGCATAGCGAAACACTGTGTGGAAGCTGCGGTGGAAATTATGATGCAGACGAGTTCTGGATTGGCTGTGACATTTGTGAGCGGTGGTTCCATGGGAAATGCGTGAAAATAACTCCTGCTAAAGCCGAGAATATAAAGCAATACAAATGTCCATCTTGCACGAAGCGAAACAGGCAGTAGTGATTTGTTACTAAATCAACTGAGGATTTGTAGTGTTCATGGCTGACGAATTAGTATAGCAATGTCACCTTTCTACTATTTTGTAATTGTAATGGATCTCTCTTGTAACAGTTGATTGCAGTGAGGATGAAGTTTGTCTCCTCAATTTCGTGCTTGATTCCTATATTATAAAGCTAGTATAAACGAACTTGATTTCTTGAGATGTTCTAAATATTATGTCGTTTGCATGTCATGTTTCCATGGGCGGACTCGGGCAAGTGATATATGCCTAGATCCATTCCCTCTTTTGGCTTGTATATATTTGGGTTTTTTGAAGATTTTCATACGGTGCAAGCAGCAAAATTAGGGATGTAGGCGACACATTTTGATGCATGTCTCTGTTGTGATTTTTAGGTTTTTTCACCAGGTGATGTAAACAAGAGAAAATGAGCTTGAAATTTGGGCTCTTTTATCTTGGTTTGCTCCGTCAATTACAGACAGACATTTCATGGTATCTATTTACGTATATTATTAACAATCTCTTGCTCGTATCTTTCCAGGAAATTGCTTTTTGTAGTGTTGTTTCTATCTTAACGTAGTCTTTTTAAGTGGAGCAGAACACTATTGCTCATTCCTTGCCTGGCAGGTTTGCAAGGTCGCCTAGTTGCAACATGAGCTCAAGTCGGACGACTGGCGCTTCAAAGGAGCGGTTGAAATGGACGAATGAATTGCACGAATTGTTCGAGAAAGCAGTTAATCAGATAGGAGGGCCTGAAAGTACGTGTGATTATCGAAAATTATGAATAAGTTAACTGGTTTTGCATGGCTTAATAAATTTCTCCGTGGACTGTATGATCATCCAGGGGCTACACCAAAAGGAATTCTGAAAGCAATGGCAATTCCTGGATTAACCATATTTCATGTGAAAAGCCACTTACAGGTTCTCTCTCTCTCTCACACATGGATTATGCAACTTGTTATGGATTATAGTCTTTAGTTTTAAGAGACAATAATTAGGAAAGCAATAATAAAAATTTCGCCTCAGGACAAAACTGTGAGGCTTACAGCCACCATGCGATCTCCAGGTAGAGGAAAAGTATGATTAGTCATTACATATTCCAACACCCGTCTCTACATAGTGTTAAAAAAAAAAAAAAAAAAAAGGGATAAAATTATTGGGAATATGACTTTGTGTGTGTATGTGTGTGTGTGTGTTTTTTTTTTGGGGGTACCCGAAGTAAGGTAAAATATTATCAAAGTAGTACCAATCAAATGCGATTTATGAATTCGGACGTCCACATCCCATGTGGGATTATGTTCATGCAACACTATTTTTTCATCAACGATAGATAGGAAACTAGTCAATCTCACGAGGTTTGTGATTCAACTCGTACTGCTTATATCAGCAAACAATTAGAATTTATTTTTTCATTTTGTAATTAATTTATGTATCCATGTCTCCTTGAAAAATAATGTAAACATTATCTGAGTCCTTAATTCGTTTTTCTCACAGAAATACAGGATGTCAATATTTACCCCCGAAGGTGGCCACAGTGAGTCAACTTAATTCTTGTTTTCTCAAATTTCTCATTGTCAAAATATAAAATTTTATATCTTGTGACATGTAGTCGTCAAGATTGAGCGAAGAAGTATATCAGAGGAACTACCAAATTTTAGCACAAAATCGTGAGACTTCTTGTTTATGATGTGAATATTTGTGTTTTGATCATGTTAGTAGTATATTTATACTGATATTGTTGTAGAGGTGCTCAGCTAAATGAAGCATTAAGAATGCAAATGGAAGCACAAAGACGATGGAACGATCAAATTGAGGTAACTGTACTTTACAAAACCAATATCAGAATTCATTCACTCGTAACTGAGATTCAAATGCTAAGAAAAAATCATCGAATCAGCATGCGAATATCTCATGACTTGTATTGATCACCACGCAACTGAAATGTTCCAAAAATAAAATTTGAGACATTATGTGTAGCATTTTCGTTTTCTACTCTTTCCTATAGGTTCAAAAGAGCTTGAAAATGAAAATTGAAGCACAAGGAAGATTTATGGATCGTATCTTTGAGGAATACAAGAATCGGGCACCCAGTACTATGCCAAAGAAGCCTTATTCTTCTGCACTATCAATGCCTTGTCTAAGTGAAGAATCTGATCAATCAAATGAGAAGGAATTTGAATCTGATTCTGAAGTTGAAACAAAGGGATTTGGAGATGAATTTCGAGCACCAAAAAAGATCAAAATCCATGAAGAAATTCAACCAAATTTTAATATGTTTCATCTTGAAGGAATGAATAATAATCCATTTGCAGTAAATGATGAAATAGGACTTTTTCCATGGAGTGTTGGAACCTTTCAGTCCCAATTGCAGCCAGCTTCGTTATACAATCCTCTAAATTAGGTTAAATGTTGCAGCAAAATAATGTTACATAAAATTGGCTTTGTTGTGATGATGTTTGTGTTATGGTCAGATTTGTAGTATTTTCTGAATAATGACCATACTATGTTATAGACTTGAGTAATAAAAACTAAGCACATATCATGTTCGATTTGTACTTGCTTGTGAAGTTATGATGATATGTGGTTTATACAATCTTAAATAATCAAGATATGTGTGTCTTAAATGACGCTTGGTTTGGACATCAACAAAAAAAACTAAGGTTTATTTTCAATAAAATTGAAGTGAGTAGCGTAAATTGAATAAAACTATTTTGCCACTTCGTTCGATTTATTACTAGATTTACCAAAAGAGTCAAAGAAAAAAAATCCCCAATAACTGTGACACGTCTTGTTAGTTTTGATATGTCATCTCTACTATGATTGTGTTAGCATACGTTTTGTTAACCATTTAAGTCTAATCATCCCTTAATTTATCTTCGATTGTATATTTTCATTTCTTATCTTCTCCATTTTATTATGCATATACGTCCTCCTTTGTTATAAGTACATTCATCTTACAGATGCCACGTTCTTAAACTGCTCAATACGGTGTTTTTTTTTTTTTTAATATAACATTTTGTAAAGCACATTTTTTTCCCACACAAAATTTACGTAATACTTTATTTATACCATCTTAAATCATGCCTTACATCATCTTCAGGTCCTCCTTTATTTATATTCAGACTTGAATACTTAAAATCACCACTTTAAAATGATTGAAAGAGATTTGTTTCAATCCAATTTGTTTGTATGCCTATTACCAATATGACATTTTAAAGCATATATATTTTTTGGTGGAAAGAGCGTGATAAATTGTTGTAAAATACTAACATGTGATTTTTTAGAACAAATATACTTGTTGAATTATTAAATAGACGTGCATTAGATATTATATTTCTCATAATCAAGAGAATACTTTCTTACTCTCTTTAAAATATAAATATTCCATTACTAGCCATATAAATTGAAGCACCGTATTTTTAAAAGATTAATTTGTTAGGAAGGGAGATATATATAATCTTCAATATTCTTAATTAGTAAATTTTTATTATAATTTTTTTAATTATCAGTTGAATTACTTCATCTAAAGATTTATAGATGGCGAGTTAGAAGAGTTATTTTTATTCACAGGTTTTAATCATTTGGCCCCCGTTAAAATTATAATTTATTTTTCTATCTTCTTGTTAATTACACATTCTCTAATAAAATAACATTAAATGTAAATCTAAAACTTTTTTTTTTTTTAACCATACATTTTTCAGAAAAATAATATTCAAGATTATAATCTCAAATAATAGAGATCAAACGTAGACTAAATATGAAGTTACTATTACTAAGCAAGAAGAAACCTTAAATCTCAAATAGTGATGCTATGTGTACGAAGGATGTTGACAAAAGACATTGACAAAACATAAATTGACAATATTTATATCACTCATTTCAAAACCAGATTTTGAAATCAAAACAAATTAATGACCTAAATCTTGCCAACACCTATTTTGTTACCAAACTTTGTCTACCTACTTTGTGCAAGTAGATTAATTGAATCTGAAATTGGGAGCAATTTCCTCTTTTTTCTCAACTGTGCGCAATAAAAGTAAAAATAATAAAAGAATGGCAGCTGCCACACGCTTTGGCCTACAAAACTGCAAATCAATCACTTTTGGCAATAGTTACGGAATTATTAGTACACTTCGAGTTGAGCTTGTTTGATTCGGATGACATTTTGTAATTAAGCCCTTTTTTTAGCCCCATTTTGAAGGAAAAAATGAATTTTTAAATAGTGTATTGATGTAAAATGTGTAGTTAAAAAATAAGAAAAAATTTTGAATTTGCGTTTAATATTATTTTATTGAAGAATGTGTGGTTGAAATGATGTGAAAATACTGTTTAAAATGTATCACTTTTTTATTTTTTTTCGAAGGATGAGAATGAAAGCGACTTCTAAAGTCAAAAAAAAAAAAAAAAAAAATACAGACAAAAAAAAAAAAAAACGTGTGATTTAAGTGCTACGAAACTGTTGGGTGTACAAAGTAGTCAATGATTTGTTATAAGAGATTATAAAATGCAAGTTTTTAATTTATAATGTCTATTTCATTACATAATTCAATCTAACTTTCCTATACTTTGCCTAGCAAACTGCCATAAGATTATCAATAATTTCCAATTAATTAGAGTTTATATTTTAAACTTCTTTAGGTTGCATATAGTTTTTTCATAGATATTATATTATAGACACAAAATTGTTTTTTTTTTTAAATCAAAAAGTAATTACCTTAAAGAAGTGTTTTTGGGCTTCAAAAAAGCTCTCCTAACACACATTAAGTCTAGTTCAACATGGTAAATTTGTATTATACTCAAATTAACAAGAAAAAGTCACAAGGTTTAATAAATTTTAAAATGTCTATCTTCTTATCATAATCTGCACATATTCAAAATGAAAAACGTGCCAATATAATGTAATAAGTTCATTTGACCAGATAAGAGTTCCAAAGTTGAATAAAATATCGTATGTTTATTTTTCAATTTACTTTGGTCCAACATACTCATTTCGAGAAGAAAAGAGTTTAGGGTCCGTTTGATTGTAAAAGTGGAAAAGGCAAATCAATTATTGGAAAAGAAAAAACCACCAAAACCATAAGAATTCGATTTCTACTCAATTGATCAAAAACATGTTTTTAAGTATTTGTACCTTGAAATTTGAATTTCAATTCCACTAACGTATCAACCAGCCAAAGTAGTAAACGAATTCCTCGAATGTGACATTTTTCAAGGAATTTAATGCTATCAAATGGACCCTTAAATCCTTGAACAGTGTTGCACTTTGTTAATCCCAAAATGAGGATTATTTTTGTGGTCATCAAATGTTGTACACATTAAATAGGAGGGGTGAGGATTCATTTCAATTATTATAGCGAAATAGCAAATTTAAGTGTCAGAAAGGGGGACAAAAATAAGAAAGAAAAACTAAGTCTTACCGAAAAATAGATGACATCTATCGTGAGTGGAATTATACATTGCGAAAGAAAGTGAGACACTTAGTACTCTTAAATTTTAGGAAACATTTATAAGTAATGAACTATGTGGGAAGTGGGAAGTGAAACACAACCTAACAAGTTCATATTTTTAATAAATTTAGAGTCAATTATGTAATAAGTTTTATTTAAATGTTCAGTCGAAGAGAAAATGTACAATAAAATATAATTCTCTGCAAATTTAATAGACCCTGTTAGATCCACTTAATTCGATAATAAGTTTTCAATTATCAGGGAAAGAAAAAGTTTCGATTTGCCTTATAGAATGCTAAAGCTAAGTAATTAAATCATAGAAATTTAAAGAAAATTGACAGCTTTCACAGTGCTACCCTTGTGACCAAGATGCCAAACTCGTGAACGAACCTTTGAAATGGCAGGCACCAAGCATTTCCTGCACTAATTTTTATTATTGCTCTTGAAAAAGGTCCTTGGGCAATTTTGTCTAGGTCCCAAATTTTTTGAGTCATCTCGATTGTCAGTTATACAAATTAAAGTGATGGATTTTGATACCCAATAAATTCAGACAATGATTTAAAATAGATGTCAGATAATTTATCAACAACATAGGCTTGGCTCGATCAAGAAACGAGCAACACTTTTGGAGAGTCCAAGTAGTAGTTGGATTTATGGTTTGGTTAGTGCGTTGGTCCATTTACTCTTAGCATAGGTGGTCGTGGTGTGTGTGGGGGTGAGGCAATAGAGAGGGTGAGGAGAGGCAGCCGGTTCTTAGAGTTGGATGAGAAAGTTTCAATATAATACCACCACCCTTCTCGTTTGTAGGGTTGAGAAGACTTGCGGCAACCGAAGTAAATGTAAAGTTTTGGGTCGAGATTAGGTTGGTTGGTGGTTTTTCTGAACCCGAATTCAAGATCTCTTGAAACTTATGCAAAACACATAAAAATAATACTTTATAATAAAAGAACTCAAAAACGTATATTTGACAGTGGCAGTTAAATATAATTTGATGTAAATTCAATTCCGATGCAGTGGTACGGGTGGTTGAAGGGTTCATGGTGTGGGGGCTTTGATTAGAGATGATTTGGGAACGGTGATTGCAGCTATCTTATAAAGAATAACCAGGGTGATCGGCTCATGGCGCACCAGGCTGGAATTCACATTGACGACGTGGAGAGTGACTTCCTATGACTTTTTAAAAAATTAGGGTTGGTTTTTTCTCGTCACTTTATTCCTCGTGAAGGGAATAATGCGGCCCATGTGCTTGCAGCTCGAGCTTGTTTAGTTGATGTTTTATTTGTTTGTACCAATGGTATTCCGTTTCTTGTCTCGACTTTTCGATGGTGACTATCAGTTTATGTTTCCTCATATGCATTTTGATTTTAAGTTGGGGTTTCTTTAAATTTTTTGGTTATTTTGATGCAGTCGAACATATTTTTCCAGGTAGAGAAATTTTGGAGCTTTGTTTGTTGCACCTAGATTTGGGTCAAGGTAGAGATTGTTAAGTTTTGTACCCCAAATTAGGTTATTTTTTTAGAAAATATTGTTTCCTTATTTTCCCGTGATTTTATTGGAAAATATTATTTCCTTATTTTCACGTAATATTATTGAAAATATATTATTTCACATTTTTTTTTATTTTTTCCATCTTCTCGACATTTTTAGGGTTTTGTATGTCCCTATAAATATGTCGTTGTTCATTCAATTTAGGTCAAACATTATTGCCTAGTTCCTTGTATTTTCTCCATATTCTTTAGAATAAAAAATCGATTCCTCTACTAATTTCTCTTCAATTGCTTTACTTTAATCTTTTTTTTCGTTGTGATCTTATCTACATCACATATTTCATATTGTGTCATTAAATCTCAATTTTTGCATCACCTCCGAATTAATAAGTGGTATCACAACAATTTTGGTAACTTGTTCTCAACAGTTCACTCATGTCAATGTTAAGCTATTATTGATCTTTGAAAAAATCTTACATATAGAGAGACATGCCAGCTTCGTTATACAATCCTCTAAATTAGGTTAAATGTTGCAGCAAAATAATGTTACATAAAATTGGCTTTGTTGTGATGATGTTTGTGTTATGGTCAGATTTGTAGTATTTTCTGAATAATGACCATACTATGTTATAGACTTGAGTAATAAAAACTAAGCACATATCATGTTCGATTTGTACTTGCTTGTGAAGTTATGATGATATGTGGTTTATACAATCTTAAATAATCAAGATATGTGTGTCTTAAATGACGCTTGGTTTGGACATCAACAAAAAAAAAACTAAGGTTTATTTTCAATAAAATTGAAGTGAGTAGCGTAAATTGAATAAAACTATTTTGCCACTTCGTTCGATTTATTACTAGATTTACCAAAAGAGTCAAAGAAAAAAAATCCCCAATAACTGTGACACGTCTTGTTAGTTTTGATATGTCATCTCTACTATGATTGTGTTAGCATACGAGTCTCTTCTAAGTCTGCAATTTTGTTAACCATTTAAGTCTAATCATCCCTTAATTTATCTTCGATTGTATATTTTCATTTCTTATCTTCTCCATTTTATTTTACATCTATTGACAATTTAAATCTCAATTTGTTGGATCATTTGACTTGGTGATCTAATGTGTCTAATTATAAAGTCGTTATTACTGTCGTGATCGTTAATACTATCGTAAGTTGTCAATTTTGTTTTTTATTTTCGGTGGCGAGAAAACATTTATACCATCTTAAATCATGCCTTACATCATCTTCAGGTCCTCCTTTATTTATATTCAGACTTGAATACTTAAAATCACCACTTTAAAATGATTGAAAGAGATTTGTTTCAATCCAATTTGTTTGTATGCCTATTACCAATATGACATTTTAAAGCATATATATTTTTTGGTGGAAAGAGCGTGATAAATTGTTGTAAAATACTAACATGTGATTTTTTAGAACAAATATACTTGTTGAATTATTAAATAGACGTGCATTAGATATTATATTTCTCATAATCAAGAGAATACTTTCTTACTATCTTTAAAATATAAATATTCCATTACTAGCCATATAAATTGAAGCACCGTATTTTTAAAAGATTAATTTGTTAGGAAGGGAGATATATATAATCTTCAATATTCTTAATTAGTAAATTTTTATTATATATTTTTTAATTATGAGTTGAATTACTTTATCTAAAGATTTATAGATGGCGAGTTAGAAGAGTTATTTTTATTCACAGGTTTTAGTTCAATCTCACCATACTACATATCTTAAAAGTTTTGTTGAGAATTAAAAATCATAATTCTAGGAACTTGTTTGACAATCATTATTGTAGAAAAAAAGAATTTTGAATAGTGATAAGCGAACATGTAATTAAAAAATAGGAAAAAGTTTTCGGTATACATGTAGAATATTTTATTGTATGAATGTATAGTTGAAAATGATCATGTAACAAACTATAAAATAAAATAATGTGTCAAACAGGCATTAGACCACCAAGAACAGTAAAATTGCAATAAGAAATTAAAAATATAAAAGAACGCATTATATTTATAGAAGTTCGTCTCAATGTAAGATTACGTCCTCTTTGTTGTTGTATTAATTCACTATGATGAAAAAAAATTTACAAAAGAAACCGCACACCATATTTTCTATAACGACTCTCTTTTTGTTGACCACACAAAATTCTAATGGCAACTCATATTTATAAGATAAATTAGATAAAAATCGAAATTATAAGTGTGAAATTTCTCAACTATCCTTACTGAAATTTTTGTCAAAGGCCCGTAGCTATCGGGAGATTGATCCTCCCACTGGCTCCACATGACGAAAATAATTAAATTTTGCAGCTAATCCCCTTTTTCATAAGATGATAAATATATTGAATTAGATTACTATTTTGTTCGAGAAAATATTTAGCCGGATTTATTCAACCAGCACGTGTATTGACAGTAAAGCAAATTGTAAATTTATTTCATAATAATTGTATTGTGTCACTTTCTATATAGCTGTCATGAGTCGTCTCTTTTATCTATATAAATTTCCTAGCAATAAAATATTTATAATTATTGTACAATAAAAAAGTGGACAGTCTACTTGCTTGAATGCGACTTCTAAAGTCAAAAAAAATAAAAAAATAAATACAGACCAAAAAAAAAAAAAACGTGTGATTTAAGTGCTACGAAACTGTTGGGTGTACAAAGTAGTCAATGATTTGTTATAAGAGATTATAAAATGCAAGTTTTTAATTTAGAGTGTCTATTTCTTTACATAATTCAATCTAACTTTCCTATACTTTGCCTAGCAAACTGCCATAAGATTATCAATAATTTCCAATTAATTAGAGTCTATATTTTAAACTTCTTTATGTTGCATATAGTTTTTTCATAGATATTATATTATAGACACAAAATTGTTTTTTTTTTTAAATCAAAAAGTAATTACCTTAAAGAAGTGTTTTTGGGCTTCAAAAAAGCTCTCCTAACACACATTAAGTCTAGTTCAACATGGTAAATTTGTATTATACTCAAATTAACAAGAAAAAGTCACAAGGTTTAATAAATTTTAAAATGTCTATCTTCTTATCATAATCTGCACATATTCAAAATGAAAAACGTGCCAATATAATGTAATAAGTTCATTTGACCAGATAAGAGTTCCAAAGTTGAATAAAATATCGTATGTTTATTTTTCAATTTACTTTGGTCCAACGTACTCATTTCGAGAAGAAAAGAGTTTATGGTCTGTTTGATTGTAAATGTGGAAAAAGCAAACCAATTTCTTGTAAATTGGGGAAAAAAAACCACCAACACTATACGAATTCGATTTCTACTCAATTGATTAAAAACGTGCTTTTAAGTGTTTGTACCTTGAAATTTGAATTTCATTTCCACTTTCATATCAATCAGCCGAAATAGTAAACGAATTTCTCGGATCTGACATTTTCCATAGAATTTAATGCCATCAAATGGACCTTAAATCCTTGAACAACGTTGCACTTTGTTAATTCCAAAATGAGGATTATTTTTGTGGTCATCAAATGTTGTACACATTAAATATGAGGGGTGAGGATTCATTTCAATTATTATAACGAAATAGCAAATTTAAGTGTCAGAAAGGGGGACAAAAATAAGAAAGAAAAACTAAGTCTTACCGAAAAATAGATGACATCTATCGTGAGTGGAATTATACATTGCGAAAGAAAGTGAGACACTTAGTACTCTTAAATTTTA
>NC_036245.1:743179-751147 GCF_002742605.1 Olea europaea var. sylvestris | reverse complement strand
TCGTAAGTTGTCAATTTTGTTTTTTATTTTCGGTGGCGAGAAAAAACCGGCGTGTGCGAGGATATCTATCAATTGATTAGGATGCCGAACCTACTGCAGTTGGTGACGGTCTCATTCTGGCAAAGGATCACCAGATTGATATCGAGTCAGTGGAGACAAGACTCCCTCCATGTTGTTCATGGCCGAGTTTCTTGTTGATGGTGAATGTGGTTCTTGGTGATTGTTTTTCAAGAGACGTGAAATAAAGTAGCCTACGCCGTAGCATCTTTCAATTATTTAGCTTTCGGTTCCATTACTTGGACTCATCGTATTTCCTTATTTTAAATAGCCTCTGGGCCATATCAATTAATGGAAGTATGATTCCATGTAAGAGAGAGCGAGAGTGTGCGCTGATTGCTAATCATTTAGCCCCTATTTTATCGTTTTCTAAAATTATAAGTTGATTAAACTTAATTTTTAATCATTCATTTTATAGGATTCACTGACTTATAATCTCAAAAATTTTTGTAATAGGTGCTTAATGCTCCCTATAACCCACACCGTTCACATGTGCTTTTGCCATAACATTGAAAATTCTAACAAAATTATATGTTGTCATGAATTTACGTAGGATATAGATGAAATAAATAGATAACGCATAAAGGTTTATTACTATTTTTATCAAGATTGATTGTTAAGATGAGACGCTAAGTCTTAATACGATATTATAGAAATGTTATGAATTCAATTCTTGCTGAAACCAATTTAAATGAAATTGTACATGGTAATATTTTAATGTGAAAATAAAATCCCGCCTACGCTTACATGTGAGAGAGTTGTATTAAAGATAATAATTAAATAACATATATGTGATCATCTCTAATAACTTAAACTTTTATATCAAGTGATTTTATATAATTTCAAAGTCATTTAAACTCAAACTAATAAAATTTATATAGAATAAAGATGACATATATTAAATGTCTTCATATCTTAATAGTCACCAAAATAGCTAGATAGACAAGTTAATATATTCTTGATGGAAAATTCAAAATTATCAAAACACTGTCGTTTCATGATTCATAAATCAAAAGATAGAGCATTTAGACTAAACACTTTAGAACATAATACTCGAAATACATTACATAGAAAACATACATAACCATGAAAAATAAAGACAACAACATAAATATTTATATTATATTATATTACATATTACTGTGGGGATTTTAGGAATTCCACTTGAGCCTTTCCACGAGGACCCCTAGTCCTGATATAGAGTCTGTATTCATTAAAAGTCATGCATGGATACAGTGGGGCATTATCCTCCGTGATGAGCTTCTCTGCAGGTTTTATTGGTATGTCACCCCTTGGATTGTAAAAATAAGCAAGTGAAACCCTCTCTTTCTCTGCATTCACTATCACTCTGTGCTCCACACTTCTATAATTTGCATTGCTGAGCACCTGTATATGTAAAAAATCAACCAAATATATTTATTTATAAAATATTAAAGGGGTATAAATACCTAGAATTTTTATATACGTACAAGAAATTTCATTTTCAACGACAAAACGTTTACAGGAAGTTTTTTCATATACTGATGTAGTTTTTTTTTTCCATTAGTTATGAAAATATTGTCCACCAAAGAAATACGTTTTTATATTGGAGTTTTGAGCTCAACCTTGACATAGTACAACTTGATTTAGACTGTTACACGTCTAGACGAGACAACTCTTGATATTTCTATTGCACCAGTTCTTTGGATATTTATATACAAAAGAAGGCTCGAATGGTCATCGAAGTATCAATGCTTCAATTTAAATGTTCATTTGTTTACTTCTCATCTTCATTCTACTATTTTCTTAATTTCCTTAAAAAGTTTCTAAGTAAGAATACTATGAAAAAATTCACTATAAAGATGCATTTTTTGGTGGCAAAGACATTTTTAAACTGTCATTGAACAAATGGTTGTCGAAAAACTTTACAAGTTTTCGTCGTTGAAAGTAATATTGCTTGTAGTAACTTGTCCACATGAGAGAAACAACATTAGCACATGTTTGGCTACAATTAATAATCGATAAAATCAATTGTATCCATATATTTCTAAGGATCCATAAATACTACCCACTTAATTCACCACTCTTTTCTATATATTATTAATTTAAATAGTTTATAAGCAACTCCTAAACATGCTTTAAATATGATAAAAATAAATAAATAAATAAATAAAATTGGGAGTCTAGAGAAAGAACCTGCAGCTGATCTCCTAAGTTGACGATGAAGGCATTAGGAAGTGGTTTAACAGTAACCCAGTTATTTTTATGGTGTACTTGTAGTCCTGATACATTTTCGTCCGGGAACAAAATGGTCATGCCACCTGGGTCAGAATGCGGTGAAATCCCTAATGTAAGGCCTGGTTGTGGGCATTTAGGGTAATAATTTACCCTTAAGCATGCACCAATGTTTTCATTTCCTCCAAATGCTTCTTGAAGGTAATTTTCTTTGAGCCCAAGATTTGTTGAGAAAATTTTCATCAGTTTTCCACCAAGTTCAACCACTTCTTTGCTGTACTTTTCAACCAATTCCCTGCAAGAATTAAAAGAATTTAGCATGTTCTCGGTAAGCTGAACCGCACGTATTAGACCCAAAAAAAATAAAAACCTAAAATCTTGTATATCGTAGTGTCCCGAGTAATTAACATTTCAAAATAAGTAATTGCAAGATGGAAAAACAATGAGAAACGTTGCTCCTTTGGTAGTTGCTCAAAATCTCAATTAGTTACGCCTATTCTGAGTTATAATTCAAAAATCCCATAGCAAATAATGTTTTTGTTTTATTTTTGGTATAATATCGTATAAGTTAGCTGGGCAATGAGGTAAATAATTAGCGTTGATTATGATAAAACTGTCGTCAACATGGACTACAGTGAGATGTTCCCTACAAGGAACAATACATGCCATTTCACATCTTTTGTTCCTTGTACCTTGGTGCTTCAAAAGTTGAATACACACCATGAGAGTTTCATATAATTAAGGAAATGATTCTCCGTTCTGTTGTTCCTGTCCAAACATATCAAACTTTTGTACCAAGATATCAAATTATAAAATAATTTTTTCTATGTAAGCAAATTAAAGGGGAACACCTTTTTATTTTTGTTACACTATATAAAAATGGCTTCAGGTACAAATTTACAGTTCCTAAAATCACAATATCCGTTGCTATTTACCAATAGAATATTACTAACCACATATTCGTTGTTGATTTGAGGGACGTTGCTGATGGTTGATAAATGATCACGCTGTAGGTAATGTGTAAACCTTTTACCAACAAATTTTCAGTTGGTAAAGTTGAACCTTCTATCAACGAAAATTCCATAAGTAAAAATTTTAACTTTACTAACTGATTTTCCATACTTTTAGCCAATTGAATTGAAAGGCCCAAAAAGTTTTTTGACCATTTATTGAACCACAAATTTATAGAGGGCAACTCCAAAAACTTTGTTGTGAACTTTAGATGTGGGATAAGAATTCCTTTGATTGGGCTGTAGTGTATTGCATCTTTAGTTTGACTGTAATGTATTGTACTGTTGTATAAATAATTATTTATATTATATTACCCATCAACCATGTATATTATAGGTGAATGATTGAATTTTTCAATTATTAGACTTGATTAATATCATCAATGGGTTTTTCGTGGATAATATGAATTAATCTTTATTTAAGAAATTTTCGTTGGTGAAGAGGTAGAATTAAAAAAAAAAATTTTTTTTTAATTATTAAAATTGATTAATATTAGCAACGATAATTTTGTTGATAATATGAACATCTCTTCACCCACGGAAAATTCGTGAGTGAAAGGTTGACAGTTTTTAGAAAAAAAAAAAGGTTGAATTACATAACCTACGAAATTGTTTTTAAAAAAAAAAAAAAAAAAAAGTTGAATTACATAACCTACGAAAATGTTGTTAGTAAATGGTACGTCTATTAAATAACAATATTAGGGAAAGAATATCCGTTGGTGAAGAGTTACTACTTTTACCCACAAAAATTTTAATTGTGATTAGCGTAGTTAAAAATCTAGTATCTTTACCAACGGATACAATTGGTTGGTAATTATCCATAGCTAAAGAGCTGAATTGTAATAGTGTTATTAATATAACAAGTTAGCTAGAGTCATTAAAAATTTATTTTACCTGCATGAAACCGGGAGTTTAGGCCATTTTCTCTCATCCCTGAGAGAAATGGGAAGATAATGTAGGAAAAAATAGTCACTCCAATCCAAAGAAACACCTTTTTCCACCCCAAGTCGACTCCCATACCCCTCATAAGTACTAGGAGAATTCGCATACTTTTGTTTCTCCTCAAGTGGGAGATGGAAGAATTCACGCCATGCCTCGCGTGTGGCCTCTATCAGCTGGTGGTGGACGCCGTGGTTCACCACCTGGAAGAACCCCCACTCACGGCAGGCGCTGTCCACCAGACTGGCGGTTGTCTGGCGGAGCAAGTCGTCGTCTGAGAACAAGTCCTGGAGGTCGATCACCGGAATATTCATTTCACTGATGGCAGATTCGGTGATCAAAGATGGTCTATCAGAGGGTTTTTTTACATAGCATTCTGGGATATCTTTTATCCCACTGTCCAGCAAATGCTGAACTCGGACTACTGGTTCTGGCCAGCTCTCTACGCTACTCATATTTCCCTCACACACTAGAAAGTATAGATATACAGATGAATATATAGAGAGAGGGAAAGAGGTGAGTAGGGTAGGGTAGGTAGGGTGGCGTAGGGGTTAAGGCAATGTAAACGACAAAACTCAAGTACAACGAAAGAAGTACTTTAATTTGCAGCAAAGGGGAGATATGAATCAAACTCAGGGTGATTATAAACGTGAAATGAACATCAAAATCAGCATATCATGTTGTGTGAGTCGGGCGGCTGCGGCGGCGGTGGAGGTTGGTTCTTAATGGATGAGAACTAAGTGGACACAAATATGGGGTCAATTTCGGGCGCCGTGAAGAATTTGAGTTGCTATTTTTTTCCTTCAAAATATCATGTAACAGAAAAGCAATTAATTAATTAATTATGCTTTATGTACCATTGCAACAATTATTTTAGTTTTTTAAAATAATATTATTTAATATTTTCTAATAAACACGTACCAAATATACTTATTGAAGACAATCATATTACTTTAGAATACTTAGCTCCAGTTTGACACTCATTTTATTTTTATTTTTTATTTTTTATTTTTATTTTTTGTGTAAAATGAGTTTCTTAAGAGTAAATTTTTGAAAAATGTGTAGTTTAAAAGTAGGAACATATCTTGGACTTACATGAAAAATATTTTATTATGAGAGTGTATGATGAAAAATGAGTATGAAAAAAAAAAAAAAAAAATTGAAAGAATGATCGTCAAATTGAGTTTTAGTTGTTCCAAATAAAACGAAAAAGTAGGGGATTTGGAGCGGAAATGGTCCGTAACGTCTATTTCTTGACACAGTCATCCCCAGTGTTTGTGTTTGGTGCATAAGAGGCCCCTTTTAATACAAATAAAAAGAGAGCAATATAACTTTAATTTAAATTGGAAAAAATGCAGCTAGGTCCTTGACCTTTGGAAAAAGTACATTAGGGAACTCAAATCTTTATTTGTAAATTAGCATAATAAATATGTCGTGAAAGTCATTTCAATTAAATATTTTAGAAGGGAAAAGATTTAAATGAGCGTGCTGTGTCTGTAATTGTTTTATGATGTGAATAAAAATTATGATAAGTAAATTAAAAATGATATATTTAATTTTATGATATTCAGCCATTCTTTTTGTGTTTTTTCTTAACATAAAAGTATTGATAAAAAGATTAATATACGAATCATGTTTTTTAGTTCATTATTGAATGATAATGAAAAGATAAATTAAATTATAAAGAATACAGTTGGAGCTTTGATGCACGTATTCAATAAATGAATAATTCAATCAAAAAAATGTATTTGAGGATCAAATTCGTGACACAACGTTGATTAACACGCTTAGTTAATTAATTATGAGCTTAAAAATGAGTTATTTCAATTTTGTTTTTATAAAAGAATTTTTATATATTATTAATGATTTGAAGTAAAAGTCAAAGAACTCGTTAGTTTTCTTTAATTTTTTTTTTAAATAAAAAGTAGAGGTACTAGATCCTTTTGCACCTTTTGAAAAGGTTAGGGATCCAAATGCAATTTCCTAATTAAAATTAAGGGTAAAACCACTTCTTATTTCTAAGTTTGAGCATTGTTTGAATTTAGTTGGTGTTTGTTATTGATTTAGCCCATTGTGACTTGTTTTGAAAAAAAGGAGTGATATTTACTTTGGATATATATTTTAGAATTTCTTGTATTGGAATTTGATTCAAGGCAGAGATTTGTTATAGTTTGACCCAAATTTTAGTGGGTATTAGAGTTTTGGTTAAAGCTGCCTTAAAGAAATCAAAATTATGAATTGGGAAGAAAAGTCATTGCATTTTCACTAGCTGATCACTCGAGAAACTCCTAGATATTTTCTTCAAAGACTTGTCGCTCGCCCGACGCTTGAGTAGCGAGCCATCGCCCACTTGCAGTTAGCCTGTTGCTCGAGCGACAAGATTATCCGCCCAAGCCCGTTTCGCTTTTGACACATTTTTTGGACTCATATTCATCTGCAACTTGATTTTTAGGGTTTGTATATATAAGTCTCAACTTGTATTGTTTCCATAATATTCATACAACATTTTGAGAGTTTCAGATCCTAATTGAGAATATTGAAATCATGTTGTAAACATAATTACTGTTGATTATAGTGAATTTCTCCTCATTTGTCTGTGATTTTTCCCATATTGGGATTCTACATAAATCTTGGCGTTCTTAGTTTGTTCTCATTTGTTTCATTATGATCATTATCTTACGCTCAATTCATAAGAGTACATGATCATTAATAGAATTTGATAGATATTTTTATAATTTTGGTGCTATTAAACGTATCAAATATGAATTCATAATTCAGGATTTGATGGGATGCCACTTCTTTTAATTTGTTGTTAATCATATTTTACATTAGAAGAAACTTTCTACTGTTTACATATTGTTAATTACTTAAATTCGCAAATTAACTTTATCATAACCATTTATTTTTAGATGTCCCCACTCCACACACACACACACACACACACGAACTAAATGAATATTTAGAGAAAAACATCCCTATAACGGACAATGATGAATATTATTTCTTCAAAAGGAGAAGGCCCCTACCTTCAAATTAATGCATAAATGGAATTTTCTCTGCTTAGGGTCTTAGGGGGGAATTTTCTCAGAACCCCAATCACATCATTTAATATGTCTCTACAAACATATCCATTTTTTCTTTTATAATTTCCAAACCTATGTTAATTTAAGAGACTAATTTTGAAAAAAAAAAAATTTGATCAAAGATAATTGTTTTACGCAACAACAATGCCAACATCAATAATATCAAATGTACCAAAGATACCCTTACTATCGCTTAAGAGCATATCTAAACGACTCTTTAAACATGAGATAGTCTTTATTTTAAATAGTCAATTGCTAAAATCATATTCTAAGAGACTCTTTAAATAAACATTTTAATTTAGAGAGTGAATTTTGGAGAGCCAAACCCCTTATCTATAATTGATTTTATTCAAAGTGTTTCAATTTTCAATGTAGAAAAATAATAAAATAATCTAAAGAAAAGTTGGTTAAAATAAATTTAGAGAAAAATAATAAATATTTTCTGGGAGTCGTAAAATTAAGTGCTAAATATAAAGAGTTTATTGGAATTCTTCAAAATTTTAACTCTCTAAATTTATAGATACTATCTAAATGATAGAATATTCTTTTGAAAAATAGAAAATCTCTTGAAGATAAATTAAAATCAACAATGTATATGGACATTTAATGGCCTTTTGGTGTTTTACTTACAAATAATGCATTCAAAAGAATATAGCATAAAGAAA
>NC_036245.1:736578-743079 GCF_002742605.1 Olea europaea var. sylvestris | reverse complement strand
GTATAAATTTGCACCAAAATAATTAATTATAAGTTGATTAGAAAAATGATTAAACATGATTAAGAGAAGCAAACCATGTGGTATTACTTGTAATTGTGTATAAAATAATGGTGGGATTGTCTAGAATATAAGAGATTTGATATATTTTTTTTGTTTATTCAACCAATGGAGAAATGAATATTGGCATATTTGTCTCCAATGGATTTGTCCCAAGACAGCCACTAACATGCATGGACACCTTACCCTCTAACCACCCTCAGTTTTGTAGGGTACACATAGACCCCAATGAACTATACATTTGTTTTTGCATTTTTTTCATTTTTGGATTTTCTTTCTTTCTTTCTTTCTGTCCCTTTAGTGGCCCTTGACTTTGTCGACTTATTTTCAATAATTAACACGTAATTAATTAGTAGCTTGTAGATAGTGATATCTACACATAATTTTAGATTTCCTTCATAAGAGTGAGTTTGCTTTAATATTTTAGGTACCTTAGTTTTTTTATATTTAGGACGAAAAATCATTCGATAACATCGAAAGAAAATAAAACTAGTAAAGAAAAAGTTAAACTAGCCGACATGATTTAGAACTAAAGATAAGGTAAGAAAAGAAGTACTGAGTACAATATCGATATCATATTTCGCGTTATCAAACGTTCAGTTAGAGATTTAATCAATTACACGTAGTTGTCCTGTTGAATCAAGTCGGTCTAGATGGGTGCATGGATTTTGAAAATGCTTCAAGAATTTTGTTTGAATTTCACGTCGATCTGACGCGAATAATTAACATCTATAAGATTATAGTTAGATGTTTCACGAGTAGAAATAGGTGATAATTAATTATAGCATTATTGAAGAGTGTAGTCAGATTTTTTCTAACATCAATTTAAGAATTTGTCGTCAATTGTGGATCACGAAAACATGTTCCCGTAAGATTGGCCCATTGCCTTTAGCATTTATAACATACCCTCCTCCAATATCTATAGTGGCCACTATCCTCTACATTTCTATTCCATGGAGCTAAAAGAAGAAGAAGAAGAAACAATTAGGGATGGAAAGGAAGAAAAAACCACACTTTAGGTTCACTCTAATATAGAATATACTAAACAATATAACACGGTTTTAATGCTTGGGAGTGCTATCTAACCCTTTTCAAACACATATCCTAAAGTAAAACTTTAGTTAACCCTCTACACGAATTGCAATTATACGAGCGGTTTTAAATTTTAGAACGAAAATTACGAACACTCACAGCTTAGACACAACGATATAATTATCAAGAGCTAGTTAGAATTCTAAATTCCCTTTACTTTAGGATTGCACCATTGTTCTTATTGGTCTATCCAAATATCAAATGAATATAGTTAAAACCTCATCTTTATTGTTGTTATATAGGCTACTCAAGACAATTTGGAAAATAAATCTCAAACGTCCCATGTCAAGGTTTCAATGCGTTTGATTCAAATAGTAGATATGATGGAGACTATATGGTGTTGGGACCCACATGAAGCATATAGGGGGTGTTTGACAGTCATTTTTATGTGAAAATGTATTTAGAATAATAAATTGATGTGAAACGTGTGGTTGAAAAATAAAGAAAGAATTTTAATTTACGTGTAATATTATTTTAATAAAGAATGTGTGGTTGAAAAGAAGAGAGAAAAATACATTTTGAAAAAAATGACTACCAAACGGTCCATAATTTCCAAGCCATCTCTTAAATTCACAATAAATGTAAAGAAGTGGTGGGACAAGAATGTTTTTCTCTGAAAGAAAATTATAGGTTACCCGCAAGTATGATTGTCCTATTAGTTTACCCTGAAAATTTAATAGTATTCTTTCAGGTGGGGTTATCGGACTTCTATTATTGCTAGTATGATTCGCTCTACAAAGAGAACATATCTGAACATCTTTTGCTCTCCTTTATGAATCTTGTTTAGGGGACCCATCTAAACATTAAGAGTAATGCAATTCATCGTTGTGGTAGTTGAATCATTGGATAACATGGAAATCACCCAACTGCCACATAATAATGATTAATATTATCCAAACTTTTACCCTTGTTTGAGCCACATTATTTTCATAAAAATGCATTTTTGAACAGTATATTAATGAAAAATATGTGGTTAAAAATTAAGGAAAATTTTGAATTTTCGTGTAAAATGTGCACCTAAAATGATGCCAAATAACTGTTTAAGAATGTGTTTTTTGAAAAAAATATGGGTCAAACAAGGGATAAATATCAACTACAAGAATCTTATTCTACTATTCTATTTTGTTCATTACTAAGGGTCGTTTAATATGACTTTTGCCTTTACTTTGTATTCTGTAGAAGAACTTCTGAAGGAAACTATCTTAATTTTTATTTGAAAACTAATTTGTAAAAATACTTCCTATTCCAAAAGTGCTTTTAAATAAAACATCTTCTAACTAAAAAGAAACACTTTCATAAAATTAGCCAAATAGATCCAAAGGTTGTTTTTGAATCTCAACAAAAAACAACAATAATAATTATTGTTCCCAATAAATCTGGGGTCAGCTATAAGAATGTTTCCAGCTACTTTGTTCTATTCATTGCTAAATGCAATGGCAGATCCAAAAATGGAAATCCCACCATAACGGCATGAAATCAACTTCCAGCCTTTCACAATGCCAATTAGTTCATATTCTAGAGGCGAAAACGACGCAATTCTTTGTAGTGTGGTATGAATGTGGTACAACAAATGAAAATAATTATTGACGAACATATGAGCAACACAACGCCAAAAAATGGGAAACTGGGGATTCTACATTAATTTCAAACAGATGGCAGCGATTTGTTTTTATTTAGTCTCATATTTCGAGAGGTAAGATTGCGCCAACGAGAAACACTTGCCTTTCTGCTTCTTGTATTCATTGAATCGCAGGAAGAAGTAGCCAAAATAATCAAAATTAATTGGAGACATTTTTGCCTGTCATCAATCAAACTAAAGTTTCAAGGACATGCTTACAGTTTGAACCTTGGTGATGATAGAGAAAAGAATCATTACCTGGATTAAAGCCCATAATGCCCAGTATAAGTGTGAAGCCAACATATATGCATTTGTTTCCACGTACAAAGCTTCAAGATCTTCGTCAGGTACCTGTTAAGAAAACTAGTTTTAGCATAATGCCTTGTCAAAATATTTGATAGGCAAAGCCACTTTTCTCTCCACGAAAGAGAATAAAAAGTTTGGTTACTATTAGTGGCAAGCATGAGAGTAAAGCAGTAAGTTCAGCCCCATAACATGCACCAAGCTTTTATATTAGCCATACGAACCCAAAGATCTACTGCGGATTATGAGGGAAGAGAAAAGCATATCCTTGTATTTTGCTTTTGATCGATACAGATAAGACAAACACCAAATCCCACAATAGGTAAAGATGGTTCTGCTCAACAAATTTTAATTATGACAATTAACTAAAGAATAAGCCTATGGTAACGATGAAATCACAAGCATAATATCAATTTTTCAAGTTGAGATCTGTTCTCCATTTTTACCGTCCAATTTGTTGTCCACCCAATTGCAAATTGACACATTTTAGAAAATTAAAGTTGTCACCAATTTTGATTTCCATAATGTGTCAATTTGTAATTTGATAGACAACAAATTGGACAACACAAATGGACAGTAGATCTTAACTCAAACTTTTCAAGCTAGANATGTGTCAATTTGTAATTTGATAGACAACAAATTGGACAACACAAATGGACAGTAGATCTTAACTCAAACTTTTCAAGCTAGAAATCAACATGAGATGAAATATCCAGAGGGGAAAATGAAGAAAGGATGAAAGCAGGAGGATTGAAAGACAAATAAAATCTGCTTACGTAGAACTTCAAAAGTCAGCAAAAACTAATGTAATCTAACTTCAGTAAAACCTACTTGACTTGAAGTGGCGTTGAGCACTTAACCTAGAAGAAACATCAAGAAGGAATATGTGATGTGGTACAATAAGTAGCCATTATGAATTTGATGGATTAACTGAATTTTTGTTGCACACAAGGTTTTTGTCTAGTTGACTAGATGTGTCCGTTAAGAAACTAAGTGCTTGTTTGCTAGAGTTTAAAAAGTTGAGGTCAAAGTCACCAACTAATTATAACCTCATATTTCATGAGACCCACAACTTTTATCAAATTTTCAATCACATTTCATCGACTTTTTATCAAAATCCGCTAAAAATTTTATCAAAAGCTTTGTCAAACAATCCCTAAGTAGATAGGAATCAAGCTTGCACAGATTAGGACCAAATAGAAATAAAGGCATTAAAAAAACAACAGTTTAAAATAGCCAGCAAGAAAATTTACTACTCCCACTTACCTCATGCGGTTGATCATGATTTAAATAGTTCCTGAAGAAGTGGTACTGTTCATCCTTATTTGGGTACCTGCAACAGCATAAGGCCCAAAAATGGATTCATAATCTCTATATATTGTTACTGCGAAAGGAAAAAGAACAAAAATAAAACATGACGAAGAAAGACAACATACAAGCTATAGTCACAATCATAGCCAGCATATTCGTTGAAGTGATTCCCAATGTCAAAACCTCTGTAACTGTAAGACCCATACTCAAAGTCGATGAAGTAAAGTTTCTCTGCATATTTAGCAAGACAAATAAGATTTCATTATAAGTCATATCAACTGATAGGAAGAAACTTTTGATAATATTTGTCATGCCCTATGTACATCAACTCGAGCCTGGGTATCAGACATTGATAAGTATCAAAATGTTTAACCCATCCAAAACCTTACCTGTCCACTGTTTTATGACCAACATCAAGGATCCATATCCCATACCCCTGTCAGAGAGTCTCCAACTGGGGTGTACTTGTTATAGTACAAGGGTCCGTGTAATACAATTTAAATCCCTGGATAAGCATAATATCAGGATCCTCCCCTACTTTGTCCACAGAAACTGTATTTAGTTTCATTTAAGGATACCTTTCCTCCGGATCAGTTCATTTAAAAAGTTCAAGCAATATGCTTTACTATTGCCACACCCATCCCTTGCATATCCGAGTTACCGGAAACGTCGAACTAAGGTGAACGGTCGTTCCAATACTGGACTAGAACTCTAATGTACAAGGACCAAAATTTAAATGTGCACGCAAGTGCAAGCAAACTTGTTTCCAACAAAAATAACCAGAGAGAGACAGATAACTGGATTATAAATGCAAATTTAATGTAAACTTATGGAAAAGTTACCTTCATCATCATTAAGCATTAAGTTCCCAGCAAGTAAATCGTTGTGAGAAAATACAACAGGGGCATTAATGGGGTCTGTCAATTCCTGTGCCACATTAAAAAGGATTCTTAACAAATAGAATTAAAGAAAAAAAAAAAAAAAGTAACATTTATACGAGGAGGAATATATGAAATTCCTAGATTCTTCAACGCATTTTATTCTAGTCATTGAATTGAAAAAGCTGAAAAGCTGCAGAGGTATAATCCAAATAAAACTTCACTGAAAATTTTTGACAGAGATAATTTAAGAAAGGAAAGAAAAATTAAAAATGGGATTAATTAAAAATAATGATGAAAACATATTCCATAAATTGTCTGGCATAAGCCATCATTCAGAAATAAAATATAAGGAATATCTGATACAACATTGTGATGTTAGCATCAAATATAAAAAATTCCCAAATAAGTTAAGAAAGATAAACTGTTGGGTTATAACAGCCTCAGCTCGAAACAACAGACATTGCAAATGAAAAATGAGAAAAGACAACCTTGAGCTCAGTGACCTCGTGATGAATTTCAGTAAAGGAAATTGTCTCGTATTTTTCCTGCTTCTCGCTATCATCAAACTTGAGGCTTGATGCTGCACTCAAACAATTAATGGTGCAAATGTGAGAAAAGTGTAGTGAAATGACTCGTGGACAGGTGGCAATTAATCTGACCTAGATTTTGACATAGTATGGATAGGTTATACAGCAAAGAAAACTATAATGCAAATCTTAACAATCAATATTTCACAGGAGAGATCAGTCATTATTTAAAGAAAACCTTTTTCAAAGAACTTGAAGATGTCATTCCATAGTTGAGGTTCTTTAGAACCTGGAATTTCCACCTGGTGGAATTTGCAAAGTTGTTTTGCAATTACAGCTGCAAGCTTTGGTTTTCTCATGTCTGTCAAAAAATTGAAACAAAATCAAGACTCTATTAGTAATTCTCATCACAAAGAGAATACTTCAGTTATCAAACTGCACACAGATCAAATGTACTGCAGCAGAAGGCACTTAAGAATCATGAAAGTAGTATTTCGACAAAACAAAGGTGTGTCAGAACTCAGAAATAAAGCTGGGGACCTAGGACGACCAACACCCTCCCACCACTCGGCAAGTTGGTGTCAAACACCGACGCTTGTCGTAAATGCAGTTGGTGCATTCAAATGGTTTTATGGTTTTGTACAATTGGACACGTAGCCGATATGTTGGGAGATACAATTGTCTACGCGCTAGAATTAACAAAAAAAAAAAA
>NC_036245.1:691251-730425 GCF_002742605.1 Olea europaea var. sylvestris | reverse complement strand
ACCATTGCTTGAACAGATCCTTGCATAACTCCCTGCCAAAGTAATGGGAGCAGAATACGAATGAATTGGTTAGAATGGAAAACGAAAGCATTCTTGGTGTCCAATATACAATATCAGTAACAAATTCAACTTCACTTTGTAGTTAAATATAATAGAACCAATAGAGCATTCATATTTTTGTATCTACACACGCCCCAAGTGAAATTAATTTGATTTTTTTTTTTTTTTTTTCATTTTGACTAATCAGCAAAACTCATAAAAGTGAAATTTTATGAGCTCTCCGCAGAAGTATACCAAGCTGAACACCATTGCTGGACCAAACAACAAAGAATACTAGAATTAGGACAGGAAAGGGGATTACGCCCAAAAATTGGATTAGTTTTTCCTGTTATTTTCTGTGCAAACCAGATCACAAAACTCAATTTTTTAAGACTCCCGAGCTGACATACAACATTACCACATTTATGCCAGCTCTTCGCCTATCTAAAAAGGCTTAAACTGAAAAACCTTCAACTTATAAGATGAAAAATCTGCATTGACTGGCAATCGAGAAACTGCCTTGAAATTTCCGTTCTACGTTCCAAAAGCACAGATCGAGTTTTGAATTCCGATTTTCTTTAATCAAAGAAAGCTTAAATGTCAACCTACCTATAAACAGGTATTACCAAACCGAATTTGTTTCCTTAGCATACAGCATCAAAACCGCAATTAATCCTCAGAAAATACAAGCAACAATTTTTGCATTTAAAGTAATAGGTACATCAATTCAGAAACGAGGAAGCAGTAATGCACGGAAATGCAATCTGAAAAAAAAATAATTACAAGATGCTAGGCTTCATGTCGGAAAGCGAGAGCGAGTGGTCGATGGTGCGAGAAGACGACGGAATCTCGGAGCTGTGACTCTCTGCTACTTGGACGGCGTTCCAGATATTCACTCCCCCCATTTTTGAAGAATTTTTCTCAATTTGCCTGTAAGAAAATCAAATCTCTACGCAAACGCAAGAGAATACTACTGTATATAGGAGAAAAATCTATTGAAATTGTCAAATTCAAATGTTGAAACCAAGAGGATGACGCGTTGGGAACCTCTTTCCTCCAATTCCCTCAAATTTATAGGAAGATATTACCGGGAAGTTTACTGCTTTCTTGGGTTAGCTTCAAAGGCCTCCAGGAATTAGAAAATTAGCAATTTTGTCCTCACTTATGTGAAGTGTGAACAGATCTTTTAAAAGTAGAGACTTTCAAAAAATATTAATTATTGAATAATTATTGTATTTTTTATTTTTTACAATCCTAATTATTTTCATATAGTCTTAATTTATACCTATAAATATAAAATAGATCTTTGTTTTTCAATAAAATACACACAAATTATTGACCATTTCTATTCTCTTCTATTTATAAAAGTATCTTCTTTGTTTTTCCAAAAAAATGAATCAATTTCTTCCACCCAACTGAACTTGCAAGGTGATCATTTATTTTGGGCCAAAAAAGGGTTGTAATATTCAAACTTCAAATTACATAAAAATAAATATGGTATACAATATTCGAATTATATATATAGACACACATATACAAAAGGGTACCTGTACCCAAAACCGACATAGGTGGGTAAGTAGAGAATAACTAGGAGTTACTTCAGCGTCATGGCGCTTGTGCTCGAACATTGGCCAATCTATGTTCGTTCAAGAATCTTTTCATGCATTATGTTAGGTATCAAGGAAAATCAATTATGGCTGAATTGAATTGGGTCCACGAATCTAAGAAATAGTGAGAATTCTTGATCTCTCTCTTTCATAAGAATATTACGAAGAAATGCTTTAATTTACACTTTGAATATTATATTGGTGTTTTTTGGTAAAATGTAAATCTATTTAACACAATAATATTCTAAGAGAATATTGTGTTAATATTTCGAAAAAAATATTCATGTTCTTTTTATTTTTTAATGTATGAATATCAATATTAAAAAAAATAAAAAATAAAATATTGTGATATTGCTTACAATTTATGTGTATTCATAATAAAAAAGAGTATTATTTTGTAGTTCCTGAAGAAACGATCATTTAAATATGCCACTAATCTAAAATGATACTGCTAACTTTTTCTTAAAAAGCATAATTTTAAATCGGCATTCTATAAGAATATTTTATTATTCTATTGATGAAGCAAAACTTATATGCATCATTATTCTAAAAGAATAACGTGTCATTGAAAAGAATATCAATTGTCACTTTTAAGGAAGCACAACTTTTTCTACATTATAATATTTTAGTAGAACATTACATTGTTTTTTTCTTACATAAAGTGCAATTTAATATTTCAGTATAATATTACTTGTACCCAATAAAAATAATAATATTGCTCCCAGATATCAAAATCTTTTATAATGCAATCTTTTAAATAATAATTTATTATTGCTCATGCAAAATCACAACTTATGTTAATATCCTAAAAGAATATTATTAGCTTTTGAAAAGAATGACATTATAAGTACAAATTTTAATAGCCCATGTTTGAGCCACATTTTAGGAAAAAATGCATTATTCATGTCAAATCAATGAGAAATGTATGGTTAAAAAATAAGAAAAAGTTTTAGATTTACGTGTAATATTATTTTATTAAAAATGTGTAGTTGAAATAATGTCAAATCACTGGTGAAAAATATATTTTTTTGAAAATAATGTGGCTCAAACAAGCCCATTTTCTTCTAGAATATTAATCTACTTAACCCAACGAAAAACTAGTCTAAATTTACCAATATTAATCTGGATAACTTGAGAAAAGCTAACTTCACTGATAAAATAGGTAATGGAGTTTTAAAATTGGTTAAGGATGTACCTGTTTCCATTAAGGCCAGAAAAAATGATATTTATAGCTATTGGGGAAGTGATGAGAGGTTTAGATTTCTTTATCTCTTCTCTTCTGCTAAGGCCATCACACACATAAAATGGCACAATATACTAGCATATATGGGTATTAAGGGTCTTAAACTTCTTAATGAAAAATATATTTTTGGTAATAATTGTGTGTCTAGTTTATCTTTCTGTGATCACTATATTCTTGGTAAGTATCATAGATCTTATTTTCTCCATGAGTGTTCATAAAATTAAATGTTTGCTTGAATATGTACATTCAGACTTGTGGGGTCTTATTGGTATTCTACATCAATTGGAAATAGGTATTTCTTGTATATTATTGATGATTACACGAGAAAAGCTTGGGTTTACCTTTTAAAGGATAAGGTGGTACTTTCTAAAATTTTAATAATTGGAAAAGACAGATTGAGAACCAAATTGGCAAAAGGTTCAAAATTTTGAAAACTAATAATGACCTAGAATTTTGTAACAACAATTGACAATATGTGCAAAAGAAAATGGAATAACAAGGCATAAGATTGTTCCTTACACCCTCCAGCAAAGAGGAATAGCTAAAAGGATGAATAGAATCATACTTGATGAAGTGTGTTGCATGATGTTAAGTTTTGGTGTTCCAAAGTCATTTTGGAGCGAAGCTGTTATGACTGCTTATTATTTGATTAATTTAACTCCATCTACTGTATTGAATGGCGACATTCCTCATGAAAAATGGTCTGGTAAACTAAATGAATATCTCTATGCTTAGAACTTTTGGTTATGCTGCATTTTCTCATTAGAGTGAGGGAAAGCTTTAGCCGAAAGCTAAAAAATGTGTTTTTCTAGGTTACCTTGAGGGTGTTAAGAGGATTACAAGTTATGGGATAGAAGTCAAAAAGGACTTAAGATTATTGTGAGTAGAGATATTATATTTAATGGGTGAAATGCCATGCCTTAAAACTGAGGCTGAACCCGTGGGTGAAGAAGAACAAGATGAAGAGATAGATCAATTAAAGGCGAAGTTAGGAAAACTTAGCACATATATCCCTACTACTCCTAGTGAGATGAAGAATCAGGTTTAGCAACTCGAGGTGGAGAATAGATAGGAATAGGTGATAGAAGAGTATCATGAGGAAGAGAATTACTAAGCAGATTATAATTTAGCCAGGGATAGAGAGAACTATAGTCGATAGCACCTAGAAGATTTGGATATGAATCTGAGTTAGCTTTTGCTTATGCGAGCTATGAGGAAATGATTAATAGAGAGTTAAAAAACTTTGAGGAGGCGATAAAGAGCAGTTTAAGGCAATGAAAGATGATAAGTGAGTTTTTTTAAAAAAGAATCAAACTTGAGAACTAGTACCTAGACGTAAAAATAAATCTATAGTTGACTGTAAATGAGTTTTTAAGGTTAAAGAGGATACTAAAACATCTGAACCCGTAAGATTTAAAATTAAGTTGGTGGCCAAGGGGTATACACAGAAGGAGGAAGTTGATTATAACAAGATTTTTTCACTGATTGTTAAGTATACCACCATTAGGGTTAGGCTTACATTGGTTGCATATTTTGATTGGAAACATGAACAACTTGATGTAAAAATTGTCTTTTTATATGGTGAATTCGATGATCAAATCTTTATAAATCAACCAAAAGGTTTTAAAAACAAATAAAAACTTGATCATGTGTATTTTTTGAAAATATTTTTATATGGTCTAAAGCAATCACCAAACTGTGGTATAAAAGATTTTATTCTTTTGTACTTAGCATAGGTTTTCAAAGGACTAAGTTTGATTATTGCATTACTTTCAATATGATGGCGCTAATAATGAAAATGTGTTTTTATTATTATATGTGGATGATATGCTCTTAGTTGGTTCATCATCCAAATGGAGAAACAAAATAAAATTAAAGTTGAATGGCGAATTTGACATGAAAAATCTAACTAAAGCTAAAAATATCATACGTATGAAAATTGAAAAAGATAGGTCAAACTCTTCTTTGTTTTCGTATCAGACCTCTCATGTTTCAAATGTGTTGAAAAGATTTGGCATACATGATTGCAAACATGTTACATTACTTGTAACTAGTCATTTTGTATTATCTAAAATTCAGACTTACTGTAATGAAAGAGAAATAGAATGTTTATTAGAATTCTATACTCTAATGTGATTGGATCTATTATGTATTTGATAGTTTGAACTCGATCAGATTTATCCTTTGCTAATCTCGATTCTTGAGCATTAGGAAGCCTTAAAATGGATGTTAATGTTTTTAAAGGGGACTTGTGATGTAGGTCCAAAGTTTGGTGCTAATAAATAATGCGTGAAATTGAAGGGTTTTATAGACGCGGACCGTGCTGGGGATAAGGATAATAGAAAATCTACTTCTTTCTATGCGTTTACTTTATCTAACTCTTGTGTTAGTTGAAAATCACAATTACAACATATAACTGCACTATCCACAACAGAATATGGATATATTACTACTACTGAAGCAATTAAAGAGGTTCTATAGCTCAGGTGTTTGCTTCATGAACTTTATGTTTAAATGACTATATGTAGTATATTCTGATAGTCAATCTACTATACATCTATGCAAAGATTCTTTGTTTTTTTTTTCAATAACGCACCAAACACATTGATGTAAGACTAAATTTTATTAGAGATATTGTGTCACAATAAGTGAAAATGCCTACATACAATATAACCCTTGGGACATGGACATTAAAGTGTTGCTATTGGTGAAATTTAGAAGTAGCAAGGATCACCAAATAATGGAAGATGATATTTTCTTGTAGATCCTTTGATGCCATGATGGAGGTTTGTTAGACAAATTATTGTCAAATGATCTTTCGAGCTATGATGTAACTTGATATAATTTTTAGTCGGTATCGACCAAATGACTGAATCAAAAGTCAACACGTTAACGAAATGACTCGACCCTAAAACTATTTGGGCCATTAGAAGTAGCCTAATTTATATAGTGCTACTCATGGTCCACTTTTCTACCTCTTGGACAACTTTTAGGTGATGGCCCACTTAGTGCTATATTTAACCCACTTACCTGAATTGGGCTCGGCCCCTTATTATTCCCCAATGACTTTTACCCTAATGGTTACGTACATAGGTTGCTTCCCTATTGCTTTTACCGTGTGTTAGTATGTGTTATATGCATTTTCCTTTGAGCTCTGTAATTTCGAGCCTTTCACCTTTCTCCTCTCTTCTTAGCCTTCGTGGTTGCTTGTATGGCTGCTAAACACTACCATCCTATTTTCTTTGCAGGTAAACCGAAAGCAACAAAAGTAGAGATTCTTTGAAAGTTTTGGGTCGATTCTTCATAGTGATGTTGATTGATTGGGTGTTTACTGAGCCCGAAAATCGCCTTAGTGATCTCCCATTCCACATAACAAAGTGAATGTTAAAACATTTAATATTGAGGACTTAATCAAGGTTAAAATAATTTTTACCATCACAATGATTTAGTGAAAAATTGATTCATAAAAGAAGTAATGTTTTAAGTGTAGCATGAAAAAGGTTGGTAGTTCTTGACGTACATCCAACTATTTAGATGATATCTATGTACCAGTGAAAGAAAGGAAATTATATTCTCATTTGAGGGTAATCGCTAAGGACTTATACAAGATAAGTCTATGGAGCTTTGTCGTTGTCTTTAGTTTTAAAATTTGCTTATTTCAAGCACATTTGCAACAAATCTACAAATTAGTAGTCTTATTTAAAAGCATCGAAAACAATATTTTAGCTTCGATTTTCTCGCTTATTATAGTCCAATGCCTAAAAGAACAGTAGGAAAGAATCAAAATGCATTAAGGGTCCGTTTGATTGCAAAGATAGAATTGAATTGAATTGAATTGAAAACGAATTTTAGGGAATTGAACTGTCTAGAAATTGTTTTCCTGAAAATTGTAAATTATTGTGTTTGATTGGTATAATTTTCCACTTGTAAAATATTAAAATAAAAGTATTTTTTAGTATTCGTCTGACTTTATTTTATATGAAAATTGTCAATTAAAGGGATATATTTTACTGGTATTAGGAATGAAATTTGTTTCCATTGTCAACAAAAAAAATAAAAAAATCATCCATCTTTTGGTATTCGTTTGATTTTGTTTTACATGAAAATTGCCAATTAAAGTGAAATATTTTTTTACAATAATTCTTATAATTTATTTCCATTGCCAAAAAAAAAAAAAAAAACTGTAAACAGTAGGTTGGAAAATCAATTCTCACCATTTAAAAACCAAGAAAATACAATTTTCCAAAACAAGCAAGAAAATGGAATTCCATGGAAATTAAAACATATCAAACACACAAAATTGGAAAAAGGTGGAATTCGAATTCCATTTTCCATGAAATTCGAACGAATCAAACAGGCCTTAATAAATGGAACAAACAACTTGCAAGAATTGAAAACTTTAGGATCTTAGAACAACCAGCCATTTGCACTGCAAAAAATGTAGTAACTAAGGAATAGACAATGATAGCTATGTTACTAAGATAAGAAGGCTGTTACAAAAATATAGTAGAATATAACAATGATTTATTATAGGTTAATGCTTATTGTACAGAAAAAAAATTCCAGACTTCCTACAGATGTGTTTGAGATGGGGTGAATTAAAATATTGCAAAAAAATAACTCACCCACCTTGCATGTGTGTATTTTGTAAGAGTTCTGTATAATAATTTCTATACGAGTAGCTTTGCTCTTTATTGTATCAGAAACAAAACAAATAGGAAATGAAAATTGCATAAATATATACAACAGATTCATCTCCTCACTATAGGTGTTTGAGGTTTCTTTTGAGTGTCTGCCTCTTGAGATACAACGGAAAATCAATAAAAATCGAGCACTTCGTTTTTACTCTGACGAACTAAATTATATTAGAACATGAACACTAAGACTTTCTAGTAGAAAATGAAACTTTTTGCAGACGAAAACTAAAAACTGTATGAGAGAAATTTACATGTGTGGAATATAGGAAAAGCCGAGATTTATTATTAGCTAATGCCCCACGAATGAGTGGCATGAGTGACCAACAGTTATAGGTGTTACACACCCAACACTATCAATAACTTCACAATTACATTTTAGTTTTGAAAGTTGAAGAATCGGTTTGGAAGAAAAAGATCAGATAATTTATAGGAAATAAAGGCAAAATATGAACCTGCCTAAGGGGTTAATTTTGGTCCATTTGTGTAAATAGGTGGCGCACGCACACAAGTTTAAGATCCGAAGTCCTAATCAATCCATAATTTGTACTCTCTACATGTGTATGTGGAAAGAGCCTCTACGTTACATATAATTGCATTCTACTGAAAGTGTAGTTATATATAAACTAGCCATTTTCCTATGTGGGACAAGCTTAAATTAATTTTTCCTCCAACACATAAATATCTTCAAATTCATCATTTTAAATTTCAATTTCTGTTTCATCCGAGCATCATTTTTGATAAGTAAATATATGATTTCGATGTTCTCACGAAAATGAACACAAATCAACTTTGATATTTCAAAATGAATGAATGGCGTCCACTAAAAATTATGCCAAAAGTAATCCATCAATCCATTTTTACTACAAAGGCCACCTGCAAAAAATTAACACGTATTTGATCTAGTATCATAATTCTACTACACTGATGCAAAAAAAAAAAAAAAAGCGAACTTGTAAATCAACAATTCAGGTGACGTAGAACGAAAACATGAATAATTACAAAAAGTCTTGCTCATAGCAGCATGAATGGATGTTGTTTGAATTTAGCTTGAACGGATATGAAAAATATTGGAATCCATCAAAGAACAAGAAAACTGAATTATTACTAATCAAAAATGAATGTAGGGTTTCTAAACCCTTAATACATATTTAAAGGGTCAAATGAATCTTAATCAAATCCAAATTATAGTTCGATAGACAAATTTGAATAAAATTAAAAAAAATTGTAAAAGTAACGAAAATACCATTAACTTGACTAAAAAAGGTTAAATCAGACCCTTAGAATTTGACCCCTAAATCAACTGGAATTTCTTGATTTGCTTCCTTCGTCAATTCAACAAGGTAATTTGCTAGAGGTAAACTCCTCATTGAAAAATGCTGTAGCCGGTCCCGTCCCATCCCCTACAACCTATTCTTAATGCCAATTCTTATAAAACTAGTATGCGTCTCGTGCGTTGCACGAATTTTGTATTTATTTTGGTTTTATTAGCGTAAATTTTATAGATTGTACATAAAGTATTTGGAAATAAAAAATGTTTGTTTGATTCTCATCTTTTGGTCGACTGTATATTTTATGTCATAATAATTTATTTTTATTCTTATAAAAAAGTATAATGAATGTTGTGATTGTATATATGTCAATGATAATTTATTTATAATTATTTATTGTATTTTTTTGTTTAATGTAGATACAGATATATTTTTTTATCTGATATTGCAAATAAGTTGTAAATTGAATTTTGTAAAATGCTTTTCTTTAACAACTTCGATTCGAGAGGCTATACTTGTGTTCAAAAATAACTCATGCAGTTGTAAATTGAAAGAGAATATCCACATACAAACATTTAAACAATAAACTCAGGTTCACACGTAAAATAACTTGAAGTGGCACTAATTGGATGACCAACTCCCTTGTTGATATAAGAATTAGAACCATAACAGCAAGCCTATTCTTCAAACGATACAACAGTCACTCCAAGGTTGGTAGAGCAAAAGAATTTTAAAAAAAAAATTAAATAAATTTTATTTGAAAGAAAAAAGAATTAAAAAGAATTTAAATAAATTGATAAAAAAAACCAATTATTTATAAAGTAAAATTTTCAATTTTAATTAAATAATATTTATATATTCTTCTTTTAATTTTCATAACTTTATTTTATTTTTTACTTCTAAATAGTTTTAAACGAATTGTTTTACTTATATAAGTAATTTTTACATATATTAGAAATATTTTTTGTTAATATGTTTATTTTTAATTTTTTTTTTTTACTAAAAGTGATTTTTTTTTTTTTTTTACTTATAAAAGTGGTCAGCACGGAATAAGGCGAGAGGTATGGAAAGTTGCGTGTTACATAGATTCACATTGCCTTTTTTACATTATATATATAATATAATAATATAAGCAAATGAGTTGATTTGAAAATGTGTGGCCATAGCGTATGAAAATGGAGAACAGAAAAGTACAAAAAAAAATTTGAATAATCCTCAGTGCACGGAGACCACACTATATATAATTTTTTTAATTCTTTTCTTTTCAATTTTTTTAATCTATAAATAACTTTTTCGTTAAAATTGAAAAATTAAGTTTTATTTGGAAGAGAAAAGAATTAAAAAGAAAAAAATAATTGATTTTTTTAAGAAAAAAACGTTTTTATTAACACATACGTTTAATCTCCGTTTAACTATTTTCGATATTTATTTAGATCATCTGATATCTCTATGATATAGTTTTCAAAATGAGTTTCAAGAGAATGTAAAATATTTATCGATTCGACTATCGTACAATCGTCGACGAATTTTTAAAGTTAACTTGTTATCGAAAATTTCGAAATAATAATAAAATAATTGATTTTTTTTAAGAAAAAACGACTTATGCGTATTTTTTAACATATATATTTAATGTCCGTTTAACTATTTTTTATATCTATTTAGATCATTCGATATCTCTACGATATAATTCTCAAAATGAGTTTCGAGAGAATATAAAATATTTATCGATTCGACTATCGTACAATCGTCGATGAATTTTTAAAATTAGCTTGTTACCGAAAATTTCAAAATATAGTTTGAAAATGCCTACTTTGACGTCCCGTAACATTTGTTATGATTGACTGTTTCACGCACCGTTAACGACGTGCAATACTATGCTGCGAGTACTTCTAAACGATATCAAAAATGTAATACTTCGACTTCGTTTGATATCCAGTAATGAGTTTGAAAATGAACACAAACACATAAATAAATAGATAATCTATTTCTCTCTCCGTGGAGGGAGACCTTGGTCTCCTTGCACGGAGACCTAGCGTGCAACGAGACCAAGGTCTCCGCGCACGAAGTCTTTGGGCGTCCTCTTATTTTTTTCTTCTTTTTTAAATAAAAGCTAATACATCTTATATATATAATTTTTTTTACAACTTGAAGCAAATTTTTTATTATGTAAAGAAATATATTTAAAATTTTGAATTAATATTTAATCTAAAGTAATATTTAGATAAATTTAATTTAAAAAATTCAATATTATTAAAAAATTAAATATTGTCTGAAATTATTAGATATATCCAACTACGATGATATAGTTTTTTTTTTTTTAGTTTTCTATATCTATAATAATATAAAAAAAATATCCATGCACTCTATGCACGGAGGAACGCGTCGTTTTTGCTCCCCACTTGGAAAAAAATGAAATTTTAAATAATTAAAAAAATTTACGACATACCGCATAATTTTTTTTGAGCAAAATGATGTATTGAGAAAAATGTTGTGAAAAAATAATAAATAGTAATAAAAAAATTGATTTTTTTTAAGAAAAACGATGTATACGCATTTTTTAACACATACATTTAATGTCTGTTTAACTATTTTCGATATTTATTTAAATCATTCGATGTGTCTACGATATAGTTCTCAAAATGAGTTTCGAGAGAATGTAAAACATTTATGATTCGTACAATCGTCGACGAATTTTTAAAGTTAGTTTGTTATCGAAAATTTCGAAATAGTAATAAAATAATTGATTTTTTTAAGAAAAAATGATTTATGCGTATTTTTTAACACATACGTTTAATGTCCGTTTAACTATTTTTTATTTTTTAAAATATTTATGTTGTTTACATTATAAATTTTTTTTCAATTTAAAATTCTTTTCTCTTAATAATTCCAAACAGAAACTTAGTTTTGATTTGTATTCTAAATAATTTTTCTTTTTTCGACTTAAAATTCTTTTTTAATTTCTTGCTCTTTAATTTTTTTTTACTCACAAGTAACTTTTTACCCCTTAGAAATATTTTCTATCTTATATTATTAGTATTTTTATTTTTTAATAATTTTAGATAATATTTAATTTTATAGTAATAAAATATATAAAAAAAATTTACTTTAAAATATTTTATTATACTGTAAGAAACTGCTACAACACGTAATTTTCATACCCCCCACCACTCCATGCTCAACCACTCTTATATAGATATATATATAGTAGGGATATAAGAAAAAATTACTTTTATATAAAAAAAAATATTTTACAAAAAGTTACTTTTAAGTAAAAAATTTGAAGAAAAAAGAATTAAAAAGAATTTTAATTTTTATTGTTCACATTATAATTTTTTTTTCAATTTATAATTCTTTTTTCTTAATACTTCCAAACAGAAACTTAGATTTGAGAAATTTTTTTCTGTATAATTTTACGTTATGAATAACAGTTTTTTCAATTTAGAATTCTTTTTAATTTTTTTCTTCAAATTTTTTATTATTAATCAGTATTTTTTAATAGTTTGATATAAAATTTAATTTTCTAGTAATAATTCAATATATAAAATGATGAAAAAAACATATTCACCTCGTGCATAGAGAAAAAAATTTCTGTCATACCACATAATTTTTTTTTGAGCAAAATGATGCATCAAGAAAATTGTTGCAAAAAAAGAATAAATAGTAATAAAATAATTGATTTTTTAAGAAAAAACGATGTATATGCATTTTTAAAACATACGTTTAATCTCCGTTTAACTATTTTCGATATTTATTTAGATCATCTGATATCTCTACGATATAGTTCTCAAAATGAGTTTCTAGAGAATGTAAAACATTTATCGATTCGACTATCGTACAATTGTCGATGATTTTTTAAAGTTAGCTTGTTATCGAAAATTTCGAAATAGTAATAAAATAATTGATTTTTTTAAGAAAAACGACTTATGCATATTTTTTAACACATAAGTTTAATGTCTGTTTAACTATTTTTGATATCTATTTAGATCATTCGATATATCTACGATATAGTTCTCAAAATGAGTTTCAAGATAATGTAAAACATTTATCGATTCGACTATCGTACAATCGTCGATAAATTTTTAAAGTTAGCTTGTTATCGAAAATTTCGAAATATAGTTTGGAAATGCCTATTTTGACGTCCTATAACATTTGCTATGATTGACCGTTTCGCGCACCGTTAATGACGTGCAATACTATGTCGCGAGTACTTCAAAACGATATTAAGAATGTAATATTTCGATTTCATTTGATATCCCATAATGAATCTGAAAATGAACACAAAAATATAAGTAAAAAAATAAAAATAAATAAATTCTTTCTTTTGGACTCCGTGCATGGAGTCCTTCCTTTTTTTCCCCCCCTCTGTGCATGGAGACAGTGTCTCCGTGCACGGAGAGATAATTTTTTTTTTAATTTAAAATTCTCTTTAATTCTTTTCTCCTCAAATTTTTTTACTTACAAGTAATATGTTGTAAAAAAATTTCTGTCATATTATCTTTATCTTTTATCTTTTTTTTTTTATATATAAAACTGATTTTTTTCTTATATCCCTACTATATATATCTATATCGGAGTGGAAGAGGAATAGAAATTGCACGTTGCAGTAAATTTGGAGGTAGTGTATAATAAAATAAAATATATATCAAACAAACGGCGTCGTTTTTTTGCCCCCAATTGAAAAAAAAAACAAAACAAAATAAAAATGCTACAATAAAGATAGATCAGGACACTGTTGCTTTCTACAGTGCCCTCACATTTTTCTTTTTCTATAGAAGGGATAAAAACAAAAAAGAAAAGAAATTAAAGAAATAATTGCAGTCATAGTCCCAAATTTTTTTACAAAGTGCAATCGAGTCCCAATTAAAAACAGTTATTATTATTATTATTATTATTATTTAAACTCTTTCTTCCCAATCAACCCCCTATCTAATCTCCTTCTACCACTACCACCAACAGCAGATAAGAGAGAATTACTTGCCAAAGCAATACTAAGATCTTCAATAGAGAAAAAGAAGGTCAAAGCCATGTTATTCCTAATGAGTATTAAAGAATTTGCTTCCAAAGATATTCGGCTCTTTACATCATCCACTTATACCTAAACTCATTTTAAAGTTAAGTATGCCTAGAAAAATAAAAAAAAACACATGAGTTAAAGTTGTACACTCTGAATACAAAATCTATGTCCACTAGATACCACTATTGAATTGCTATCTCTAAGAAGATTATTGAAAAGCATTGTTGGACTCGCTCCTCTTTGTTTTTTCTCGTAGTTGATTCCTCGCCCCTTGTTAGACCCACTTCTCTTTCCTTCTTTTATGTGGGCATCAAAGTTGAGGAAAGGGACCTTCGATTGCCTTTTGCGCTTAGCGTCAGAAAGAGGTGCTTCTGCAACGAAGGGGTGTGCTCTTTCTTCTTCTGAGTGAGAGGATTAGCTAGGCGCAACTCTCTCAGCTATTTATGCTGACGTCCATACTTCATACGGAGACTTACTTTAGAATCCTTTATATACGAGGAAAATATTAAAGTGCCACAATACATGTATAAATTTTCAAAGTATCTCTATAATACCCAAATTTATTTGTTGGCACCTTATTGTGAAGGTCGAATCGCATAAAGGGAAAAAGTGTACAGTAAATAAAGCATGAGCCAAAATTATTATATGGGATTCACAATTTATTTTTTTGAGCCTAAAAAAGTAGTGAACTCGGATAGTTATAAGCACAACCAAGCCCCAAATATGTGTCAAGTAACCTTTTTTATACATTGATGTAAGACAAAAAGTTTGTCCTAATTTCTAAAATTTTCTTCATTTTTAACTACACATTTTCGTAATAAATTAATTTAACATGTAAGTTTAAAATTTTTCACTATTTTTCAATTTACATTCCTCAAAAAATAAAATAAATAAATAAATACATAAAAATGATAAAGTTTAGAGAAAATTGCAGCAGTGGTTCCTAACATTTTCATTTTTTACAGACTTTATTCTGATCTTTATTTTGTGCTAGCAGAGGTTCTTAACCTTTCATAAATATGTATCTGAAATCCATCCGAACGAAAATCATCCAAAATACTGTTAGTTGACCAGAAAAATTAAGGAATCAACGTCCAATAAAATTGTACAAAAACATTGTCAAAAAAGATATCAACATCCAATAAAATTGTCGCGATAGCAAATAGTTCAAGGAATTTCCTAGTCAATTAACGGTGTTTTAGACAATTTTCATTCAGATAGACTTCAGGTGCATATTTATGAAAGATTAAGGATCTTTGCTGGCATAAAATGAAAGTTAGGATAAAGTCTATAAAAAGGAAAAAGGTTAGGGACCGCTGCTGCAATTTTTCATAAAGTTTATGCTAAAGAATTTTCTATCGAACGTGCCCATCACGCTCCTGGAAACGATGTCCGTTATTGTTGAGTCTTTTGATCTTCCATCTTCATAACGATCTTCTCCACTCCATTAAGGGAGGAATTCGTAAAGCACTTCTTTCTCTCTCTAAAATGACTTGGGAATTTGCGCCTCTCTACAAGTTAAACACTACTGCCAGTAATGGCTGCTCTTTCGGTACGAAACGATCCATGTCTCGTCTTTTATAGGGTTCTTCATCTGAACCTTCTGCACCCCTTTTAACCCCCCCTTTTCTCTCTGCATTTTTAGCTTTTTCACTGTACCATTTTGTCATTTTCTCTGTATTCAAAACCCTTTTCATCAGAAACCTCCCGTCACTCTACCTATAGCATTTAGTGCGATTTTTTCACAATGTCGCCACCGTGGTTCACTGATTCAGCAGCTGGGTTAAACCGTTCGGGTCGTCCCACACAACCCACCTACCTGCCACCTTTCCGCCGTGACGAGAACGTCACGATCAACACCTCCTTCCATGGCCATGGCCGAGGCCGTGGCGGTGGCAATGGAGGTGGTGGACATGGTCGGGGACGTCGTGGGGGCCGTTCTGGTAGATATTTCCACGATGAAAACCCCAACAACTTCCCACTTGATATCTCTCAGAAATTCAACGAGTTGAAGGTTACTCCAGAAGAAGACGACGCTTCAGAGTTGAATGCAAGTGCGTATGATGACACGCCGGTCGAAGCTTCTGGCACCGACATACCCCCGCCTGTGATGTCATTTTCTGAGATCTGTTTCGCAAGCCAGTCTCTGATTGAAAACATAAAGAGGTGCAAATACGCGAAGCCCACGCCCATACAGAGGTACGCTATTCCGGTGGCCATGGCTGGGAGGGATTTGATGGCATGCGCCCAGACTGGGTCCGGCAAAACGGCTGCGTTTTGCTTTCCCATTATCAGTGGGATTCTTATGGCTAATCAGAAGAACAATAGTTTTGGTCATCCTCGCAGCACAGCCTGTCCACTGGCTCTAATATTAGCTCCTACTAGAGAACTGTCCTGTCAGGTGATTGCTTCTTCTTTGAGTTCCTTATTATTATTATTATTATTTTTTTTGGTTTTTTTCCCAATAACCTTCTCTGTCTTCCTGTAATAAATAATGACTTTTTTTTTTTTTTATGTTTATACTTTTTTGTGGGGTTTGTATGTTTATTCTTTTCTTTATATATATCTGTGCGTTACTGTTATATTCTTCTCCCAAAATCTTTTATCTTTTCTTTTTTGGCCTTTTTTATATGTGGATATCTCTTTTTTTCAGTAGGATGCATGACTATTCACTAAAATGTTACTGATTTCAAATTTGATTTCTTTGACGGAGTTTGTGTTGTAAATCTCTAGATACATGAGGAAGCAAAGAAGTTCTCCTATCAAACTGGAGTAAAGGTTGTGGTTGCTTATGGTGGGGCACCAATTTTCCAGCAGGTTCAGGATTTCTCAGTAACTGTTTCTTGTTTGAAGAATTTTCTACATCCGAAACTTAACATTTTTATGCTGTTTTGACGTTGGCTATTAATTTATCATAACGTCCTTTGGCTGAATTCTAGTCAGTGTATTTGTTGATTGTAATGTTACAATGGTTTAAGTAGATTGTTAGATTGTAAGGTGATGAAGTTAGATAGCAGGGACGTGATGGCTTCATGGTCTTCTTGTCGAAGTAGTTGCCATGTATTAATGATTTTTATGTTTCTCGTAATGATGTTTAGTCATTCTAAGATACTATAAGTAAATTTTTTATTTATTTTTACTCTTGGTTAATCATGATCTTGGGTAGCAGCATCATGGATTGAGAACAACGACTTCTGAGTCTTTTTATGTTTCAAAAGCTTTCCACTTTTCATTCCTCATCATTTACATTTGTGTGTTATACTGATTGAGAGCAATTGATGTTTTCATTTTATGTAACTTAATCAAGCCTTTATAGGTCTGGCTCTTGTACTAATCTGTTTTCCTTTTGCTATTTTTGCTTCTATAGTTACGCAATCTGGAAAATGGCGTGCACATTTTAGTTGCTACTCCTGGACGCTTGGTGGATATGATAGAAAGAGAAAGGGTTTCCCTGAAGAATGTGAAGTATTTGGCTCTTGATGAGGCTGACAGAATGTTGGACATGGGCTTCGAGCCTCAGGTCCGGAGGATTGTTCAGCAAATGGAGATGCCTCCACCATCTGCAAGGCAAACATTGCTTTTCAGTGCAACATTCCCAACTGAAATACAAGTTTGTTTTTCAATCTCTGTCCTCTCATGTTTCTAAAATTTGGTTTCTAACACGGTTGAACTGAATATGAATATTTCATATTTTGTACTGTTATTGCATATTTCATTCATTAACAGTATGCATTTAAACAAAACGATATACTTTGATTATATCCAAAGATTTGTAGCTTCAAAATTGTTATCTGAGTATCATTATGAAAACATCTTCAAGGTTATACTGACTCTCTTGATGGGCTTGGGGATGAAGTTCTGGATAATTACTTAAAAGTTCCATGCTCATTTCAACAAACTTGGCTTTGGTTTGTCAGAAGTGCAGTCCTAATTTTTCTTGCCATTTCATTCTTGCAGAGGCTTGCATCTGATTTTCTATCAAACTACATATTTGTAGCTGCTGGGAAGGTTGGCTCAAGCACCGATCTCATTGTTCAAAGAGTTGATTTTGTTCCTGATATGGACAAAAGAGACCATTTGAAGAATCTTCTTTATGCCCAGAAGTCAAAGGGGACCAGTGGAAAGGTACACCAACTGGCAATGTAGTATTCTGCACCATATTAATGCTTTATACTTACCCTAAACTATAAATTTCTAGGTGGCTGATGTACAGAAATTATATTTTTGCAGGATGCTTTGACCCTTGTTTTTGTAGAGACGAAGAAAGGAGCTGATACGCTGGAACGCTGGTTGTGCAGAAGAGGTTTCCCTTCTACTGCCATTCACGGTGACAAAGTTCAGATGGTCCGTACTTCTTGCTCTCTTATCATGTTTCTCGATATACAAGGCATTGTAGAATGTCTTGTTGAAAGTTTTGAGTGTTGACATTTTTATTAGTTAAGCTTGCATTGAACATGTTTCATTTAGCACATACATTTTCCATGTAATTTGTATTCTGTCTTAGAGCTGTCTCTACAACTAAATAGAACGGTCTGGTTTGGAGAATATGGTTATCATGTTTTTCCAATTTTTGGCATTTGGGAGAAGTCATTGTCTAGGATCTACCGACATGATGATGACACGTTGCCAACACATTTCTGATATGCCATATAGAGTGTCCAAATTATTTTTTGGTTTTATATTGCTGGACAGATAGATGACATACCGAGATATACATTGCCGACACGCCAAGGGACACATTGTTGACATGCAATTGATAGTTACAAACAATTTACTTCAAAATGTAAGAAATAAAAAATTAAAAAACGTTGATATTACTTTAATCATCATGGTGGGGACGTCAGTTCTTTTTTGAAAAATTGCAAGTAGGGGAGTCTGGTAATTTTTTAAATATTTTGCTGGCATGTCCATATCGTATCATATCTAACACTCGTGCCCGTGTAGGTATTTCCTAGATGATTATCATATAGTTTCTACTTCTCATAGGACTAACTTCTACTTGCTAGATGGTAGATAGTGTTTTTAATACTATTCTTTTCATTTGTTTCTATATTAAACATTGTCTATAAGCAGTTTGATTTAAAAGAATTTTTGCGAATTCTTGATTCCTTGAAATGTTGAATATAAACTAGCATATTATTTAGCCTGTTGTTTGTTGACGTGCACATATGTTCCTTTAATATGAAAACGTGTATCTTGATCGATTTGCAGAAAATTCCCTGAAAATGTAGCACCTCATTTTTTTTACCTTCTTTTTAATGGATGAAGGAGAGAGAACAGGCATTGAGATCATTCAGAAGTGGACTCACTCCAATTTTGGTTGCCACAGATGTTGCTGCACGTGGATTGGATATATCCAATGTTGCTCATGTTATAAATTTTGATTTACCAAAGACCGTAGACAATTATGTTCACAGGATAGGTCGGACGGGACGTGCTGGAAAATCTGGTTTGGCCACAGCATTTTTCAGTGAGAAGAATGCACCTCTTGCAAAAGACCTTGTAGAACTGATGGAGGAAGCAAATCAAGAAATTCCAAACTGGCTTAAGGAATATGCTGAGACAACTTATATTGCTGGTAATGGAAGATCTAAACGATTTGGAGGCAGCAAATTTGCCGGTTATGATTATAGAAGTGGCGACTATGTTAATGGTGGTAATGGGGACTTCTCTAGCCACTATGCTAATAATTCGACAGCAAATCCGTATCCCTATTCTGCTCCCGACACTTCAACATTTGTTCCTCATGTCGTCCCTGCTGGTGCTGATGTTTCTGGTTTCAGCGCTGTCCCTGTTGCGGGTTCAAATAGCTCTGGATTTGATTATGGTACTGTCGTTGCAACTGGCTGGGGTTGACTGTTTTGCCCTTGTTAGTTTCATGCACTTCGTGTTGAAACTCCCAATTAAATGAGCTTCAAATGAGAAGGGTGGTTGAGAAAGAGCAAATACTGTTTTTTCTTCATGCAGATGTTATTTAACTTGTGCAGTGAATTATTATTGTATTTTTATATTTTGAATATGTATATCTCCTAGTAAATAAAGAGAAGGAATTGGATTGTCCCTTTTATTTTGATATAAGAAAATTATAAACAACCAAAATCTTGAATTTAACAAAGTTTCAGTGTGAAAATTAAGATGATTGATTTTAATAAGTTCATGACAAGAGGCGGCGCAAGTGATTTTTGGGGGCGTCAAGAGCATAATTTCAAGAACAAACAATAAAATATTAGTTCATGCATATATCATCATCAATCAAATTAAGGCTTACATTAGTGGTATTTTTTTGTCCAAAAATTATCATAAATATGACAGAATATTATTATTTGCATACCCATCTCAGTGTGAAAATTAAGATGATTGATTTTAATAAGTTCATGACAAGAGGCGGCGCAAGTGATTTTTGGGGGCGTCAAGAGCATAATTTCAAGAACAAACAATAAAATATTAGTTCATGCATATATCATCATCAATCAAATTAAGGCTTACATTAGTGGTATTTTTTTGTCCAAAAATTATCATAAATATGACAGAATATTATTATTTGCATACCCATCTCATCCATATATAAATGGAAGCAAACAACATACTAATACAAATCTTCATTAATTAACTTTTCTTGTCACCTCCTTATTACTTTTATAGTCTTTCACTCAAATCTTCAGTACAACATAATTCAAGAGACAAGAACCATCTAAATATTTTCTTCACTCTAAATGAGTCATTCTTTATTTCTACACAAATTTCAAAATTTCGGAAAATTCTTTACTATGCCCTGATCAGCGTCAGTTATCATTTACTTCTTACGCATCGAATCATCTCTTGAGGAAGTTGAAAGATTTGATTGCATAAGCAAAGATGACTGCAAATAACAAGCAAAATCCAACCACCATAATAGCCCCAATGCCAATGAAATCATGCTGAAATCCAAAAACATTCTTCAATAAAAGCTTTGTAGATACTGTATGAATTCCATCTGAGAGCTTCACAAGTTTATCACTGTCAGAATATTGGGAAGCAACAAGGCCATACAGACTCCAGGCTACTGGGTTTGCCCAATAATACCATCTCCACCATATTGGGATTCTCTGTAATTGTAGAAAAAAGGCATAGAATGTAAGGTTTTAATCGATTATGTAGGCTTCTATGTGAGTTATTGTGTATAAATTAAAAGGCTATCAAATTTGGTTAATCCCGTTTAAAGTGATCTGATAAGGTTTTGGTATTTTGGCTTTAATGTATCTAATTAACGTATGGGCTTTTATGTGTAGAGACCAAAACATTGTTCCTAATTTCATGATGGGCCAAATTAGGTTAATAGGCAGTCGGTATATAAACACGGTTATGGTCCCTGCATCACACTATTTTTCATCTTGCCTCCCAACTATGTCTAATTCAGGTACGCTTCCACTTTAGTTCATATATTCTTGGTGATCCAACATGATAGATTACACCATTATGATGGTAAGCAATTCTACATAGAATAAATTACAGTAATAATCTGCTGCATAAAATCTTTCAGCATGTCAGACCTAGTAGTTTCTTTTGAGCTTGCTTGTACATGATTATGTTATGGATTTAACCTTAAATCTCTATTTGTAGAACAATAATAATCCGAAAAGCAACCAGAATACGAGCAAATTTCACACAAATTTAGTTTGTGATAGTTCACACTCAATTTTGAACAGAAGAGAATCAACCTGTTGAAGTGCCCAGTTGGAGAAGAGTATTTCCAGCACTGACATAGAATACTGGTTTGAGCATGTAGATTGTAAGGAGAAACTATGATCACGGCATAATCTTATAATTCTAACATTCACATTATCCGAGGAAACATCAATTTTAGTTTTTATATTTCAATATATGACAGATGAAAATATATTCAAAGAAAATTAAGATTTCTAGACGATTTTAACATAAATCAGGTACTGCTGTTACTTGATACTTCATTAGGTCTTCAGAAACAAGAGATACTGTTTATGATCAAGCCTGTTAATAACTAAGAATGTGATGATTTTTTTCTTTTTGAAGAGCTTAATTATAATATTCTCTTTGTTTTCGTGATTCTTCAAGTGAAACAGGAGCAGGAGAGAATTTTGTTACCTTGTGAGGTATCATAAATCCGCTGAAAAGATTCCAAAGCATATAAAAAGGGGCAGCAATGATGGCCGCCACATTATGATTTGGCGTCACAGCAGTTGTCATCATCCCGTAAAAGGTAAAGTACAACATACTAAAGTACATAAAAAATGTGTACCAAATAAATTTAGAAGCAGTCCACTCAAAGGAGGCCATTGAGTAGAATATTGTGCAGTAAACTAGTGACTGCATGAATACGTAAGGAAACTCAATAGCGACCTGCACCGGACGAGATTGGTGTTATTGACCATGAAAATAGATTAATGGCACATTCGATAGTGAGGATTTCATAGTACTTAAGAAAATAAGCTAAATTCCTGTTTATTGGACATCCTCTCGTGTACTTTATACCAAACACGCACTAAATATAATGAACAGAGCTGTGATGATTCAAAAGGGCACCAGATACAACACCTGAGCAAATGCAAACGGTAAAGCAGAATACATTCCTGCCGCTCTTTCTCTGTATGAAACAAATCTTTCAACAGAAACAACTGGTTGAACAGAAGTGGCGTTGGTTACACCAATAAAAAGTACTGCTGCATACATGGATCCCATAGCATTAAATATATCCTGCTGTGAGTCCCTACAAAGTATAGAACCAAATAAAATTAGGCCTCATTGGTGATGGGAAAAATATTTAACGGAAAGAAAGGATTGACATATACAGCAATTATTTATTTATGGTAATGCAGTGATCAGACCTTTTTGAACCAAATTGCCAGCATATTGTTCCGAGCATTAGTGATATAATTAATGTGTAGAAGAATCGAACTGCAGTGTATTGTGGGTTTCGCCAGTAAGATAGGTTCTGCTTCCAAAGGCAAGCCACAAACTGATCAAAATATGACTGAGAATACTTCGTGGGGAAATTCAGATCTTTTGTATCGCTACTCGGTTTGCTTAGACTCTCTACCAACTCTTTATTACACCTGAAACATGAAGATCAATAAATTCTGAAAATAAGACATGCATTGAAGTGAAAAAGCTAGTTCAAGAGGCAAAATTTGTACTAAAAGAGAGCATACTCAAAAAGGTGTGATCTTCGGTAAATTTCAGCAAAATCTACACCGAGACGAGCTTCTTCAACGGATGTTGTGACCTCTAAGATCCATGTAGCAGGATTATATCCAGGTCTGATCCTTGGCACACCATCAACTCCCTACAAAATAAGAGTAAAGAATGTGAACGTTCAGTAACTGCTCAATAATTCAATCTTCCAATTGCAAATCAATTATCTGACCTCGAAATACTCAATTAGGTTGCTAGACTTGGGACCAAGAGGACCTGCATAAATGAGCTCTCCTCCCCGTTTCATAAGTAAAAGCTGCAGTATTGGATGAAATTGTCAGAGTACAGCAATAGATATGATCAGGAAGAGATACGCATAGAGAACTGAAGAATCGGGTATGTGTAATGCGATGTTATAGAATCTTGATTAAAGATGCTAAAAAGTTCATTGCCAACTTAGGCACGGAATATATTAACTGTTACGAAGTAGAAAAAGATTGATATGTATCCAATTGCTGTGACAATGATCAGCCAATAGTAAAGTTACAACTTTGTATGACAGAGAAAATAGCTGTCAATATGTATCATCAAATAGTGCTTCAAACGATTGATTCCAATGAAGCGACAAAATAATAATAATAATAATAATAATAATAATAATAATAATAATAATAATAATAATAATAATAATAATAATAATAATTTATCCTTAGCTTCTTGAAAAAAGTACGGAAAAGTTGGATTTCTAGGATAGAAGCAACCTCATCAAAGGATTCAAAGATGTCAATGCTGGGCTGATGGATTGTGCAAACAATTGTTCGTCCAGTGTTTACTATATTCCTCACAGTTCTCATCACAATGGCTGCAGATCTTGCATCCAACCCTGATGTGGGCTCATCCATAAATACTATTGAGGGATTAGCTACCAGTTCAACAGCAATGGTGAGACGTTTTCTCTGTTCTGTTGATAATCCATCAACTCCTGGCAGACCAACCAAAGCTCCTCTCAAAGGAAAAAGCTCCACAAGTTCCATTACCTCCTCAACAAATGCCTGAAATTATGATCTTTCATAAGTCACCTCGTGTCTAGAATGGAAAAAAAAAACACCAGAAGCATTTCAGGTTACCTTTTGCGTTTCCAAATCAATATCTGATGCCAAACGTAGCCAGGCAGAGAACAGAAGAGATTCAAGAACAGTCAAGCAGGGAGAATGAATATCATTTTGCTCGCAGTACCCTGATATTCGAGCAAAAGTCTCTTGCTTTTTTGGATAACCAGATATATTGATACTCCCTTCTACAATGCCTCCAGTTTTTCGGCCAGCTAATACATCCATGAGAGTGGTTTTTCCAGCACCACTTTCTCCAACCAGTGCAGTAAGCACCCCAGGTCTGAATGCTCCAGTAATATTATTTAATAATTGCAGTTTGTCCTCTAATATTCCTTTCTGCTTCAATTCCTGAAATAATGATTATAAAATGTAATTAAGGAAAAACATATTGAACACATGATGCTTGAGAAGAAATCGGAGTGCCTTACACACCAAGGGTACATCCACATGGTAATTTATATTGCTAAATGACATAGCAAGTGGTTGAAAAGGAAGCACCATGCCTTTTTGTTTAAAACTTTTTCCTGAGCAACAAAGAAAAATGGGTATTATGTTAGATAAGAAGTTCCAACCATCAAAGGAGGACCCAAGATAGAAAGACTAGATAGCACACAAAAGGCAATGCCTTCCCCTACACGTGCATGAACAAAGAGACCGACCATGTATGACTTACTTGCTAATGAGCCTGAATACTGCAAAAAGTCTTTTAGCGGCAAAACTACTGGTTGTCCTTTCAGGTTCTGGTCTTTGTCCTGAAGCTTTTCCTTTGAAACAATTGTCTGATGGTTCACCAAAGCTTCAAGAAATTGAGAATAAAACGAACCGAAAAAGATGTTAGTTTTCCTCTCCTGTAATTATTTTTATGCCTCATGGATTAAGATGGACACTGAGGAGTCAATTAAAAAGGGAAACACTTACGGTTCAGGTAGGAAAGAAAGAAGGTAAAAAGGATGTTGAATAGAATTATATATCCGACTAATGCGCCAACGCCAATCCAGTACCAATAGCTCTCTGGAAACAGACTGCGTGACTTGAGCAGTGCCGTGCCTAATGATAAATTTGAGTCGTCTCCACTTCTCTACATGGACAAACCATGTAACTGTTGCTAATCTTTTTTATGAAAATAAAATGAAATATTATTCAGAAGAGATGCCTTTTAGTCTTATGTAAAATCATTTAGTCAGTATGAAAACATGTTCTGCCTAGTCAACTACCAAGTATCGTCCTTTATAAGGTGACAAAAGTTTAAAAGAACTTTAGTTTTCACCAAGTATTTTGAAAAAAAATAATAATAATAATTAATACTATACGAAGATATATCTCTAATCATTTTCAGGGAAAAAAAAAAAAAAGAGAGAAGAAAATGAACACCTTCAGAAAACCAGCTTTACATATTGATTCTTAGTTGAATTCAGCAGAAAAAAACCATTGGAACTGCTGCACGATTTTTATTATTGATCTAATCATTTTTGTAGATGTGGTTGGAAGGAAAGTGGACAACATCTTCATGTAGATGGACCACAAAAGCCCCTTACCATCTCAATTAATTTTGTATTTGTTCTTTTCCACCAACTTCAATAACATTTTTAAGACAAAGAAGAATGATTATTCAAAAGTGAATCAATGCACATATATCTATACTCTCCTAAACCTTGTTCCTTCAGATAGTGCCACCAAATTATTAATCAAAGTTCTCACATGTAAGCACTAAGCTCAAATGCTTGATTATAAGTATGTACCTTATCCCAGGAATGACCAATAAATTCATTCACAGAAGCAGCATCTTGAGCATACATCAGCGGAGAAATCCAAAAACCCCAGATCCACCAAGCAGGGATCCGATCTATCAGAATCATAGAGGAGATAGAAGATCAATATCTGGGTTTTTAAGGGAATAAATACGATACATTGAAAAAGGCAGCCATAAACGATCGGTTTACCTCTCGAAATAATGTAACCTCCAAGAACCATCACTATCAACATGGCAAACGATCCAAAAGTATTTGCCACAATCATGTTGCGGCCCAAGGTAGCCATCAGGCGAAAAAGAGCTAAAGACATTTGATGCAGAAAGAAAAATAGGAAAAACTGTCGGAAAAATCTGCAATTCGATATATTAATGGTGGATCTTACACCGGTCAAATATTATTCTGTGTATGAAGCTTAAAAAATCAAATTCACCTTGTAATATTTGGATCGAATCCAACCACATAGTATGTAACTGCCACCCAGAAACCAGACTCGATCAGTGAAGTTGGAATACTCAAGGCCCAAGATGGTAATGTATAAATCCAACACGGGTAGAAGTGCAAGTCCCTGTGCTTGTAAAGAACCGGAAGCTTAGCAACCAACATGGAAACCTCTGTAAAGCCATTGAAAAGAATAATCACCATTGAAAAATATATTTCTCCAAGATAAAGCCCTCCATCCTCAATTGTCTCATGGTGCATTGTAGTCCGTAAAAAAACACTCATGGTAATCAGAGCAACCAAAAGGAGCTGAAAATAGAACATTAAACTTATGCGTTAGTGTAGGGATATAAATTATTTGGCCAGAATCTGAATCACATTACCCAAAAACTTTTTCAATTTTATGAGAGAATCTCTTTCTACAAATGAATTCTTTATGATATTTTATTATGATACTACCTGAATAAATTTAAAAACATAAATAAACGAATTCCTTTTCATAAGTAGCAACTGCCAGTCAAAGCTGGTTTTGAGAAGTTCCATTTTCTTGACCCCATATTTAGAAGTTGACAAGGCTGCTGGATGATTAAAGCGCTTATCAAATGGGGTATCTAGCTCCTCACGTAAATTCTTCCCGGTACTGTAGAAGCGAAAAGCTTCAACAAAATGCGATACTGGTATGTTATCGTGTGGGCAATCAGGAATGGCCCAGTATTGCTGTTGGTCTTTCTCCGATAAAACCTACAAGATAAAGACTTCGGGTAAAATCAAAATCCAATAGAGAAAATTTTACATAAAAGTTTTTCTGATGCCTACTTCTTGAAGGAAATCTGCAACATTCTTTCGCTTTGGACAATAAAATCCCATATAAGCAAAGAACTCAGGAGCAGCTCCACGGGGCCCCTGGTATACTATCTGGCCTTCAGACAAGAGAATAATATCATCAAATAACTCGTAAGTCTCGGGAGCTGGTTGAAGCAGAGAAATCACTGTTGTTCCACCCAGTGCACAGGTTGAATGCCTAAGATACTTGACGATTTGGTAAGTTGTAGAACTGTCTAGACCAGTTGAAATTTCATCCATGAGTAGCACTCTTGATGGACCTACTAATAATTCACCTGTCAAATTGCTATGCCGAGTCAGCTCACGTATATGTAATCTGTATAATCTGCTTTCAGTGATTCGAATTGTTTAATTTTAATCCACATACCTGTCGTAAGACGCTTTTTTTGCCCCCCGGAGATTCCTTTAAGCATTTCATCTCCCACCAGTGTGTCCGCACAAACGTCCAACCCTAAAATCTTTGTGAATTTTATGTTAGTACATAAAATTTGGTTTCTAATCGATGAAACTCAGTATCTAAGTTGCTTAGTTATCATTTCAAATTAATGCGTAGCAGCTGACAATAAGCGAACCATTCTTAATGTACAATTACATAAATTGAATATGCCAAACTATGAAAAGGAGTCGTGACTCATATTTGCCAGCTATAACAACATTTCATAAATGTGCAGTGGTGAGAATGTGTGTGAGCAAGCAAGGAAGACCACTGTCACTGCAGAAATGCCATATTCACCAACCACTGGTTAACATCCAGAAAAATACCTTTAAAATGTACTCCACCACAAGTCCCGTTTCCTTCCCCTCCAAAGCCATTGCCTGTAAAATGAAATTGTATTCAATTTGAAATCAACTCAAGAAATGATAAATCTTGGTAAAACAAAAAACTGCTCTACTGAGAAATATGTGTATGTACCTTCACGAATATATCAAGATCTTCATCAGGCTTAATCCCTGCAATCTTCTCTCTTCTTGCAAGTTCCAGAAGCATATCTGTTACAAGTTTTAAGGTCCGAGTCTAGGTAATTAATAATATTCACAGAGTTTAATTGAGCTTACCATATCTATACCCAACACCTTGGCAACGAGCCGAAACGTCAAGAGTTTCTCTCACAGTCATCTCTGCTACGTGCCAATCTTGTTGACTGACATAAGCAGCTGTCTTTTGGGGAACAAACTCATTCAGACCATGTCCATTATAAGTTATTTCCCCTGACATCTACAAAGAATCCAGGTTTCAGTGGAGATTTTGCAGAAAAGGATTTTAAAAGGTTTTCAGTCAGCATGCAATTGGATGACTATAACATAACCAAATTTCAGCATGATAAAAAGAGTTTTATTACCTGCAAATTGGATTTAAGACGTCCAGCAAGGGCGAGAAGCAGTGTTGTCTTTCCAGAGCTTGGAGGACCTAATAATAAAGTTAATCTACAAGATAAATTAACACACAATAAGGTACTTTAACTGATACAAACGAACTAGAACATTGTGAAAAATGCAAGGATTACATGCCTTCCTGGTCGGATTATCCCACTAATATCATCTAAAATTTTCAGCTCCCTTCGACTAGAGGATATCCTTAGCTGCCTGAACAAAGCCTTAAATTGAAAATTAAATAGAAAAGTCAGATAATAAAAACGTATCAATAGATTAAGATACACATAACCAATAAGTGTACCTCAGTCATGTTGAATATAAAATTTGGAATTGTAGGCAAAGCTCTACTACCAAGATGAACAAAAGATTCAACTGTCAAATGGTGAAATCTGACTTCAATCTTTGGAAAGTCTAAGTTAACTCTGCAATGCCACAATGTGAAATGGTTAAAACATAATCTCGAAAAGTTTTGGTCCTCCATCCTGTCTTGATGAAGCTTAAAAAACACAATAGGATGTGATGGTGCTTTATTAAAAAAATTGATGAAATGTCTTGTATTCTTGACCATGCATAAACGTGCACAGAGTTGACAATAGGAATCTTGTCTCGGGTGACAACATATTTGTTTATTAGATCATAAATAAATCTAAGAGAGCAAATTTTACATATTCAAAAATTTACTTGATTAAAAATTTCTGTTTCCTTATTAGTATAACATATATTATTTTCAAACTTAAATTATTTAATAAAATAATAAAACACTAATGTTGAGCTAAATTCAGTATCAAATATGTCGAATTAAGTTAATAGTTAAAATAATAAAAAAATAATAATAATAATTTTTTTTTTTTTAAATTTGATCTTCAATAATTGTGATGTGAACTTTTTGAAATTTAGTTACTGATTAAGGGTTTGTTCAAGCCTAATTTAAAGAATGAAGCTCAAACAATGACTAAAAGGTTTGATGATTGATCGAAAAAAAATGAGTTTTAAAAAGGAGAAATACATAAAGACAATACTTAAGTATACAAATTTTATTTGATTCACCATATTTTAATTGATGTTAAGCTCCTCACTCTTTGCTCATTATAACAATTATTTTCTTAACTCTCTCCGTTGAATAGTTATCTTCAACCTTTGTTAATTAGTACGTCTCATCCTTAATGATAATTTATATCAAAATATTTTGTTTTCATGATTTGAAATGAGAAAAAGAAATATTATTTCAAATTATTTATTTATATACTTTTGGACATAAATCTGTTATCAAATACAGAATGTGTTAGCTAATAAAAAGTTTGACGACAACAATGATATGAAAATCATTAGGGGACATAAATGCTACAATGAGCAAAAATTTAGAAAACTATAGCTTAAATTAGGATAATGTGACAAGCATTATCACATCCTAAGATAATCCCTAAAAAGACTTTCTATTTATAAAGAGCATCTCATGCAAAATAAAGAACATCTTTTCATTTAAAAAATTAATTAATTTTTTATTGCATTTCAATAGATTCTATATTTTGACTCTTTATTTTGTTTTTTTAACGAACATTTATTGATTGCTTCTCATCTCTTATTTAACGTAAATTTTTTTAATATGTTAATGATTAATCAATTCAAATGTGTTTTGAATAATTTAAATGGTAAAGTATTGAAATTTGTAATTTATTAAATACAATAATTGTTCATTAAAAGTAGAGAATGAGGTAGGCTCTCTAAATTCCGAGAGCCAAGCTTACTTTTTATTTTAGAAGGTTAAAATAGAGAGTTTTTTGGAGCTTATTTTTAAACATTGACTTTCTAAAATAGAGAGTATTTTGTGTCTAGAGTCTCGGAGATGCCAAAAAAAAAAAAAAAGAAATTTCTCTACCTCACCTAAAAATCTCTTACACTTCACACTAATTCTCTCTCTCTCACACCTCACACTCTCTCTCTAATATATATTATTCAATAATTATTTCTCTCGCCGCCCACTTTCTCTTCGTTACACCTCATACTTTCTCTTACACCTCGCAGCCTTTCCCTTTCAACAATTAGGATTTTTTCTTTTTTCAAAATTAGATAGTTACGTTTGTGACATCACACTTTGTGACCTATAATTTAATTAAAACAGCTCACATTGACAACAACACAAAATTTGTGATCACGAATTCACGATCACATGTCAATCACAAACCACACAAGGTCATGATCAACACAATTGTAGATCACAATTATAAATTTAGTCGTAAATTACACATTTTTATAAGTCAAAAATTATTTTTCAGTCACATTAAAATTAATTGGTCATAATTTATTAATCAATCACAAAGACACAAATTGTAAGTCATGATTTCAAATTTAATCACAGAATACACATATTATTTGTTAGTCAAAATTAATGATTTTATTGATCACAATTACTCAATAATTGGTTATAATCGCTCTTCATTCCATTCACTCCACCCCACCACCGTCGACACCACCAAAAAAACACTGCAGTCACTATACCACCGCCACTGCACCACATGGTGTTTTAAGACCAATTGAATGTGGAGTGTGTATGGGAGGTGATTTTATCGATGGTGAGAAGTGGTGGCGGCCAGCCTTCATGGTATTGTGGAGGTGAGTTTTGAAGAGAAAGAAACAGTTACGTGGGAATATATGACATTAATGAGGAAATGATAATTATCCTCATTTAGTTTCATTAATATAAATTTAATATTTTAACAACAGTAAAATATTCATTAACACCTGATATTTGAAAAGATAAACTTAAGATGTAATTTTCGAAAGGAATACTAAAATGTAGGGGTCTGCTTAATTTTTACTTCCTCGGGAGAAAATGGGCCGATTATGAAATAGGGCATGCCCCTAAAATAAATAAAGAAAAATAACAAATTACTTCATTCCAAATGAATCAAAAAATAAAATAAAAACAAAAAATTACCTCTCAAAACGACGTCGCAGTCGTCTGAAGAACTTCTCCCAGTCTTCTTCTGCCGAGTTAAATAACCGATCCAGTATAATTTTATGTTCCTGCAATTGTAATTTCTCCACATCAATTTCCTTGGAATCTCCCAAAATGTTCCTAAAGATTCCTCGCCGTACACGAGTGTACGTCGGCAGCCTTTCCAGCGCCGCCCACCGTAGCGCCTCCTCGTCGTCCCCTTCCTCCCTAAACGACGCCGACCGCGCCGCCAAATTCTCCACCGAATTCCACATCGACGTCCGAATTCACGATCTCCAAAAACCTAAAACATGCAAGTATGAGAAAACATGCGATTAGCTGGGGGGTTTTAGTGCGAGCATATAGCGATGAAGATGAGTAAAGAAGACTTTAGGGCTGGCATTTTTAGTTGAATTATTAATACTATGAGCATGCAGATTCAAAAGTTTGTGATATTTTCAACAAGTTCAAAGTGTTAGTTGAGCTCTGCATTAATGGCGCACTTCCTCTCTTTCTTTACGGATAGAAATTGTTGCAATTCACGTCATTTTCCGATTTTATTAAGCATTTATGACTCTGCATCTCTCTCTCTCTTCTTCCTCTGTCTCTGCGCCGTAGAACCTCTTCGGCCAAATGTACTTTCAAATTGAGTTTTTGACTGGCGTGCATTAATGGGGGAAAAGTATGAATTGGCTTAAATATTTGTGTGATTGATTGGGTTGGGGTTGTTGAAGTCTGTGAGTAAACATAAATGCTGGGAAAAGGGCGGATGGCGGGGAGATATCTTGTTGAGTCGGAGTTGAGATGAACGGTCAATTTTTGCTTTTAATTTACTGTCCATTCCATTAATTATTGCTACATTATTTTAAATTAACGTATGGTCAATTTGGTGGATTAATTGTAAAGTTAGTAAAGGTAAATTTAGGATGACATGCTAATTTAAAAATGATGTTTAGAGTTTGTTTGGGAGTGATTTTGAGAATTGATTTTTTGATCGTTAGAAAAAAAGTGGGGTCCATTTATAAGAGAAGAAGTCAAATATGATGGTTGGAATAGTGAAATAACGGTCAAAAAATTAATTTTTTAGGTGAAAAAATTACTCCTAAATAGACCCTTAAATAATTAATTGGGTGGACAGTAAATTGAAGTAACTTTCAAATAATCTATAATCTTTCTTATTTGGCCAAGCAGAGAAAGTTACTTATAGAGGAATACTTTATTTTGGATGTCTAAAAAAAGGTTACTATATTTATTAACTTCTTTTATTTTTTCAATTTTGAATGAATGTCAAGTAGGTCAATTCGGCCCATATTTTTATTCAGCCATTTTGGAGAATGCAAAAATAAATAACTACTACACTTAAAAAAAATATATATATATATCATATTTCATAACTAACAATTTTATGAAATCTATAATATATCTATAATCTACTAAATATCACATATAGGGAGAATCATTTTTTTGACGATTCTACCCCTACTTACATGCATGAATAATAATTAACATTGAAAAGGTGGTGAAGGATAAAATCATATGCATGTATAATAATAATTAACATTAAAAAGGAGGTCAATAATAAAATCAAAGTTGTTAGGTTCATGATTGCAAAAGTCGAGGAGTCCAATGACAACACACAAACATTAGTAGAAATAAAAACCTAAGTTCATGTACCCATATGGTAGTTCATGTACACACTTCTTTTTCTATATTCATTTATTCAAATTAATTAGATTTCATGTTCATGAATGAATTTGATTTTTGTCATGAGTTTTAGACGTAAATAAATTAATAGCCCAACTATTTATATTATTTTCACAAATTGGTTGTTGCTAAAATTGTGGGGGAAAAAAAATAAATGAACATTATTTTGGAGATTTATTTCATATCTCACAATAATGACTAATTTTTCTATAATATACTAAATATCACATGTAGGGAGAATCATTTTTTGAACAATTCTACCCCTACTTACATACATGAATAATAATTAACATTGAAAAGGAGGTGAATGATAAAATCATATGCATGTATAATAATAATTAACATTGAAAAGGAGGTCAATGATAAAATCAAAGTTGCTAGGTTCATGATTGCAGAAACCGAGGAGTCCTATGACAACACACAAACATTAGTAGAAATAAAAACCTAAATTCATGTACCCATATGGTAGTTCATGTACACACTTCTTTTTCTATATTCATTTATTCAAATTAATTAGATTTCATGTTCTTGAATGAATTTGATTTTTGTCATGAGTTTTAGACGTAAATAAATTAATCTCCCAACTATTTATATTATTTTCACAAATTGGCTGTTGTTAAAATTGTGGGGGAAAAAAATAAATGAACAATACTCTGGAGATTTATTTCATATCTCACAATAATGACTAATTTTGAAAGTAAATAAGCATTTTAATTAATATTCTTCTTCACCATTATTATTGCAAAAGAAACTAGAGACACATCTGTAATGTGAATAGAATGTTATTTCCAGTATTATTTTAGCTGTTTATTGATGAGCCAATATCTTGTTTGCGGGCTGTAAAATAAATTAAAATATATTTGTTTACCAGATTTCTAATATTAAATTAAATAAAGGGAAGTTTATGGTGACGACTCATATTTATTCTTCATAAAATTTTGGAGCTATTTAATTATTCTAGGAGCCACACATATAAAGTGATAAATGCATGCATGAACCGAAGCAATTAGCTGCATCACTTATTCATTTTCATAACCAAGGTACTCACACGTAAATGCATGCATGAACCAAAGACATTAACTACATCAATTATTTATTTTCATAACCAAAGTACTCACACACAAATATTAGTAGATTCACGTACATACATTTCTTCACCAGGTGGATATTTGTGACCGAAGACGACGTCTAGAGTTTACCTTGCTTTCAGGTATTTCACATCAGTTCTTCCCTGCTGCTTTCATTGGTTTCTCACTCAAGCATTTGTATGTTTATTTCATCATAATGAAATTTTGATAGCATTCAAAGCTCCACATGGCACCACTTTAGAAGTTCTAGATCCTGGTGAGGTTAGTTTTCTTTACTTTCTTCTAAAAAAGTGACCAATAACTTAGAGCCAAGTATTGCACAAGAATTTGTACTGCATATATACTTATGAATTTCCTTGATTTGTTTAGGCAATTAATTATCCACAGAGGAGATATAGAATAGTTCTCCGGAGCACTATGGGACATATAGATGTGTACCTTGTTAGGTTCTTCGGAGCACTGTGGGACCTATAGATGTGTACCTTGTCAGGTACTACTTTCCTATAGGAAAGTGCATTCATTATTACCTTCAACTTTTTATCAAGGTTTACCCTCGATCGTAAGGGAGAAAATTGATCAACTGACATCTGTTATGTTTTTTATTTGTTTCTGATTATCTGCCCACCAATGTAATTTAGTCAATTTGAAGAAAAATTTGAAATGAATGAGGCCTTCAGCATCAACATTTAATGAGAACGCTTCTGCAACACCAGCAACCTAGGGGATAAGAGTGAACAAATATGAGATTCAGAGCTTAGAAACTCAGAAACAAGTACATCGCAGGGTTTTGTGAGTGGAATCTTGAATATTGTGCTCTGAATTAAACAAAAAAATAGTGTATAAAGAGATTCTCATTGAATAAAAAGTTAGTTGTTTCAAAAGTCAAGTGTCAAAAGCAATATAATAATATATATCATATATAGATAATATACTATAAATTAGGATAAAATATAGTTCAAGATAGATCCTTAAAAACATGAAACATTCCATTTATAAAAGATATTCATCACTCTCCTCTCAAAATAAAACAATGACTTTCTCTATCTACACTCCCGATTTCCAAAATCTCATCAAAATCACTACAATTTCTTCCTACTTCAATTTCAAGCTACAATCAACGAATGAATTCATAATACGGTCGAAAAACCTCTGAAATTCATTCTTCTAGTGTAATCGCAACTCGTTGTCAAAGTAATAGGATTTTCCCAAAGTAAGTGCTGTCATTCTGAGTTCAGATTTTAAAGGTACGCATATAACGAGGTCCTCATAAGCTTGCGAAGTTACTGTAATCATATTTTCGAAATTTATGAAAGCTTCTTCTAACCATGAATAGTGAGTTGATCTTTGAAAAAAATGCGTATTTTACCTAATTTGTGACATCTATTTTTTTATTTTTGTGATCAGATGGTATGCATTTGTTATTTGTAATTTCAGATTTTGAAACATGCTGATCTAGAATTACATTCTATACATAGTTAGGCTAAGAATGATCTGTGACCATTGTTCATTGTAAATGTGATTATATGTGATCGTAGCCATGCTTCATTCACATCAACATGTGTCTGTTAGCTGTAACTGTTTGTGATTGCTGAATAGAATAGGTTGTGACCTCTGTGTTAAATATTGTGACCAGTCAGTATGTGAAAACAAAACAATCCGTGAACAATTTTATTGCACTAAACGTGACCATACATGTGTCGACTATATGAGAATTTCTATGTCCTGTTCTGATTTATGTGTGACTTCTTTCTTCAAGTTTGTGAACATTCGGTAAATTATTCTATTGTGTTTAAATGCAGAACTTTGTACTTCTTTTAAATTACTTGTGACTCATTGTAACAAGGTATCTGTATAGTATCTGAGATATGTTTCTATTACATATGAATGCTTGTGGATTGTAATGAATTGAATGTGACATGATATTTCTGTGTAATTAGGGATGGGAGTGGGCACGTTTTCCTGTTGTAGGAGGTCACACATTCCTAATCATAGTGAACGATACGTGGAAGTATGATGAATCAGCTGACCTTGTTGTGAAATAAAGCAAATTGTGAAATGTAAAAAGGATAAAATGAATTCGGTTACAATCGTAGGACATGCAGGATCATGATGCCACTTAACCAGAAAGAGGGAATCTGAAAGCAAAGAAAGATCTAAAGTAATTCAAATAGCTTAGAATAATTATTTTAATCAGGATATTCTTTGTATTTGCAAATTCTTTCATTTGATTCACGAACTAGGTATTGTTGGATGATATTAATTTATAGATTATTTCACTAAGTTTATGATATTGATATGAAATTCTTAATTCATTACGTCACTTATGAATTTATGAGTTGTGAACAGATTTATTAAATGTGACATATTGAATGGGTTATTTATGTTATATGTAACGTGACTATATATATTTAGTTTACTATTTAATGTAAGGATGTTACTACATATACATAATGAATTACAAAACATATTACATAATGTTACATGACACTCTATCATTTGCCAGTTTAAAACCAAACAATTTTTTTATCAAATATTTTCTCTCATCATTTTATGTAATCCATAATGTACATTTTGTATGTACAAATAACAAAATCTTTCATGTTATAACAGCCTTTTTGGGCTGTTATTCTATTTGATCAGGGTTGTTTAATCAGTTATTGATTGTGACTTTGTTTGTGATGATTATGAACATCTGTGACCAATTAATATCACTTAATTGTGACTATATGCTACATATTTTTGTTTGATCGTGATTGTCTATGACTTGCTATGAATAAATTTTAAATATAAGTGACCTGTTATGGATTAACTCAACCATTTTGTGACCTGTTCCTGAATTGGGAATATATGTAACGATGTCTTGCTCTTGATGGTGACTTATGTAAATATGTGAAAATTTTTAATTATTTGACAAGTTATTAGTCCTTTGTGCCCACTTATGTGATAACTCTAACAATCTGTGACCATATATGTATTAATTGTGATTGGCTGTGAACACCGACAAATCAAGTAGGTGTTTATTGTGCCTACTTTCAAACCGTGATTTGTTAAGCATTTGAAACCATTTGTGACTTGTTTTTATGTGACTGACATGTTAATACACATGCAATATAAATTTTTCCTCCATAAAAACCACTACTTCAATGATACCATACACATAAAATATTAACCAAAATCAACCACCTTTACAAACAAATCAAATTACAAATGTAAATATAACATCGTCCTACTCCATCATAAAAAACATCTTTTCTATTTTTGAACAGACATCAACTCAATTCATAATAAAAGCAATGTCGTTAACGTGAGTTCAATCATCTGACTCAGATTTGACATTGGCATTTTGGCAAGATCATTTTGTAACAAATGCATACTTAATCAAAAAACACCGTTAAGAAGACAGCCCATTATGGTTGTAATATAAGAAATGTAACTTACCTCTTCTATTGATGTGGTATACCAGTATTCCGGTCACACAATACCTAAATCAGGTCACATATTACTCGACATAGGTCACACGGTACACAAATCAAGTCACAAAATCCAGATTGAAGTTATAATCAACATACTCATACATTACAACCCTTACTGGAAAGCAAATGCACATAAATAAATAAACGAGGGACAAAGCCTTTTTCATCGATTTTCCGCCTGATGCCAACATCTTCACTCCCTTGGGTGAAGAAGATTCTTCAACAATTTTTTTTTCTTTGTACCTTTCTGTTTCTCCCTTCTCTGATCATCAATACTATGAATTAAAACCATTTTAAATACTTTATGCGAGGTGCAGTGATATTTGAGCGTAATAGTAATAGAGTTTGATGACGTGTGTATTGTAGAGAAATCACAATGTTCGTGTTTGGTAGAGAGAGAGAGAGAGAGAGAGATGTGGTGGTGATGTGCCTGACTATAGAGAGAATGAGTGGGGTAATTGTTATGGATATAATTTTAAATAGATCTCATTAGATAAACATTACACGGTTACCAAGTTAATCATATATTAATTAATTTAATAAATCTTCATATCACTTGATTCGTGAAATTAAAACTGATCCTCTTTAATTTTGAATAGTATACTTTATATGTAGGTTTTGGGTGATTTTCTCTTTTTTTTTTTTATTTGGTTGAAGAAATATGGACCCAATCATATCTCACATCATGTATATATAAACTATTATATACATGAAGTTATACCATTCAAGCCACACAATCAAGTGCTCAGCTAGGAAGTTCAAAAAGTTGACGTTAACATGCCAAAGACCAAGTTTCATGTTGGGCTCGAAAGACGACATGAAGCGGAACAACTTAGTTTAAACGATGGACGGAGGGACTAATCCTTTATACTATGCGACCACATAGAAGCAGGTAGAAAATTCAGCCAGGAGAAAAACTTCTTCTATGCGACCACATTTAAATGTACTATGCGGCTGTATAGTATATTGAATTTCCAATTTTTGTAAATCTTTTGTTTAAATTAAAACTTTTTTTGTGGGGTGGGGGAGGGGTTGTTACGTGATCAATTCCGTGGTTGTCTAGGGGATTGTTCAAGGGTATTATTCCATTTTTTTATGGTAACTTTTGTAATGGGTAATTAGTACAAAAGGCCCCTACCTTTCAACATTATTGTGCAAAACGTCCATACATTTCATTTTTTGACATTTTCATCCCTACCTTTCACCTCTTACTGCGCAAAAGGTCATTTTCATCCTTTTTTTTATAAATAAAATGACAATTTTACCATCTTATTCAAATAAAACAACCTCGCCTCACTCCCCCACCATCCTCTCACATACGAATTTGAAAGTTTGGAGCAATTATGACCCACTCAGACAGCTCTTGCTGTGCATCACGCCCGTAAAGAGTTTTGGACCATAAATTGAAATGGTTGAGGGAATAATTTATTCAATTAGATTC